>NC_064623.1:177726652-178029683 GCF_023898315.1 Schistocerca nitens
CAGTGGTAGATTCACTGTAACCCTTGTACTTTCACATTGTCGACGAAACAAAGAAATTGCATCGGGATTCAACACCAAATTCACAATGGCGGTTTCTGTCCACAGGAGTAACATTTAGAAGAGTCTGCTGTTTGGGCCTCTCCTGGGAGCCCAGTGTTAGATTCCGATGCACAGTAGTAGATTTAGTGTAACCCTTGTACCTTAACATTGTCGATGAAACAAAGAAATTGCATCGGGATTCAACACCAAATTCACAATGGCGGTTTCTGTCCACAGGAGTAACATTTAGAAGAGTCTACTGTTGGGGTCTCTCCTGGGAGCCCAGTGTTAGATTCCGATGCACAACAGCATGTTTACTGTAACCCTTAGACCTTCACTATGTCGATGAGACAAAGAAATTGTATTTGGATTCAAACAAAATTCACAACGGCGGTTTCTGTCCACAGGAGTATCATTTAGAAGAGTCTGCTGTTTGGGCCTCTCCTGGGAGCCCAGTGTTAGATTCCGATGCGCAGTAGTAGTTTCACTGTAACCCTTAGACCTTCACATAGTCGATGAAACAAAGAAATTGCATCGGGATTCTACACCAAATTCATAACGGCGGTTTGTGTCAACAGGAGTAACATTTAGAAGATTCTGCTGTTTGGGCCTCTCCTGGGAGCCCAGTGTTAGATTCTGATGCACAGTAGTAGATTCACTGTAACCCTTGTACCTTCACATTGTCGATGAAACAAAGAAATTGCATCGGGATTCTACACCAAATTCACAATCGCGGTTTCTGTCCACAGGAGTAACATTTAGATGAATCTGCTGTTTGGGCCTCTCCTGGGAGCCCAGTGTTAGATTCCGATGCACAACAGCACGTTTACTGTAACCCTTGTACCTTCACATTGTCGATGATACAAAGAAATTGCATAGGGATTCAACACCAAACTGACAATGGCGGTTTCTGTCCACAGGAGTATCATTTAGGAGAGTCTGCTGTTTGGGCCTCTCCTGGGAGCCCAGTGTTAGATTCCGATGCACAGTGGTAGTTTCACTGTAACCCTTGTACCTTCACATTGTCGATGAAACAAAGAAATTGCATCGGGATTCAACACCAAATTCACAATGGCGGTTTCTCTCCATAGGAGTAACATTTAGAAGAGTCTGCTGTTTGGGCCTCTCCTGGGAGCTCAGTGTTAGATTCCGATGCACAAGAGCAGGTATACTGTAACCCTTAGACCTTCACATTGTCGATGAAACAAAGAAATTGTATGGGGATTCAACACAAAATTCACAATGGCGGTTTCTGTCCACAGGAGTAACATTTAGAAGAGTCTGCTGTTTGGGCCAGTCCTGGGAGCCCAGTGTTAGATTCCGATGCACAGTAGTAGTTTCACTGTAACCCTTGTACCTTCACATTGTCGATGAAACAAAGAAATTGCATCGGGATTCAATCCCAAATTCATAATGGCGGTTTGTGTCCACAGGAGTAACATTTAGAAGAGTCTGCTGTTTGGGCCTCTCCTGGGAGCCCAGTGTTAGATTCCATTGCACAGTAGTAGTTTCACTGTAACCCTTGTACCTTCACATTGTCGATGAAACAAAGAAATTGCATCGGGATTCAACACGAAATTCACAATGGCGGTTTCTGTCCACAGGAGTAACATTTAGAAGAGTCTGCTGTTTGGGCCTCTCCTGGGAGCCCTGTGTTAGATTCCGTTGCACAGTAGTAGTTCCACTGTAACCCTTGGACCTTCACACTGTCGATGAAACAAAGAAATTGTATTTGGATTCAAACAAAATTCACAACGGCGGTTTCTGTCCACAGGAGTAACATTTAGAAGAGTCTGCTGTTTAGGCCTCTCTTGGGAGCCCAGTGTTAGATTCCGATGCACAGTAGTAGTTTCACTGTAACCCTTGTACCTTCACATTGTCGATGAAACAAAGAAATTGAATCGGGATTCAACACCAAATTCACAATGGCGGTTTCTGTCCACAGGAGTAACATTTAGATGATTCTGCTGTTTGGGCCTCTCCTGGGAGCCCAGTGTTAGATTCCGATGCACAACAGCAGGTTTACTGTAACCCTTGGACCTTCACATTGTCGATGAAACAAAGAAATTGTATGGGGATTCAACACAAAATTCACAACGGCGGTTTGTGTCCACAGGTGTAACATTTAGAAGCGTCTGCTGTTTGGGCCTCACCTGGGAGGCCAGTGTTAGATTCTGATGCACAACAGCACGTTTACTGTAACCCTTGGACCTTCACATTGTCGATGAAACAAAGAAATTGCATCGGGATTGAACACCTAATACACAATGGCGGTTTCTGTCCACAGGAGTAACATTTAGAAGAGCCTGCTAGTTGGGCCTCTCCTGCGAGCCCAGTGTTAGATTCCGATGCACAGTAGTAGATTCACTGTAACCCTTGTACCTTCACATTGTCGATGAAACATAGAAATTGCATCGGGATTCAACACCAAATTCACAATGGCGGTTTGTGTCCACTGGAGTAACATTTAGAAGAGTCTGCTGTTTGGGCCAGTCCTGGGAGCCCAGTGTTAGATTCCGAAGCACAGTAGTACTTTCACTGTAACCCTTGTACCTTCAAATTGTCGATGAAACAAAGAAATTGCATCGGGATTCAATCCCAAACTCATAATGGCAGTTTCTGTCCACAAGAGTAACATTTAGAAGAGACTGCTGTGTGGTCCTCTCCTGGGAGCCCAGTGTTAGATTCCGATGCACAGTAGTAGTTCCACTGTAACCCTTGTACCTTCACATTGTCGATGAAACAAAGAAATTGCATCGGGATTCAACACTAAATCACAGTGGCGGTTTCTGTCAACAGGAGTAACATTTAGAAGAGTCTGCTGTTTGGGCTTCTCCTGGGAGCCCAGTGTTAGATTCCGATGCACAACAGCAGGTATACTGTAACCCTTAGACCTTCAAATTATCGATGAAACAAAGAAATTGTATGGGGATTCAACCCAAAATACACAACTGCGGTTTGTGTCCACAGGAGTAACATTTAGAAGAGTCTGCTGTTTGGGCCTCTCCTGGGAGCCCAGTGTTAGATTCCGATGCACAACAGCACGTTCACTGTAACACTTGGACCTTCACATTGTCGATGAAACAAAGAAATTGCATCGGGATTCAACACCAAATTCTCAATGGCGGTTTCTGTCCACAGGAGTAACATTTAAAAGAGTCTGCTGTTTGGGCCTCTCCTGGGAGCCCAGTGTTAGATTCCGATGCACAGAAGTAGTTTATCTGTAACCCTTGTAACTTCACATTGTCGATGAAACAAAGAAATTGCATCGGGATTCAACACCAAATTCACAATGGCGGTTTCTGTCCACAAGAGTAACGTTTAGAAGAGTTTGCTGTTAGGGCCTCTCCTGGGAGCCCAGTGTGAGAATCCGGTGCACAGTAGTAGTTTCACTGTAACCCTTGTACCTTCACACAGTCTATGAAACAAAGAAATGGCATCGGGATTCAACACCTAATTCACAATGGTGGTTTCTGTCCACAGGAGTATCATTTAGGAGAGTCTGCTGTTTGGGCCTCTCCTGGGAGCCCAGTGTTAGATTCCGATGCACAGTGGTAGATTCACTGTAACCCTTGTACCTTCACATTGTCGATGAAACAAAGAAATTGCATCGGGATTCTACACCAAATTCATAACGGCGGTTTGTGTCAACAGGAGTAACATTTAGAAGATTCTGCTGTTTGGGCCTCTCCTGGGAGCCCAGTGTTAGATTCCGATGCACAGTAGTAGTTTCACTGCAACCCTTGTACCTTCACATTGTCGATGAAACAAAGAAATTGCATCGGGATTCTACACCAAATTCACAATCGCGGTTTCTGTCCACAGGAGTAACATTTAGATGAATCTGCTGTTTGGGCCTCTCCTGGGAGCCCAGTGTTAGATTCCGATGCACAACAGCACGTTTACTGAAACCCTTGTACCTTCACATTGTCGATGAAACAAAGAAATTGCATAGGGATTCAACACCAAATTGACAATGGCGGTTTCTGTCCACAGGAGTATCATTTAGGAGAGTCTGCTATTTGGGCCTCTCCTGGGAGCCCAGTGTTAGATTCCGATGCACAGTGGTAGTTTCACTGTAACCCTTGTACCTTCACATTGTCGATGAAACAAAGAAATTGCATCGGGATTCAACACCAAATTCACAATGGCGGTTTCTCTCCATAGGAGTAACATTTAGAAGAGTCTGCTGTTTGGGCCTCTCCTGGGAGCTCAGTGTTAGATTCCGATGCACAAGAGCAGGTATACTGTAACCCTTAGACCTTCACATTGTCGATGAAACAAAGGAATTGTATGGGGATTCAACACAAAATTCACAATGGCGGTTTCTGTCCACAGGAGTAACATTTAGAAGAGTCTGCTAGTTGGGCCACTCCTGCGAGCCCAGTGTTAGATTCCGACGCACAGTAGTAGATTCACTGTAACCCTTGTACCTTCACATTGTCGATGAAACATAGAAATTGCATCGGGATTCAACATCAAATTCACAATGGCGGTTTCTGTCCACAGGTGTAACATTTAGAAGAGTCTGCTGTTTGGGCCAGTCCTGGGAGCCCAGTGTTAGATTCCGATGCACAGTAGTAGTTTCACTGTAACCCTTGTACCTTCAAATTGTCGATGAAACAAAGAAATTGCATCGGGATTCAATCCCAAATTCATAATGGCGGTTTGTGTCCACAGGAGTAACATTTAGAAGAGTCTGCTGTTTGGGCCTCTCCTGGGAGCCCAGTGTTAGATTCCATTGCACAGTAGTAGTTTCACTGTAACCCTTGTACCTTCACATTGTCGATGAAACAAAGAAATTGCATCGGGATTCAACACGTAATTCACAATGGCGGTTTCTGTCCACAGGAGTAACATTTAGAAGAGTCTGCTGTTTGGGCCTCTCCTGGGAGCCCTGTGTTAGATTCCGTTGCACAGTAGTAGTTCCACTGTAACCTTTGGACCTTCACATTGTCGATGAAACAAAGAAATTGTATTTGGATTCAAACAAAATTCACAACGGCGGTTTCTGTCCACAGGAGTAACATTTAGAAGAGTCTGCTGTTTAGGCCTCTCTTGGGAGCCCAGTGTTAGATTCCGATGCACAGTAGTAGTTTCACTGTAACCCTTGTACCTTCACATTGTCGATGAAACAAAGAAATTGAATCGGGATTCAACACCAAATTCACAATGGCGGTTTCTGTCCACAGGAGTAACATTTAGATGATTCTGCTGTTTGGGCCTCTCCTGGGAGCCCAGTGTTAGATTCCGATGTACAACAGCAGGTTTACTGTAACCCTTGGACCTTCACATTGTCGATGAAACAAAGAAATTGTATGGGGATTCAACACCAAATTCACAATGGCGGTTTGTGTCCACAGGTGTAACATTTAGAAGCGTCTGCAGTTTGGGCCTCACCTGGGAGGCCAGTGTTAGATTCTGATGCGCAACAGCACGTTTACTGTAACCCTTGGACCTTCACATTGTTGATGAAACAAAGAAATTGCATCGGGATTGAACACCTAATTCACAATGGCGGTTTCTGTCCACAGGAGTAACATTTAGAAGAGCCTGCTAGTTGGGCCTCTCCTGCGAGCCCAGTGTTAGATTCCGATGCACAGTAGTAGATTCACTGTAACCCTTGTACCTTCACATTGTCGATGAAACATAGAAATTGCATCGGGATTCAACACCAAATTCACAATGGCGGTTTGTGTCCACTGGAGTAACATTTAGAAGAGTCTGCTGTTTGGGCCAGTCCTGGGAGCCCAGTGTTAGATTCCGAAGCACAGTAGTAGTTTCACTGTAAGCCTTGTACCTTCAAATTGTCGATGAAACAAAGAAATTGCATCGGGATTCAATCCCAAATTCATAATGGCGGTTTCTGTCCACAGGAGTAACATTTAGAAGAGTCTGCTGTTTGGGCTTCTCCTGGGAGCCCAGTGTTAGATTCCGATGCACAGTAGTAGTTCCACTGTAACCCTTGTACCTTCACATTGTCGATGAAACAAAGAAATTGCATCGGGATTCAACACTAAATCACAGTGGCGGTTTCTGTCAACAGGAGTAACATTTAGAAGAGTCTGCTGTTTGGGCTTCTCCTGGGAGCCCAGTGTTAGATTCCGATGCACAACAGCAGGTATACTGTAACCCTTAGACCTTCAAATTATCGATGAAACAAAGAAATTGTATGGGGATTCAACCCAAAATACACAACTGCGGTTTGTGTCCACAGGAGTAACATTTAGAAGAGTCTGCTGTTTGGGCCTCTCCTGGGAGCCCAGTGTTAGATTCCGATGCACAACAGCACGTTCACTGTAACCCTTGGACCTTCACATTGTCGATGAAGCAAAGAAATTGCATCGGGATTCAACACCAAATTCTCAATGGCGGTTTCTGTCCACAGGAGTAACATTTAAAAGAGTCTGCTGTTTGGGTCTCTCCTGGGAGCCCAGTGTTAGATTCCGATGCACAGAAGTAGTTTATCTGTATCCCTTGTAACTTCACATTGTCGATGAAACAAAGAAATTGCATCGGGATTCAACACCAAATTCACAATGGCGGTTTCTGTCCACAAGAGTAACGTTTAGAAGAGTTTGCTGTTAGGGCCTGTCCTGGGAGCCCAGTGTGAGAATCCGGTGCACAGTAGTAGTTTCACTGTAACCCTTGTACCTTCACACAGTCTATGAAACAAAGAAATTGCATCGGGATTCGACACCTAATTCACAATGGTGGATTCTGTCCACAGGAGTAACATTTAGTAGAGTCTGCTGTTTGGGCCTCTCCTGGGAGCCCAGTGTTAGATTCCAATGCACAACAGCAAGTTTACTGTAACCCTTAGACCTTCACATTGTCGATGAAACAAAGAAATTGTATGGGGATTCAACACAAAATTCACAACGGCGGTTTGTGTCCACAGGAGTAACATTTAGAAGAGTCTGCTGTTTTGGCCTCTCCTGAGAGCCCAGTGTTAGATTCCGATGCACAGTAGTAGTTTCACTGTAACCCTTGTACCATCACATTGTCGATGAAACATAGAAATTGCATCGGGATTCAACACCAAATTCACAATGGCCGTTTCTGTCCACAGGAGTAACATTTAGAAAAGTCTGCTGTTGGGGCCTCTCCTGGGAGCCCAGTGTTAGGTTCCGATGCACAACAGCAGGTTTACTGTAACCTTTAGACCTTCACATTGTCGATGAAACAAAGAAATTGTATGGGGATTCAACACAAAATTCAAAACGGTGGTTTGTGTCCACAGGAGTAACATTTAGAAGAGTCTGCTGTTTGGGCATCTCCTGGGAGCCCAGTGTTAGATTCCGATGCGCAGTAGTAGTTACACTGTAACACTTAGACCTTCACATTGTCGATGAAACAAAGAAATTGCATCGGGATTCAACACCAAATTGACAATGGCGGATTCTGTCAATTAGAGTACCATTTAGAAGAGTCTGCGGTTTGGGCCTCTCCTGGGAGCCCAGTGTTAGATTCCGATGCACAACAGCAAGTTTACTGTAACCCTTAGATCTTCACATTGTCGATGAAACAAAGAAATTGCATCGGGATTCAACACCAAATTCGCAATGACGGTTTCTGTCCACAGGTGTAACATTTAGAAGAGTCTGCTGTTTATGCCTCACCTGGGAGCTCAGTGTTAGATTCCGATGCACAGTAGTAGTTTCACTGTAACACTTAGACCTTCACATTGTCGATGAAACAAAGAAATTGCAACGGGATTCAACACCAAATTCACAATGGCGGTTTCTGTCCACAGGAGTATCATTTAGAAGAGTCTGCTGTTTGGGCCTCTCCTGGGAGCCCAGTGTTAGATTCCGATGCACAGTAGTAGCTTCACTGTAACCCTTAGACCTTCACATTGTCGATGAAACAAAGAAATTGCATCGGGATTCATCACCAATTTCACAATGGAGGTTTGTGTCCACAGGAGTATCATTTAGAAGAGTCTGCTGTTTGGGCCTCTCCTGGGAGCCCAGTGTTAGATTCCGATGCACAGTAGTAGTTTCACTGTAACCCTTGTACCTTTACATTGTTGATGAAACAAAGAAATTGCATCGGGATTTAACACCAAATTCATAATCGCTGTTTCTGTCCACAGGTGTAATATTTAGAAGAGTCTGCTGTTTGGGCCTCTCCTGGGAGCCCAGTGTTAGATTCCGATGCACAGTAGTAGTTTCACTGTAACCCTTGGACCTTCACATTGTCGATGAAACAAAGAAATTGCATTGGGATTCAACACCAAATTCACAATGGCGGTTTCTGTCAACAGGAGTAACATTTAGAAGAGTCTGCTGTTTGGGCTTCTCCTGAGAGTCCAGTGTTAGATTCCGATGCACAGTAGTAGTTTCACTGTAACCCTTGTACCTTCACATTGTCGATGAAACAAAGAAATTGCATCGGGATTCAATCCAAATTCACAATGGCGGTTTCTGTCCACAGGAGTAACATTTAGAAGAGTCTGCTGTTTGGGCTTCTCCTGAGAGTCTAGTGTTAGATTTCGATGCACAACAGCAGGTATACTGTAACCCTTAGACCTTCACATTATCGATGAAACAAAGAAATTGTATGGGGATTCAACACAAAATTCACAACGGCGGTTTGTGTCCACAGAAGTAACATTTAGAAGAGCCTGCTGTTTGGGCCTCTCCTGGGAGCCCAGTGTTAGATTCCGATGCACAGCAGTAGTTTCACTGTAACCCTCAGACCTTCACATTGTCGATGAAACAAAGAAATTGTATTTGGATTCAACACGAAATTCACAATCGCGGTTTCTGTCCATAGGAGTATCATTTAAAAGAGTCTGCTGTTTGTTCCTCTCCTGAGAGTCCAGTGTTAGATTCCGATGCACAGTAGTAGTTTCACTGTAACCCTTTGACCTTCACATTGTCGATGAAACATAGAAATTGCATCGGGATTCAACACCAAATTCACAATGGCGGTTTGTGTCCACAGGAGTAACATTTAGAAGAGTCTGCCTTTTGGGCCCGTCCTGGGAGCCCAGTGTTAGATTCCGATGCACAGTAGTAGTTCCACTGTAACCCTTGTACCTTCACATTGTCGATGAAACAAAGAATTTGCATCGGGATTCAACACCAAATCACAATGGCGGTTTCTGTCAACAGGAGTAACATTTAGAAGAGTCTGCTGTTTGGGCTTCTCCTAAGAGCCCAGTGTTAGATTCCGATGCACAACAGCAGGTATACTGTAACCCTTAGACCTTCAAATTAATGATGAAACAAAGAAATTGTATGGGGTTCAACACAAAATACACAACTGCGGTTTGTGTCCACAGGAGTAACATTTAGAAGAGTCTGCTGTTTGGGCCTCTCCTGGGAGCCCAGTGTTAGATTCCGATGCACAGTAGTAATTTCGCTGTAACCCTTGTACCTTCACGTTGTCGATGAAACAAAGAAATTGTATTTGGATTCAACACAAAATTCACAATGGCGGTTTCTGTCCACTGGAGTATCATTTAGAAGAGTGTGTTGTTTGGGCCTCTCCTGGGAGCTTAGTGTTAGATTCCGATGCACTGTAGTAGTTTCACTGTAACCCTTGTACCTTCACATTGTCGATGAAACAAACAAATTGCATCGGGATTCAAAACCAAATTCACCATGGCGGTTTCTGTCCACAGGTGTAACATTTAGAAGAGTCTGCTGTTTGGGTCTCTCCATGGAGCCCATTGTTAGATTCCGATGCACAGTAGTAGTTTCACTGTAACCCTTGTACCTTCTCATTGTCGATGAAACAAAGAAATTGCATCGGGATTCAACACCAAAGTCACAATGGCGGTTTCTGTCCACAGGAGTAACATTTAGAAGAGTCTGCTGTTTGGGCTTCTCCTGGGAGCCCAGTTTTAGATTCCGATGCTCAACAGCACGTTTACTGTAACCCTTCGACCTTCACATTGTCGATGAAACAAAGAAATTGCATAGGGATTCAACAACAATTTCACAATGGCGGTTTCTGTCCACAGGAGTAACATTTAGAAGAGTCTGCTGTTTGGGCTTCTCCTGGGAGCCCAGTTTTAGATTCCGATGCACAACAGCACGTTTACTGTAACCCTTCGACCTTCACATTGTCGATGAAACAAAGAAATTGCATAGGGATTCAACAACAATTTCACAATGGCGGTTTCTGTCCACAGGAGTAACATTTAGAAGAGTCTGCTGTTTGGGCCTCTCCTGGGAGCCCAGTGTTCGATTCCGATGCACAACAGCACGTTCACTGTAACCCTTGGACCTTCACATTGTCGATGAAACAAAGAAATTGCATCGGGATTCAACACCAAATTCTCAATGGCGGTTTCTGTCCACAGGAGTAACATTTAAAAGAGTCTGCTGTTTGGGCCTCTCCTGGGAGACCAGTGTTAGATTCCGATGCACAGAAGTAGTTTATCTGTAACCCTTGTACCTTCACATTGTCGATGAAACAAAGAAATTGCATCGGGATTCAACACCAAATTCACAATGGCGGTTTCTGTCCTCAAGAGTAACGTTTAGAAGAGTCAGCTGTTAGGGCCTCTCCTGGGAGCCCAGTGTTAGATTCCGATGCACAGTAGTAGTTTCACTGTAACCCTTGTACCTTCACACAGTCTATGAAACAAAGAAATTGCATCGGGATTCAACACCTAATTCACAATGGTGGTTTCTGTCCACAGGAGTAACATTTAGTAGAGTCTGCTGTTTGGGCCTCTCCTGGGAGCCCAGTGTTAGATTCCGATGCACAACAGCAAGTTTACTGTAACCCTTAGACCTTCACATTGTCGATGAAACAAAGAAATTGTATGGGGATTCAACACAAAATTCACAACGGCGGTTTGTGTCCACAGGAGTAACATTTAGAAGAGTCTGGTGTTTGGGCCTCTCCTGAGAGCCCAGTGTTAGATTCCGATGCACAGTAGTAGTTTCACTGTAACCCTTGTACCATCACATTGTCGATGAAACATAGAAATTGCATCGGGATTCAACACCAAATTCACAATGGCCGTTTCTGTCCACAGGAGTAACATTTGGAAGAGTCTGCTGTTTGGGCCTCTCCTGGGAGCCCTGTGTTAGAATAAATTGCACAGTAGTAGTTCCACTGTAACCCTTGGACCTTCACATTTTTGATGAAACAAAGAAATTGTATTTGGATTCAAAACGAAATTCACAATGGCGGTATCTGTCCACAGGAGTAACATTTAGAAGAGTCTGCTGTTTGGGCCTCTCCCGGGAGCCCAGTGTTAGATTCCGATGCACAGTAGTAGTTTCACTGTAACCCTTGTACCTTGAAATTGTCGATGAAACAAAGAAATTGCATCGGGATTCAACACGAAATTCTAAATGGCGGTTTCTGTCCACAGGAGTAACGTTTAGAAGAGTCTGCTGTTTGGGCCTCTCCTGGGAGCCGAGTGGTAGATTCCGATGCACAGTAGTAGTTTCACTGTAACCCTTGTACCCTCTACATATTCGATGAAACATAGAAATAGCATCGGGATTCAACACCAAATTCACAATGGCCGTTTCTGTCCACAGGAGTAACATTTAGAAGAGTCTGCTGTTTGGGCCTCT
The DNA here is from genome assembly GCF_023898315.1 of Schistocerca nitens. NCBI lineage: Eukaryota > Metazoa > Arthropoda > Insecta > Orthoptera > Acrididae > Schistocerca > Schistocerca nitens. The sequence continues at coordinate 177,738,244 of NC_064623.1, forward strand.
CCTGGGAGCCCAGTGTTAGATTCCGATGCACAACAGCCGGTTTACTGTAACCGTTAGACGTTCACATTTTCGATGAAACAAAGAAATTGTATGGGGATTCAACACAAAATTCACAAAGGCGGTTTGTGTCCACAGAAGTAACATTTAGAAGAGTCTGCTGTTTGGGCCTCTCCTGGGAGCCCAGTGTTAGATTCCGATGGACAACAGCACGTTTACTGTAACTCTTGGACCTTCATATTGTCGATGAAACAAAGAAATTGCATCGGGATTCAACACCAAATTCACAATGGCGGTTTCTGTCAACAGGAGTAACATTTAGATGAGTCTGCTGTTTGGGCCTCTCCTGGGAGCCCAGTGTTAGGTTCCGATGCACAACAGCAGGTTTACTGTAACCCTTAGACCTTCACATTGTCGATGAAACAAAGAAATTGTATGGGGATTTAACACAAAATTCAAAACGGCGGTTTGTTTCCACAGAAGTAACATTTAGAAGAGTCTGCTGTTTGGGCATCTCCTGGGAGCCCAGTGTTAGATTCCGATGCGCAGTAGTAGTTACACTGTAACCCTTGTACCTTCACATTGTCGATGAAACAAAGAAATAGCATCGGGATTCAACACCAAATTCACAATGGCGATTTCTGTCAATTGGAGTACCATTTAGAAGAGTCTGCGGTTTGGGCCTCTCCTGGGAGCCCAGTGTTAGATTCCGATGCACAACAGCAAGTTTACTGTAACCCTTAGTTCTTCACATTGTCGATGAAACAAAGAAATTGCATCAGGATTCAACACCAAATTCACAATGACGGTTTCTGTCCACAGGTGTAATATTTAGAAGAGTCTGCTGTTTGGGCCTCTCCTGGGAGCCCAGTGTTAGATTCCGATGCACAGTAGTAGTTTCACTGTAACCCTTGTACCTTCACATTGTCGATGAAACAAAGAAATTGCATTGGGATTCAACACCAAATTCACAATGGCGGTTTCTGTCAACAGGAGTAACATTTAGAAGAGTCTGCTGTTTGGGCCTCTCCTGGGAGCCCAGTGTTAGATTCCGATGCATAACAGCAGGTTTACTGTAACCCTTGTACCATCACATTGTCGATGAAACAAAGAAATTGCATGGGGATTCAACACAAAGTTCACAATGGCGGTTTGTGTCCACGGGAGTAACATTTAGAAGAGTCTGCTCTTTGGGCCTCTCCTGGGAGCCCAGTGTTAGATTCCGATGCACAGTAGTAGTTTCACTGTAACCCTAGTACCTTCACATTGTCGATAAAACAAAGAACTTGCATCGGGAGTCAATCCAAATTCACAATGGCAGTTTCTGTCCACAGGAGTAACATTTAGAAGAGTCTGCTGTTTGGGCTTCTCCTGAGAGTCCAGTGTTAGATTTCGATTCACAACAGCAGGTATACTGTAACCCTAAGACCTTCACATTATCGATGAAACAAAGAAATTGTATGGGGATTCAACACAAAATTCACAACGGCGGTTTGTGTCCACAGAAGTAACATTTAGAAGAGTCTGCTGTTTGGGCCTCTTCTGGGAGCCCAGTGTTAGATTCCGATGCACAGTAGTAGTTTCACTGTAACCCTTAGACCTTCACATTGTCGATGAAACAAAGAAATTGTATTTGGATTCAACACGAAATTCACAATCGCGGTTTCTGTCCACAGGAGTATCATTTAAAAGAGTCTGCTGTTTGGGCCTCTCCTGAGAGTCCAGTGTTAGATTCCGATGCACAGTAGTAGTTTCACTGTAACCCTTTGACCTTCACATTGTCGATGAAACAAAGAAATTGTATCGGGATTCTACACCAAATTCACAATGGCGGTTTCTGTCCACAGGAGTAACATTTAGAAGAGTCTGCTGTTTGGGCCTCTCCTGGGAGCCCAGTGTTAGATTCCGATGCACAGTAGTAGTTTCACTGTAACCCTTGTACCTTCACATTGTCGATGAAACAAAGAAATAGCATCGGGATTTAACAGCAAATTCACAATGGCGGTTTCTGTCCACAGGTGTAACATTTAGAAGGGTCTGCTGTTTTGGCCTCTCCTGGGAGCCCAGTGTTAGATTTCGATGCACAGTAGTAGTTTCACTGTAACCCTTAGACCTTCACATTGTCGATGAAATAAAGAAATTGTATTTGGATTCAACACAAAATTCACAATCGCGGTTTCTGTCCACAGGAGTAACATTTAAAAGAGTCTGCTGTTTGGGCCTCTCCTGAGAGCCCAGTGTTAGATTCCGATGCACAGTAGTAGTTTCACTGTAACACTTTGACCTTCACATTGTCGATGAAACAAAGAAATTGCATCGGGATTCTACACCAAATTCACAATGGCGGTTTGTGTCCACAGGTGTAACATTTAGAAGCGTCTGCTGTTTGGGCCTCACCTGGGAGGCCAGTGTTAGATTCTGATGCACAACAGCACGTTTACTGTAACCCTTGGACCTTCACATTGTCGATGAAACAAAGAAATTGCATCGGGATTGAACACCTAATACACAATGGCGGTTTCTGTCCACAGGAGTAACATTTAGAAGAGCCTGCTAGTTGGGCCTCTCCTGCGAGCCCAGTGTTAGATTCCGATGCACAGTAGTAGATTCACTGTAACCCTTGTACCTTCACATTGTCGATGAAACATAGAAATTGCATCGGGATTCAACACCAAATTCACAATGGCGGTTTGTGTCCACTGGAGTAACATTTAGAAGAGTCTGCTGTTTGGGCCAGTCCTGGGAGCCCAGTGTTAGATTCCGAAGCACAGTAGTAGTTTCACTGTAACCCTTGTACCTTCAAATTGTCGATGAATCAAAGAAATTGCATCGGGATTCAATCCCAAACTCATAATGGCGGTTTCTGTCCACAGGAGTAACATTTAGAAGAGACTGCTGTGTGGTCCTCTCCTGGGAGCCCAGTGTTAGATTCCGATGCACAGTAGTAGTTCCACTGTAACCCTTGTACCTTCACATTGTCGATGAAACAAAGAAATTGCATCGGGATTCAACACTAAATCACAGTGGCGGTTTCTGTCAACAGGAGTAACATTTAGAAGAGTCTGCTGTTTGGGCCTCTCCTGGGAGCCCTGTGTTAGATTCCGTTGCACAGTAGTAGTTCCACTGTAACCCTTGGACCTTCACATTGTCGATGAAACAAAGAAATTGTATTTGGATTCAACACAAAATTCACAATGGCGGTTTCTGTCCACAGGAGTAACATTTAGAAGAGTCTGCTGTTTAGGCCTCTCTTGGGAGCCCAGTGTTAGATTCCGATGCACAGTAGTAGTTTCACTGTAACCCTTGTACCTTCACATTGTCGATGAAACAAAGAAATTGAATCGGGATTCAACACCAAATTCACAATGGCGGTTTCTGTCCACAGGAGTAACATTTAGATGATTCTGCTGTTTGGGCCTCTCCTGGGAGCCCAGTGTTAGATTCCGATGCACAACAGCAGGTTTACTGTAACCCTTGGACCTTCACATTGTCGATGAAACAAAGAAATTGTATGGGGATTCAACACAAAATTCACAACGGCGGTTTGTGTCCACAGGAGTAACATTTAGAAGCGTCTGCTGTTTGGGCATCACCTGGGAGGCCAGTGTTAGATTCTGATGCACAACAGCACGTTTACTGTAACCCTTGGACCTTCACATTGTCGATGAAACAAAGAAATTGCATCGGGATTGAACACCTAATTCACAATGGCGGTTTCTGTCCACAGGAGTAACATTTAGAAGAGTCTGCGAGTTGGGCCTCTCCTGCGAGCCCAGTGTTAGATTCCGATGCACAGTAGTAGATTCACTGTAACCCTTGTACCTTCACATTGTCGATGAAACATAGAAATTGCATAGGGATTCAACACCAAATTCACAATGGCGGTTTGTGTCCACAGGAGTAACATTTAGAAGAGTCTGCTCTTTGGGCCAGTCCTGGGAGCCCAGTGTTAGATTCCGATGCACAGTAGTAGTTTCACTGTAACCCTTGTACCTTCAAATTGTCGATGAAACAAAGAAATTGCATCGGGATTCAATCCCAAATTCATAATGGCGGTTTCTGTCCACAGGAGTAACATTTAGAAGAGTCTGCTGTTTGGTCCTCTCCTGGGAGCCCAGTGTTAGATTCCGATGCACAGTAGTAGTTCCACTGTAACCCTTGTACCTTCACATTGTCGATGAAACAAAGAAATTGCATCGGGATTCAACACTAAATCACAATGGCGGTTTCTGTCAACAGGAGTAACATTTAGAAGAGTCTGCTGTTTGGGCTTCTCCTGGGAGCCCAGTGTTAGATTCCGATGCACAACAGCAGGTATACTGTAACCCTTAGACCTTCAAATTATCGATGAAACAAAGAAATTGCATCGGGATTCAACACCAAATTCTCAATGGCGGTTTCTGTCCACAGGAGTAACATTTAAAAGAGTCTGCTGTTTGGGCCTCTCCTGGGAGCCCAGTGTTAGATTCCGATGCACAGAAGTAGTTTATCTGTAACACTTGTAACTTCACATTGTCGATGAAACAAAGAAATTGCATCGGGATTCAACACCAAATTCACAATGGCGGTTTCTGTCCACAAGAGTAACGTTTCGAAGAGTCTGCTGTTAGGGACTCTCCTGGGAGGCCAGTGTGAGATTCCGATGCACAGTAGTAGTTTCACTGTAACCCTTGTACCTTCACACAGTCTATGAAATAAAGAAATTGCATCGGGATTCAACACCTAATTCACAATGGTGGTTTCTGTCCACAGGAGTAACATTTAGTAGAGTCTGCTGTTTGGGCCTCTCCTGGGAGCCCAGTGATAGATTCCAATGCACAACAGCAAGTTTACTGTAACCCTTAGACCTTCACATTGTCGATGAAACAAAGTAGTGGAATGGGGATTCAACACAAAATTCACAACGGCGGTTTGTGTCCACAGGAGTAACATTTAGAAGAGTCTGCTGTTTGGGCCTCTCCTGAGAGCCCAGTGTTAGATTCCGATGCACAGTAGTAGTTTCACTGTAACCCTTGTACCATCACATTGTCGATGAAACATAGAAATTGCATCGGGATTCAACACCAAATTCACAATGGCCGTTTCTGTCCACAGGAGTAACATTTAGAAGAGTCTGCTGTTGGGGCCTCTCCTGGGAGCCCAGTGTTAGGTTCCGATGCACAACAGCAGGTTTACTGTAACCTTTAGACCTTCACATTGTCGATGAAACAAAGAAATTGCATCGGGATTCAACACCAAATTCACAATGGTCGGATTCTGTCAATTAGAGTACCATTTAGAAGAGTCTGCTGTTTATGCCTCACCTGGGAGCTCAGTGTTAGATTCCGATGCACAGTAGTAGTTTCACTGTAACCCTTAGACCTTCACATTGCCGATGAAACAAAGAAATTGCATCGGGATTCAACACCAAATTCACAATGGCGGTTTCTGTCCACAGGAGTATCATTTAGAAGAGTCTGCTGTTTGGGCCTCTCCTGGGAGAACAGTGTTAGATTCCGATGGACAGTAGTAGCTTCACTGTAACCCTTAGACCTTCACATTGTCGATGAAACAAAGAAATTGCATCGGGATTCATCACCAATTTCACAATGGAGGTTTCTGTCCACAGGAGTATCATTTAGAAGAGTCTGCTGTTTGGGCCTCTCCTAGGAGCCCAGTGTTAGATTCCGATGCACATTAGTAGTTTCACTGTAACCCTTGTAACTTCACATTGTTGATGAAACAAAGAAATTGCATCGGGATTTAACACCAAATTCATAATGGCTGTTTCTGTCCACAGGTGTAATATTTAGAAGAGTCTGCTGTTTGGGCCTCTCCTGGGAGCCCAGTGTTAGATTACGATGCACAGTAGTAGTTTCACTGTAACCCTTGTACCTTCACATTGTCGATGGTACAAAGAAATTGCATTGGGATTCAACACCAAATTCACAATGGCGGTTTCTGTCAACAGGAGTAACATTTAGAAGAGTCTGCTGTTTGGGCCTCTCCTGGGAGCCCAGTGTTAGTTTCCGATGCACAACAGCAGGTTTACTGTAACCCTTGTACCATAACATTGTCGATGAAACAATGAAATTGCATGGGGATTCAACACAAAATTCACAATGGCGGTTTGTGTCGACAGGAGTAACATTTAGAAGAGTCTGCTGTTTGGGCCTCTCCTGGGAGCCCAGTGTTAGATTCCGATGCACAGTAGTAGTTTCACTGTAACCCTTGTACCTTCACATTGTCGATGAAACAAAGAAATTGCATCGGGATTCAATCCAAATTCACAATGGCGGTTTCTGTCCACAGGTGTAACATTTAGAAGAGTCTGCTGTTTGGGCTTCTCCTGAGAGTCTAGTGTTAGATTTCGATGCACAACAGCAGGTATACTGTAACCCTTAGACCTTCACATTATCGATGAAACAAAGAAATTGTATGGGGATTCAACACAAAATTCACAACGGCGGTTTGTGTCCACAGAAGTAACATTTAGAAGAGTCTGCTGTTTGGGCCTCTCCTGGGAGCCCAGTGTTAGATTCCGATGCACAGCAGTAGTTTCACTGTAACCCTTAGACCTTCACATTGACGATGAAACAAAGAAATTGTATTTGGATTCAACACGAAATTCACAATCGCGGTTTCTGTCCATAGGAGTATCATTTAAAAGAGTCTGCCGTTTGGGCCTCTCCTGAGAGTCCAGTGTTAGATTCCGATGCACAGTAGTAGTTTCACTGTAACCCTTTGACCTTCACATTGTCGATGAAACAAAGAAATTGTATCGGGATTCTACACCAAATTCACAATGGCAGTTTCTGTCCACAGGAGTAACATTTAGAAGAGTCTGCTGTTTGGGCCTCTCCTGGGAGCCCAGTGTTAGATTCCGATGCACAGTAGTAGTTTCAGTGTAACCCTTGTACCTTCACATTGTCGATGAAACAAAGAAATTAAATCGGGATTCAACACGAAAGTCACAATGGCGGTTTCTGTCCACAGGAGTAACATTTAGAACAGTCTGCTCTTTGGGCCTCTCCTGGGAGCCCAGTTTTAGATTCCGATGCACAACAGCACGTTTACTGTAACCCTTCGACCTTCACATTGTCGATGAAGCAAAGAAATTGCATAGGGATTCAACAACAGTTTCACAATGGCGGTTTCTGTCCACAGGAGTAACATTTAGAAGAGTCTGCTGTTTGGGCCTCTTCTGGGAGCCCAGTGTTAGATTCCGATGCACAGTAGAAGTTTCACTGTAATCCTTGTACCTTCACATTGTCGATGAAACAAAGAAATTGCATCGGGATTCAACACCAAATTCACAATGGCGGTTTGTGTCCACAGGAGTAACATTTTGAAGAGTCTGCTGTTTGGGCCTCTCCTGGGAGGCCTGTGTTAGATTAAATTGCACAGTAGTAGTTCCACTGTAGCCCTTGGAGCTTCACATTTTCGATGAAACAAAGAAATTGTATTTGGATTCAAAACGAAATTCACAATGGCGGTTTCTGTCCACAAGAGTAACATTTAGAAGAGTCTGCTGTTTGGGCCTCTCCTGGGAGCCCAATGTTAGATTCCGATGCACAACAGCACGTTCACTGTAACCCTTGGACCTTCACATTGTCGATGAAACAAAGAAATTGCATCGGGATTCAACACCAAATTCTCAATGGCGGTTTCTGTCCACAGGAGTAACATTTAAAAGGGTCTGCTCTTTGGGCCTCTCCTGGGAGCCCAGTGTTAGATTCCGATGCACAGAAGTAGTTTATCTGTAACCCTTGTAACTTCACATTGTCGATGAAACAAAGAAATTGCATCGGGATTCAACACCAAATTCACAATGGCGGTTTCTGTCCACAAGAGTAACGTTTAGAAGAGTCTGCTGTTAGGGGCTCTCCTGGGAGCCCAGTGTTAGATTCCGAAGCACTGTAGTAGTTTCACTGTAACCCATGTACCTTCACACAGTCTATGAAACAAAGAAATTGCATCGGGATTCAACACCTAATTCACAATGGTGGTTTCTGTCCCCAGGAGTAACATTTAGTAGAGTCTGCTGTTCGGGCCTCTCCTGGGACCCCAGTGTTAGATTCCGATGCACAACAGCAGGTTTACTGTAACCCTTGGACCTTCACATTGTCGATGTAACAAAGAAATTGTATGGGGATTCAACACAAAATTCACAACGGCGGTTTGTGTCCACAGGAGTAACATTTAGAAGCGTCTGCTGTTTGGGCCTCTCCTGGGAGCCCAGTGTTAGATTCTGATGCACAACAGCACGTTTACTGTAACCCTTGGACCTTCACATTGTCGATGAAACAAAGAAATTGCATCGGGATTCAACACCAAATTCACAATGGCGGTTTCTGTCCACAGGAGTAACATTTAGAAGAGTCTGCTAGTTGGGCCTCTCCTGCGAGCCCAGTGTTAGATTCCGATGAACAGTAGTAGATTCACTGTAACCATTGTACCTTTACATTGTCGATGAAACATAGAAATTGCATCGGGATTCAACACCAAATTCACAATGGCGGTTTGTGTCCACAGGAGTAACATTTAGAAGAGTCTGCTGTTTGGGCCCGTCCTGGGAGCCCAGTGTTAGATTCCGATGCACAGTAGTAGTTTCACTGTAACCCTTGTACCTTCAAATTGTCGATGAAACAAAGAAATTGCATCGGGATTCAATCCCAAATTCACAATGGCGGTTTCTGTCCACAGGAGTAACATTTAGAAGAGTCTGCTGTTTGGTCCTCTCCTGGGAGCCCAGTGTTAGATTCCGATGCACAGTAGTAGTTTCACTGTAAGCCTTGTACCTTCAAATTGTCGATGAAACAAAGAAATTGCATCGGGATTCAATCCCAAATTCACAATGGCGGTTTCTGTCCACAGGAGTAACATTTAGATGAGTCTGCTGTTTGGGCCTCTCCTGGGAGCCCAGTGTTGGATTCCGATGCACAGTAGTAGTTCCACTGTAACCCTTGTACCTTCACATTGTCGATGAAACAAAGAAATTGCATCGGGATTCAACACCAAATCACAATGGCGGTTTCTGTCCACAGGAGTAACATTTGGATGAGTCTGCTGTTTGGGCTTCTCCTGGGAGCCCAGTGTTAGATTCCGATGCACAACAGCAGATATACTGTAACCCTTAGACCTTCAAATTATCGATGAAACAAAGAAATTGTATGGGGATACAACACAAAATACACAACTGAGGTTTGTGTCCACAGGAGTAACATTTAGAAGAGTCTGCTGTTTGGGCCTCTCCTGGGAGCCCAGTGTTAGATTCCGATGCACAGTAGTAGTTTCGCTGTAAACCTTGTACCTTCACGTTGTCGATGAAACAAAGAAATTGTATTTGGATTCAACACAAAATTCACAATGGCGGTTTCTGTCCACTGGAGTATCATTTAGAAGAGTGTGTTGTTTGGGCCTCTCCTGGGAGCCCAGTGTTAGATTCCGATGCACAGTAGTAGTTTCACTGTAACCCTTGTACCTTCACATTGTCGATGAAACAAAGAAATTGCATCGGGATTCAAAACCAAATTCACCATGGCGGTTTCTGTCCACAGGTGAAACATTTAGAAGAGTCTGCTGTTTGGGCCTCTCCATGAAGCCCATTGTTAGATTCCGATGCACAGTAGTAGTTTCACTGTAACCCTTGTACCTTCTCATTGTCGATGAAACAGAGAAATTGCATCGAGATTCAACACCAAATTCACAATGGCGGTTGCTGTCCACAGGAGTAACATTTAGAAGAGTCTGCTGTTTGGGCCTCTCCTGGGAGCCCAGTTTTAGATGCCGATGCACAACAGCACGTTTACTGTAACCCTTCGACCTTCACATTGTCGATGAAACAAAGAAATTGCATAGGGATTGAACAACAATTTCACAATGGCGGTTTCTGCCCACAGGAGTAACATTTAGAAGAGTCTGCTGTTTGGGCCTCTTCTGGGAGCCCAGTGTTAGATTCCGATGCACAGTAGAAGTTTCACAGTAATCCTTGTACCTTCACATTGTCGATGAAACAAAGAAATTGCATCGGGATTCAACACCAAATTCACAATGGCGGTTTGTGTCCACAGGAGTAACATTTTGAAGAGTCTGCTGGTTGGGCCTCTCCTGGGAGGCCTGTGTTAGATTAAATTGAACAGTAGTAGTTCCACTGTAACCCTTGGAACTTCACATTTTCGATGAAACAAAGAAATTGTATTTGGATTCAAAACGAAATTCACAATGGCGGTATCTGTCCACAGGAGTAACATTTAGAAGAGTCTGCTGTTTGGGCCTCTCCTGGGAGCCCAGTGTTAGATTCCGATGCACAGTAGTAGTTTCACTGTAACCCTTGTGCCTTCACATTGTCGATGAAACAAAGAAATTGTATCGTGATTCAACACGAAATTCACAATGGCGGTTTCTGTCCGCAGGAGTAACGTTTAGAAGAGTCTGGTGTTTGGGCCTCTCCTGGGAGCCCAGTGGTAGATTCCGATGAACAGTAGTAGTTTCACTGTAACCCTTGTACCTTCACATATTCGATGAAACATAGAAATAGCATCGGGATTCAACACCAAATTCACAATGGCCGTTTCTGTCCACAGGAGTAACATTTAGAAGAGTCTGCTGTTTGGGCCTCTCCTGGGAGCCCAGTGTTAGATTCCGATGCACAACAGCCGGTTTACTGTAACCCTTAGACGTTCACATTTTCGATGAAACAAAGAAATTGTATGGGGATTCAACACAAAATACACAACGGCGGGTTGTGTCCACAGGAGTAACATTTAGAAGAGTCTGCTGTTTGGGCCTCTCCTCGGAGCCCAGTGTTAGATTCCGATGCACAGTAGTAGTTCCACTGTAACCCTTGTACCTTCACATTGTCGATGAAACAAAGAAATTGCATCGGGATTCAACACCAAATTCACAATGGCCGTTTCTGTCCACAGGTGTAACATTTAGAAGAGTCTGCTGTTTGGGCCTCTCCTGAGAGCCCAGTGTTAGATTCCGATGCACAGTAGTAGTTTCACTGTATCCCTTTAACCTTCACATTGTCGATGAAACAGAGAAATTGCATCGGGATTCAACACGAAATTCACAATGGCGGTTTCTGTCCACAGGAGTAACATTTAGAAGAGTCTGCTGTTTGGGCCTCTCCTGGGAGCCCTGTGTTAGATTCCATTGCACAGTAGTAGTTCCACTGTAACCCTTGGACCTTCACATTGTCGATGAAACGAAGAAATTGTATTTGCATTCAACACAAAATTCACAATGGCGGTTTCTGTCCACAGGAGTAACATTTAGAAGAGTCTGCTGTTTGGGCCTCTCTTGGGAGCCCAGTGTTAGATTCCGATGCACAGTAGTAGTTTCACTGTAACCCTTGTACCTTCACATTGTCGATGAAACAAAGAAATTGAATCTGGATTCAACACTAAATTCACAATGGCGGTTTCTGTCCACAGGAGTAACATTTAGATGATTCTGCTGTTTGGGCCTCTCCTGGGAGCCCAGTGTTAGGTTCCGATGCACAACAGCAGGTTTACTGTAAACCTTGGACCTTCACATTGTCGATGAAACAAAGAAATTTGTATGGGGATTTAACACAAAATTCACAACGGCGGTTTGTGTCCACAGGAGTAACATTTAGAAGCGTCTGCTGTTTGGGCCTCTCCTGGGAGCCCAGTGTTAGATTCTGATGCACAACAGCACGTTTACTGTAACCCTTGGACCTTCACATTGTCGATGAAACAAAGAAATTGCATCGGGATTCAACACCAAATTCACAATGGCGGTTCCTGTCCACAGGAGTAACATTTAGAAGAGTCTGCTAGTTGGGCCTCTCCTGCGAGCCCAGTGTTAGATTCCGATGCACAGTAGTGGATTCACTGTAACCCTTGTACCTTCACACTGTCGATGAAACATAGAAATTGCATCGGGATTCAACACCAAATTCACAATGGCGGTTTCTGTCCACAGGAGTAACATTTAGAAGAGTCTGCTGTTTGGGCCCGTCCTGGGAGCCCAGTGTTAGATTCCGATGCACAGTAGTAGTTTCACTGTAACCCTTGTACCTTCAAATTGTCGATGAAACAAAGAAATTGCATCGGGATTCAATCCCAAATTCACAATGGCGGTTTCTGTCCACAGGAGTAACATTTAGAAGAGTCTGCTGTTTGGGCCTCTCCTGGGAGCCCAGTGTTGGATTCCGATGCACAGTAGTAGTTCCACTGTAACCCTTGTACCTTCACATTGTCGATGTTGTTGTGGTCTTCAGTCCTGAGACTGGTTTGATGCAGCTCTCCATGTTACTCTATCCTGTGCAAGCTTCTTCATCTCCCAGTACCTACTGCAACCTACATCCTTCTGAATCTGCTTAGTGTATTGATCTCTTGGTCTCCCTCGACGATTTTTACCCTCCACGCTGCCCTCCAATGCTAAATTTGTGATCCCTTGATGCCTTAAAACATGTCCTACCAACCGATCCCTTCTTCTAGTCAAGTTGTGCCACAAACTTCTCTTCTCCCCAATCCTATTCAATACCTCCTCATTAGTTACGTGATCTACCCACCTTATCTTCAGCATTCTTCTGTAGCACCACATTTCGAAAGCTTCTATTCTCTTCTTGTCCAAACTGGTTATCGTCCATGTTTCACTTCCATACATGGCTACACTCCATACAAATATTTTTAGAAACGACTTCCTGACACTTAAATCAATACTCGATGTTAACAAATTTCTCATCTTCAGAAACGATTTCCTTGCCATTGCCAGTCTGCATTTTATATCCTCTCTACTTCGACAATCATCAGTTATTTTACTCCCTAAATAGCAAAACTCCTTTACTACTTTAAGTGTCTCATTTCCTAATCAAATCCCCTCAGCATCACCCGATTTAATTTGACTACATTCCATTATCCTCGTTTTGCTTTTGTTGATATTCATCTTATATCCTCCTTTCAAGACACTGTCCATTCCGTTCAACTGTTCTTCCAAGTCCTTTGCTGTCTCTGACAGAATTACAATGTCATCGGCGAACCTCAAAGTTTTTACTTCTTCTCCATGAATTTTAATACCTACTCCGAATTTTTCTTTTGTTTCCTTTACTGCTTGCTCAATATACAGATTGAATAACATCGGGGAGAGGCTACAACCCTGTCTCACTCCTTTCCCAACCACTGCTTCCCTTTCATGCCCCTCGACTCTTATAACTGCCATCTGGTTTCTGTACAAATTGTAAATAGCCTCTCGCTCCCTGTATTTTACCCCTGCCACCTTCAGAATTTGAAAGAGAGTATTCCAGTTAACGTTGTCAAAAGCTTTCTCTAAGTCTACAAATGCTAGAAATGTAGGTTTGCCTTTTCTTAATCTTTCTTCTAAGATAAGTCGTAAGGTTAGTATTGCCTCTCGTGTTCCAACATTTCTACGGAATCCAAACTGATCTTCCCCGAGGTCCGCTTCTACCAGTTTTTCCATTCGTCTGTAAAGAATTCGCGTTAGTATTTTGCAGCTGTGACTTATTAAACTGATAGTTCAGTAATTTTCACATGTGTCAACACCTGCCTTCTTTGGGATTGGAATTATTATATTCTTCTTGAAGTCTGTGGGTATTTCGCCTGTCTCATACATCTTGCTCACCAGATGGTAGAGTTTTGTCATGACTGGCTCTCCCAAGGCCATCAGTAGTTCTAATGGAATGTTGTCTACTCCCGGGGCCTTGTTTCGACTCAGGTCTTTCAGTGCTCTGTCAAACTCTTCACGCAGTATCTTATCTCCCATTTCATCTTCATCTACATCCTCTTCCATTTCCTCAAGTACATCACCCTTGTATAAACCCTCTATATACTCCTTCCACCTTTCTGCCTTCCCTTCTTTGCTTAGAACTGGGTTGCCATCTGAGCTCTTGATATTCATACAAGTGGTTCTCTTCTCTCCAAAGGTCTCTTTAATTTTCCTGTAGGCAGTATCTATCTTACCCCTAGTGAGACAAGCCTCTACATCCTTACATTTGTCCTCTAGCCATCCCTGCTTAGCCATTTTGCACTTTCTGTCGATCTCATTTTTGAGACGTTTGTATTCCCTTTTGCCTGCTTCATTTACTGCATTTTTGTATTTTCTCCTTTCATCAATTAAATTCAATATTTCTTCTGTTACCCAAGGATTTCTATTAGCCCTCGTCTTTTTACCTACTTGATCCTCTGCTGCCTTCACTACTTGTCGATGAAACAAAGAATTTGCATCGGGATTCAACACCAAATCACAATGGCGGTTTCTGTCAACAGGGGTAACATTTAGAAGAGTCTGCTGTTTGGGCTTCTCCTAAGAGCCCAGTGTTAGATTCCGATGCACAACAGCAGGTATACTGTAACCCTTAGACCTTCAAATTATCGATGAAACAAAGAAATTGTATGGGGTTCAACACAAAATACACAACTGCGGTTTGTGTCCACAGGAGTAACATTTAGAAGAGTCTGCTGTTTGGGCCTCTCCTGGGAGCCCAGTGTTAGATTCCGATGCACAGTAGTAATTTCGCTGTAACCCTTGTACCTTCACGTTGTCGATGAAACAAAGAAATTGTATTTGGATTCAACACAAAATTCACAATGGCGGTTTCTGTCCACTGGAGTATCATTTAGAAGAGTGTGTTGTTTGGGCCTCTCCTGGGAGCTTAGTGTTAGATTCCGATGCACTGTAGTAGTTTCACTGTAACCCTTGTACCTTCACATTGTCGATGAAACAAACAAATTGCATCGGGATCAAAACCAAATTCACCATGGCGGTTTCTGTCCACAGGTGTAACATTTAGAAGAGTCTGCTGTTTGGGTCTCTCCATGGAGCCCATTGTTAGATTCCGATGGACAGTAGTAGTTTCACTGTAACCCTTGTACCTTCTCATTGTCGATGAAACAAAGAAATTGCATCGGGATTCAACACCAAATTCACAATGGCGGTTTCTGTCCACAGGAGTAACATTTAAAAGAGTCTGCTGTTTGGGCTTCTCCTGGGAGCCCAGTTTTAGATTCCGATGCACAACAGCACGTTTACTGTAACCCTTCGACCTTCACATTGTCGATGAAACAAAGAAATTGCATAGGGATTCAACAACAATTTCACAATGGCGGTTTCTGTCCACAGGAGTAACATTTAGAAGAGTCTGCTGTTTGGGCCTCTTCTGGGAGCCCAGTGTTAGATTCCGATGCACAGTAGAAGTTTCACTGTAATCCTTGTACCTTCACATTGTCGATGAAACAAAGAAATTGCATCGGGATTCAACACCAAATTCACAATGGCAGTTTGTGTCCACAGGAGTAACATTTTGAAGAGTCTGCTGTTTGGGCCTCTCCTGGGAGGCCTGTGTTAGATTAAATTGCACAGTAGTAGTTCCACTGTAACATTTGGAACTTCACATTTTCGATGAAACAAAGAAATTGTATTTGGATTCAAAACGAAATTCACAATGGCGGTTTCTGTCCACAAGAGTAACATTTAGAAGAGTCTGCTGTTTGGGCCTCTCCTGGGAGCCCAGTGTTCGATTCCGATGCACAACAGCACGTTCACTGTAACCCTTGGACCTTCACATTGTCGATGAAACAAAGAAATTGCATCGGGATTCAACACCAAATTCTCAATGGCGGTTTCTGTCCACAGAAGTAACATTTAAAAGAGTCAGCTGTTAGGGCCTCTCCTGGGAGCCCAGTGTTAGATTCCGATGCACAGTAGTAGTTTCACTGTAACCCTTGTACCTTCACACAGTCTCTGAAACAAAGAAATTGCATCGGGATTCAACACCTAATTCACAATGGTGGTTTCTGTCCACAGGAGTAACATTTAGTAGAGTCTGCTGTTTGGGCCTCTCCTGGGAGCCCAGTGTTAGATTCCGATGCACAACAGCAAGTTTACTGTAACCCTTAGACCTTCACATTGTCGATGAAACAAAGAAATTGTATGGGGATTCAACACAAAATTCACAACGGCGGTTTGTGTCCACAGGAGTAACATTTAGAAGAGTCTGCTGTTTGGGCCTCTCCTGAGAGCCCAGTGTTAGATTCCGATGCACAGTAGTAGTTTCACTGTAACCCTTGTACCATCACATTGTCGATGAAACATAGAAATTGCATCGGGATTCAACACCAAATTCACAATGGCCGTTTCTGTCCACAGGAGTAACATTTAGAAGAGTCTGCTGTTTGGGCCTCTCCTGGGAGCCCTGTGTTAGATTAAATTGCACAGTAGTAGTTCCACTGTAACCCTTGGACCTTCACATTGTCGATGAAACAAAGAAATTGTATTTGGATTCAAAACGAAATTCACAATGGCGGTATCTGTCCACAGGAGTAACATTTAGAAGAGTCTGCTGTTTGGGCCTCTCCTGGGAGCCCAGTGTTAGATTCCGATGCACAACAGCCGGTTTACTGTAACCCTTAGACGTTCACATTTTCGATGAAACAAAGAAATTGTATGGGGATTCAACACAAAATCCACAACGGCGGTTTGTGTCCACAGGAGTAACATTTAGAAGAGTCTACTGTTTGGGCCTCTCATCGGAGCCCAGTGTTAGATTCCGATGCACAGTAGTAGTTTCATTGTAACCCTTGTACCTTCACATTGTCGATGAAACAAAGAAATTGCATCGGGATTCAACACCTAATTCACAATGGCGGTTTCTGTCCACAGGTGTAACATTTAGAAGAGTCTGCTGTTTGGGCCACTCTTGGGAGCCCAGTGTTAGATTCCGATGCACAGTAGTAGTTTCACTGTAACCCTTGTACCTTCACACAGTCTATGAAACAAAGAAATTGCATCGGGATTCAACACCTAATTCACAATGGTGGTTTCTGTCCACAGGAGTAACATTTAGTAGAGTCTGCTGTTTGGGCCTCTCCTGGGAGCCCAGTGTTAGATTCCGATGCACAACAGCAAGTTTACTGTAACCCTTAGACCTTCACATTGTCGATGAAACAAAGAAATTGTATGGGGATTCAACACAAAATTCACAACGGCGGTTTGTGTCCACAGGAGTAACATTTAGAAGAGTCTGCTGTTTGGGCCTCTCCTGAGAGCCCAGTGTTAGATTCCGATGCACAGTAGTAGTTCCACTGTAACCCTTGTACCATCACATTGTCGATGAAACATAGAAATTGCATCGGGATTCAACACCAAATTCACAATGGCCGTTTCTGTCCACAGGAGTAACATTTGGAAGAGTCTGCTGTTTGGGCCTCTCCTGGGAGCCCAGTGTTGGATTCCGATGCACAGTAGTAGTTCCACTGTAACCCTTGTACCTTCACATTGTCGATGAAACAAAGAAATTGCATCGGGATTCAACACCAAATCACAATGGCGGTTTCTGTCCACAGGAGTAACATTTGGATGAGTCTGCTGTTTGGGCTTCTCCTGGGAGCCCAGTGTTAGATTCCGATGCACAACAGCAGATATACTGTAACCCTTAGACCTTCAAATTATCGATGAAACAAAGAAATTGTATGGGGATACAACACAAAATACACAACTGAGGTTTGTGTCCACAGGAGTAACATTTAGAAGAGTCTGCTGTTTGGGCCTCTCCTGGGAGCCCAGTGTTAGATTCCGATGCACAGTAGTAGTTTCGCTGTAAACCTTGTACCTTCACGTTGTCGATGAAACAAAGAAATTGTATTTGGATTCAACACAAAATTCACAATGGCGGTTTCTGTCCACTGGAGTATCATTTAGAAGAGTGTGTTGTTTGGGCCTCTCCTGGGAGCCCAGTGTTAGATTCCGATGCACAGTAGTAGTTTCACTGTAACCCTTGTACCTTCACATTGTCGATGAAACAAAGAAATTGCATCGGGATTCAAAACCAAATTCACCATGGCGGTTTCTGTCCACAGGTGAAACATTTAGAAGAGTCTGCTGTTTGGGCCTCTCCATGAAGCCCATTGTTAGATTCCGATGCACAGTAGTAGTTTCACTGTAACCCTTGTACCTTCTCATTGTCGATGAAACAGAGAAATTGCATCGAGATTCAACACCAAATTCACAATGGCGGTTGCTGTCCACAGGAGTAACATTTAGAAGAGTCTGCTGTTTGGGCCTCTCCTGGGAGCCCAGTTTTAGATGCCGATGCACAACAGCACGTTTACTGTAACCCTTCGACCTTCACATTGTCGATGAAACAAAGAAATTGCATAGGGATTGAACAACAATTTCACAATGGCGGTTTCTGCCCACAGGAGTAACATTTAGAAGAGTCTGCTGTTTGGGCCTCTTCTGGGAGCCCAGTGTTAGATTCCGATGCACAGTAGAAGTTTCACAGTAATCCTTGTACCTTCACATTGTCGATGAAACAAAGAAATTGCATCGGGATTCAACACCAAATTCACAATGGCGGTTTGTGTCCACAGGAGTAACATTTTGAAGAGTCTGCTGGTTGGGCCTCTCCTGGGAGGCCTGTGTTAGATTAAATTGAACAGTAGTAGTTCCACTGTAACCCTTGGAACTTCACATTTTCGATGAAACAAAGAAATTGTATTTGGATTCAAAACGAAATTCACAATGGCGGTATCTGTCCACAGGAGTAACATTTAGAAGAGTCTGCTGTTTGGGCCTCTCCTGGGAGCCCAGTGTTAGATTCCGATGCACAGTAGTAGTTTCACTGTAACCCTTGTGCCTTCACATTGTCGATGAAACAAAGAAATTGTATCGTGATTCAACACGAAATTCACAATGGCGGTTTCTGTCCGCAGGAGTAACGTTTAGAAGAGTCTGGTGTTTGGGCCTCTCCTGGGAGCCCAGTGGTAGATTCCGATGAACAGTAGTAGTTTCACTGTAACCCTTGTACCTTCACATATTCGATGAAACATAGAAATAGCATCGGGATTCAACACCAAATTCACAATGGCCGTTTCTGTCCACAGGAGTAACATTTAGAAGAGTCTGCTGTTTGGGCCTCTCCTGGGAGCCCAGTGTTAGATTCCGATGCACAACAGCCGGTTTACTGTAACCCTTAGACGTTCACATTTTCGATGAAACAAAGAAATTGTATGGGGATTCAACACAAAATACACAACGGCGGGTTGTGTCCACAGGAGTAACATTTAGAAGAGTCTGCTGTTTGGGCCTCTCCTCGGAGCCCAGTGTTAGATTCCGATGCACAGTAGTAGTTCCACTGTAACCCTTGTACCTTCACATTGTCGATGAAACAAAGAAATTGCATCGGGATTCAACACCAAATTCACAATGGCCGTTTCTGTCCACAGGTGTAACATTTAGAAGAGTCTGCTGTTTGGGCCTCTCCTGAGAGCCCAGTGTTAGATTCCGATGCACAGTAGTAGTTTCACTGTATCCCTTTAACCTTCACATTGTCGATGAAACAGAGAAATTGCATCGGGATTCAACACGAAATTCACAATGGCGGTTTCTGTCCACAGGAGTAACATTTAGAAGAGTCTGCTGTTTGGGCCTCTCCTGGGAGCCCTGTGTTAGATTCCATTGCACAGTAGTAGTTCCACTGTAACCCTTGGACCTTCACATTGTCGATGAAACGAAGAAATTGTATTTGCATTCAACACAAAATTCACAATGGCGGTTTCTGTCCACAGGAGTAACATTTAGAAGAGTCTGCTGTTTGGGCCTCTCTTGGGAGCCCAGTGTTAGATTCCGATGCACAGTAGTAGTTTCACTGTAACCCTTGTACCTTCACATTGTCGATGAAACAAAGAAATTGAATCTGGATTCAACACTAAATTCACAATGGCGGTTTCTGTCCACAGGAGTAACATTTAGATGATTCTGCTGTTTGGGCCTCTCCTGGGAGCCCAGTGTTAGGTTCCGATGCACAACAGTAGGTTTACTGTAAACCTTGGACCTTCACATTGTCGATGAAACAAAGAAATTTGTATGGGGATTTAACACAAAATTCACAACGGCGGTTTGTGTCCACAGGAGTAACATTTAGAAGCGTCTGCTGTTTGGGCCTCTCCTGGGAGCCCAGTGTTAGATTCTGATGCACAACAGCACGTTTACTGTAACCCTTGGACCTTCACATTGTCGATGAAACAAAGAAATTGCATCGGGATTCAACACCAAATTCACAATGGCGGTTCCTGTCCACAGGAGTAACATTTAGAAGAGTCTGCTAGTTGGGCCTCTCCTGCGAGCCCAGTGTTAGATTCCGATGCACAGTAGTGGATTCACTGTAACCCTTGTACCTTCACACTGTCGATGAAACATAGAAATTGCATCGGGATTCAACACCAAATTCACAATGGCGGTTTCTGTCCACAGGAGTAACATTTAGAAGAGTCTGCTGTTTGGGCCCGTCCTGGGAGCCCAGTGTTAGATTCCGATGCACAGTAGTAGTTTCACTGTAACCCTTGTACCTTCAAATTGTCGATGAAACAAAGAAATTGCATCGGGATTCAATCCCAAATTCACAATGGCGGTTTCTGTCCACAGGAGTAACATTTAGAAGAGTCTGCTGTTTGGGCCTCTCCTGGGAGCCCAGTGTTGGATTCCGATGCACAGTAGTAGTTCCACTGTAACCCTTGTACCTTCACATTGTCGATGTTGTTGTGGTCTTCAGTCCTGAGACTGGTTTGATGCAGCTCTCCATGTTACTCTATCCTGTGCAAGCTTCTTCATCTCCCAGTACCTACTGCAACCTACATCCTTCTGAATCTGCTTAGTGTATTGATCTCTTGGTCTCCCTCGACGATTTTTACCCTCCACGCTGCCCTCCAATGCTAAATTTGTGATCCCTTGATGCCTTAAAACATGTCCTACCAACCGATCCCTTCTTCTAGTCAAGTTGTGCCACAAACTTCTCTTCTCCCCAATCCTATTCAATACCTCCTCATTAGTTACGTGATCTACCCACCTTATCTTCAGCATTCTTCTGTAGCACCACATTTCGAAAGCTTCTATTCTCTTCTTGTCCAAACTGGTTATCGTCCATGTTTCACTTCCATACATGGCTACACTCCATACAAATATTTTTAGAAACGACTTCCTGACACTTAAATCAATACTCGATGTTAACAAATTTCTCATCTTCAGAAACGATTTCCTTGCCATTGCCAGTCTGCATTTTATATCCTCTCTACTTCGACAATCATCAGTTATTTTACTCCCTAAATAGCAAAACTCCTTTACTACTTTAAGTGTCTCATTTCCTAATCAAATCCCCTCAGCATCACCCGATTTAATTTGACTACATTCCATTATCCTCGTTTTGCTTTTGTTGATATTCATCTTATATCCTCCTTTCAAGACACTGTCCATTCCGTTCAACTGTTCTTCCAAGTCCTTTGCTGTCTCTGACAGAATTACAATGTCATCGGCGAACCTCAAAGTTTTTACTTCTTCTCCATGAATTTTAATACCTACTCCGAATTTTTCTTTTGTTTCCTTTACTGCTTGCTCAATATACAGATTGAATAACATCGGGGAGAGGCTACAACCCTGTCTCACTCCTTTCCCAACCACTGCTTCCCTTTCATGCCCCTCGACTCTTATAACTGCCATCTGGTTTCTGTACAAATTGTAAATAGCCTCTCGCTCCCTGTATTTTACCCCTGCCACCTTCAGAATTTGAAAGAGAGTATTCCAGTTAACGTTGTCAAAAGCTTTCTCTAAGTCTACAAATGCTAGAAATGTAGGTTTGCCTTTTCTTAATCTTTCTTCTAAGATAAGTCGTAAGGTTAGTATTGCCTCTCGTGTTCCAACATTTCTACGGAATCCAAACTGATCTTCCCCGAGGTCCGCTTCTACCAGTTTTTCCATTCGTCTGTAAAGAATTCGCGTTAGTATTTTGCAGCTGTGACTTATTAAACTGATAGTTCAGTAATTTTCACATGTGTCAACACCTGCCTTCTTTGGGATTGGAATTATTATATTCTTCTTGAAGTCTGTGGGTATTTCGCCTGTCTCATACATCTTGCTCACCAGATGGTAGAGTTTTGTCATGACTGGCTCTCCCAAGGCCATCAGTAGTTCTAATGGAATGTTGTCTACTCCCGGGGCCTTGTTTCGACTCAGGTCTTTCAGTGCTCTGTCAAACTCTTCACGCAGTATCTTATCTCCCATTTCATCTTCATCTACATCCTCTTCCATTTCCTCAAGTACATCACCCTTGTATAAACCCTCTATATACTCCTTCCACCTTTCTGCCTTCCCTTCTTTGCTTAGAACTGGGTTGCCATCTGAGCTCTTGATATTCATACAAGTGGTTCTCTTCTCTCCAAAGGTCTCTTTAATTTTCCTGTAGGCAGTATCTATCTTACCCCTAGTGAGACAAGCCTCTACATCCTTACATTTGTCCTCTAGCCATCCCTGCTTAGCCATTTTGCACTTTCTGTCGATCTCATTTTTGAGACGTTTGTATTCCCTTTTGCCTGCTTCATTTACTGCATTTTTGTATTTTCTCCTTTCATCAATTAAATTCAATATTTCTTCTGTTACCCAAGGATTTCTATTAGCCCTCGTCTTTTTACCTACTTGATCCTCTGCTGCCTTCACTACTTGTCGATGAAACAAAGAATTTGCATCGGGATTCAACACCAAATCACAATGGCGGTTTCTGTCAACAGGGGTAACATTTAGAAGAGTCTGCTGTTTGGGCTTCTCCTAAGAGCCCAGTGTTAGATTCCGATGCACAACAGCAGGTATACTGTAACCCTTAGACCTTCAAATTATCGATGAAACAAAGAAATTGTATGGGGTTCAACACAAAATACACAACTGCGGTTTGTGTCCACAGGAGTAACATTTAGAAGAGTCTGCTGTTTGGGCCTCTCCTGGGAGCCCAGTGTTAGATTCCGATGCACAGTAGTAATTTCGCTGTAACCCTTGTACCTTCACGTTGTCGATGAAACAAAGAAATTGTATTTGGATTCAACACAAAATTCACAATGGCGGTTTCTGTCCACTGGAGTATCATTTAGAAGAGTGTGTTGTTTGGGCCTCTCCTGGGAGCTTAGTGTTAGATTCCGATGCACTGTAGTAGTTTCACTGTAACCCTTGTACCTTCACATTGTCGATGAAACAAACAAATTGCATCGGGATCAAAACCAAATTCACCATGGCGGTTTCTGTCCACAGGTGTAACATTTAGAAGAGTCTGCTGTTTGGGTCTCTCCATGGAGCCCATTGTTAGATTCCGATGGACAGTAGTAGTTTCACTGTAACCCTTGTACCTTCTCATTGTCGATGAAACAAAGAAATTGCATCGGGATTCAACACCAAATTCACAATGGCGGTTTCTGTCCACAGGAGTAACATTTAAAAGAGTCTGCTGTTTGGGCTTCTCCTGGGAGCCCAGTTTTAGATTCCGATGCACAACAGCACGTTTACTGTAACCCTTCGACCTTCACATTGTCGATGAAACAAAGAAATTGCATAGGGATTCAACAACAATTTCACAATGGCGGTTTCTGTCCACAGGAGTAACATTTAGAAGAGTCTGCTGTTTGGGCCTCTTCTGGGAGCCCAGTGTTAGATTCCGATGCACAGTAGAAGTTTCACTGTAATCCTTGTACCTTCACATTGTCGATGAAACAAAGAAATTGCATCGGGATTCAACACCAAATTCACAATGGCAGTTTGTGTCCACAGGAGTAACATTTTGAAGAGTCTGCTGTTTGGGCCTCTCCTGGGAGGCCTGTGTTAGATTAAATTGCACAGTAGTAGTTCCACTGTAACATTTGGAACTTCACATTTTCGATGAAACAAAGAAATTGTATTTGGATTCAAAACGAAATTCACAATGGCGGTTTCTGTCCACAAGAGTAACATTTAGAAGAGTCTGCTGTTTGGGCCTCTCCTGGGAGCCCAGTGTTCGATTCCGATGCACAACAGCACGTTCACTGTAACCCTTGGACCTTCACATTGTCGATGAAACAAAGAAATTGCATCGGGATTCAACACCAAATTCTCAATGGCGGTTTCTGTCCACAGAAGTAACATTTAAAAGAGTCAGCTGTTAGGGCCTCTCCTGGGAGCCCAGTGTTAGATTCCGATGCACAGTAGTAGTTTCACTGTAACCCTTGTACCTTCACACAGTCTCTGAAACAAAGAAATTGCATCGGGATTCAACACCTAATTCACAATGGTGGTTTCTGTCCACAGGAGTAACATTTAGTAGAGTCTGCTGTTTGGGCCTCTCCTGGGAGCCCAGTGTTAGATTCCGATGCACAACAGCAAGTTTACTGTAACCCTTAGACCTTCACATTGTCGATGAAACAAAGAAATTGTATGGGGATTCAACACAAAATTCACAACGGCGGTTTGTGTCCACAGGAGTAACATTTAGAAGAGTCTGCTGTTTGGGCCTCTCCTGAGAGCCCAGTGTTAGATTCCGATGCACAGTAGTAGTTTCACTGTAACCCTTGTACCATCACATTGTCGATGAAACATAGAAATTGCATCGGGATTCAACACCAAATTCACAATGGCCGTTTCTGTCCACAGGAGTAACATTTAGAAGAGTCTGCTGTTTGGGCCTCTCCTGGGAGCCCTGTGTTAGATTAAATTGCACAGTAGTAGTTCCACTGTAACCCTTGGACCTTCACATTGTCGATGAAACAAAGAAATTGTATTTGGATTCAAAACGAAATTCACAATGGCGGTATCTGTCCACAGGAGTAACATTTAGAAGAGTCTGCTGTTTGGGCCTCTCCTGGGAGCCCAGTGTTAGATTCCGATGCACAACAGCCGGTTTACTGTAACCCTTAGACGTTCACATTTTCGATGAAACAAAGAAATTGTATGGGGATTCAACACAAAATCCACAACGGCGGTTTGTGTCCACAGGAGTAACATTTAGAAGAGTCTACTGTTTGGGCCTCTCATCGGAGCCCAGTGTTAGATTCCGATGCACAGTAGTAGTTTCATTGTAACCCTTGTACCTTCACATTGTCGATGAAACAAAGAAATTGCATCGGGATTCAACACCTAATTCACAATGGCGGTTTCTGTCCACAGGTGTAACATTTAGAAGAGTCTGCTGTTTGGGCCACTCTTGGGAGCCCAGTGTTAGATTCCGATGCACAGTAGTAGTTTCACTGTAACCCTTGTACCTTCACACAGTCTATGAAACAAAGAAATTGCATCGGGATTCAACACCTAATTCACAATGGTGGTTTCTGTCCACAGGAGTAACATTTAGTAGAGTCTGCTGTTTGGGCCTCTCCTGGGAGCCCAGTGTTAGATTCCGATGCACAACAGCAAGTTTACTGTAACCCTTAGACCTTCACATTGTCGATGAAACAAAGAAATTGTATGGGGATTCAACACAAAATTCACAACGGCGGTTTGTGTCCACAGGAGTAACATTTAGAAGAGTCTGCTGTTTGGGCCTCTCCTGAGAGCCCAGTGTTAGATTCCGATGCACAGTAGTAGTTCCACTGTAACCCTTGTACCATCACATTGTCGATGAAACATAGAAATTGCATCGGGATTCAACACCAAATTCACAATGGCCGTTTCTGTCCACAGGAGTAACATTTGGAAGAGTCTGCTGTTTGGGCCTCTCCTGGGAGCCCTGTGTTAGATTAAATTGCGCAGTAGTAGTTCCACTGTAACCCTTGGACCTTCACATTTTTGATGAAACAAAGAAATTGTATTTGGATTCAAAACGAAATTCACAATGGCGGTATCTGTCCACAGGAGTAACATTTAGAAGAGTCTGCTGTTTGGGCCTCTCCTGGGAGCCCAGTGTTAGATTACGATGCACAGTAGTAGTTTCACTGTAACCCTTGTACCTTCACATTGTCATGAAACAAAGAAATTGTATCGTGATTCAACACGAAATTCTAAATGGCGGTTTCTGTCCACAGGAGTAACATTTAGAAGAGTCTGCTGTTTGGGCCTCTCCTGGGAGCCCAGTGTTAGATTCCGATGCACAGTAGTAGTTTCACTGTAATCCTTGTACCTTCACACAGTCTATGAAACAAAGAAATTGCATCGGGATTCAACACCTAATTCACAATGGTGGTTTATGTCCACAGGAGTAACATTTAGTAGAGTCTGCTGTTTGGGCCTCTCCTGGGAGCCCAGTGTTAAATTCCGATGCACAACAGCAAGTTTACTGTAACCCTTAGACCTTCACATTGTCGATGAAACAAAGAAATTGTATGGGGATTCAACACAAAATTCACAACGGCGGTTTGTGTCCACAGGAGTAACATTTAGAAGAGTCTGCTGTTTGGGCCTCTCCTGAGAGCCCAGTGTTAGATTCCGATGCACAGTAGTAGTTTCACTGTAACCCTTGTACCATCACACAGTCTATGAAACAAAGAAATTGCATCGGGATTCAACACCTAATTCACAATGGTGGTTTCTGTCCACACGAGTAACATTTAGTAGAGTCTGCTGTTTGGGCCTCTCCTGGGAGCCCAGTGTTAGATTCCGATGCACAACAGCAAGTTTACTGTAAGCCTTAGACCTTCACATTTTCGATGAAACAAAGAAATTGTATGGGGATTCAACACAAAATCCACAACGGCGGTTTGTGTCCACAGGAGTAACATTTAGAAGAGGCTACTGTTTGGGCCACTCATCGGAGCCCAGTGTTAGATTACGATGCACAGTAGTAGTTTCACTGTAACCCTTGTACCTTCACATTGTCGATGAAACAAAGAAATTGCATCGGGATTCAATCCCAAGTCCACAATGGCGGTTTCTGTCCACAGGAGTAACATTTAGATGATTCTGCTGTTTGGGCCTCTCCTGGGAGCCCAGTGTTAGATTCCGTTGCACAGTAGTAGTTTCACGGTAACCCTTGTACTTTCACATTGTCGATGAAACAAAGAAATTGCATCGGGATTCAACACGAAATTCACAATGGCGGTTTCTGTCCACAGGAGTAACGTTTAGAAGAGTCTGCTGTTTGGGCCTCTCCTGGGAGCCCAGTGTTAGATTCCGATGCACAGTAGTAGTTTCACTGTAACCCTTGTACCTTCACATTGTCGATGCAACAAAGAAATTGCATCGGGATTCAACACTAAATTCACAATAGCGGTTTATGTCCACAGGAGTAACATTTAGATGATTCTGCTGTTTGGGCCTCTCCTGGGAGCCCAGTGTTAGATTCCGATGCACAGTAGTAGTTTCACTGTAACCCTTGTACCTTCACAATGTCGATGAAACAAGCAAATTGCATCGGGATTCAAAACCAAATACACCATGGCGGTTTCTGTTCACAGGTGTAACATTTAGAAGAGTCTGCTGTTTGGGCCTCTCCATGGAGCCCATTGTTAGATTCCGATGCACAGTAGTAGTTTCACTGTAACCCTTGTACCTTCTCATTGTCGATGAAACAAAGAAATTGCATCGGGATTCAACACCAAAATCACAATGGCGGTTTCTGTCCACAGGAGTAACATTTAGAAGAGTCTGCTGTTTGGGCTTCTCCTGGGAGCCCAGTTTAGGATTCCGATGCACAACAGCACGTTTACTGTAACCCTTCGACCTTCACATTGTCGATGAAACAAAGAAATTGCATAGGGATTCAACAACAATTTCACAATGGGCGTTTCTGTCCACAGGAGTAACATTTAGAAGAGTCTGCTGTTTGGGCCTCTTCTGGGAGCCCAGTGTTAGATTCCGATGCACAGTAGAAGTTTCACTGTAATCCTTGTACCTTCACATTGTCGATGAAACAAAGAAAGTGCATCGGGATTCAACACCAAATTCACAATGGCAGTTTGTGTCCACAGGAGTAACGTTTTGAAGAGTCTGCTGTTTGGGCCTCTCCTGGGAGGCCTGTTTAGATTCCGATGCACAGTAGTAGTTCCACTGTAACCCTTGGAACTTCACATTTTCGATGAAACAAAGAAATTGTATTTGGATTCAAAACGAAATTCACAATGGCGGTTTCTGTCCACAAGAGTAACATTTAGAAGAGTCTGCTGTTTGGGCCTCTCCTGGGAGCCCAGTGTTCGATTCCGATGCACAACAGCACGTTCACTGTAACCCTTGGACCTTCACATTGTCGATGAAACAAAGAAATTGCATCGGGATTCAACACCAAATTCTCAATGGCGGTTTCTGTCCACAGGAGTAACATTTAAAAGAGTCTGCTGTTTGGGCCTCTCCTGGGAGACCAGTGTTAGATTCCGATGCACAGAAGTAGTTTATCTTTAACCCTTGTACCTTCACATTGTCGATGAAACAAAGAAATTGCATCGGGATTCAACACCAAATTCACAATGGCGGTTTCTGTCCTCAAGAGTAACGTTTAGAAGAGTCAGCTGTTAGGGCCTCTCCTGGGAGCCCAGTGTTAGATTCCGATGCACAGTAGTAGTTTCACTGTAACCCTTGTACCTTCACACAGTCTATGAAACAAAGAAATTGCATCGGGATTCAACACCTAATTCACAATGGTGGTTTCTGTCCACAGGAGTAAAATTTAGTAGAGTCTGCTGTTTGGGCCTCTCCTGGGAGCCCAGTGTTAGATTCCGATGCACAACAGCAAGTTTACTGTAACCCTTAGACCTTCACATTGTCGATGAAACAAAGAAATTGTATGGGGATTCAACACAAAATTCACAACGGCGGTTTGTGTCCACAGGTGTAACATTTAGAAGAGTCAGCTGTTTGGGCCTCTCCTGAGAGCCCAGTGTTAGATTCCGATGCACAGTAGTAGTTTCACTGTAACCCTTGTACCATCACATTGTCGATGAAACAGAGATATTGCATCGGGATTCAACACCAAATTCACAATGGCCGTTTCTGTCCACAGGAGTAACATTTGGAAGAGTCTGCTGTTTGCGCCTCCCCTGGGAGCCTTGTGTTAGATTAAATTGCACAGTAGTAGTTCCACTGTAACCCTTGGACCTTCACATTTTTGATGAAACAAAGAAATTGTATTTGGATTCAAAACGAAATTCACAATGGCGGTATCTGTCCACAGGAGTAACATTTAGAAGAGTCTGCTGTTTGGGCCTCTCCTGGGAGCCCAGTGTTAGATTCCGATGCACAGTAGTAGTTTCACTGTAACCCTTGTACCTTCACATTGTCGATGAAACAAAGAAATTGTATCGTGATTCAACACGAAATTCTAAATGGCGGTTTCTGTCCACAGGAGTAACGTTTAGAAGAGTCTGCTGTTTGAGCCTCTCCTGGGAGCCCAGTGGTAGATTCCGATGCACAGTAGTAGTTTCACTGTAACCCTTGTACCTTCACATATTCGATGAAACATAGAAATAGCATCGGGATTCAACACCAAATTCACAATGGCCGTTTCTGTCCACAGGAGTAACATTTAGAAGAGTCTGCTGTTTGGGCCTCTCCTGGGAACCCAGTGTTAGATTCCGATGCACAACAGCCGGTTTACTGTAACCCTTAGACGTTCACATTTTCGATGAAACAAAGAAATTGTATGGGGATTCAACACAAAATCCACAACGGCGGTTTGTGTCCACAGGAGTAACATTTAGAAGAGTCTACTGTTTGGGCCTCTCATCGGAGCCCAGTGTTAGATTCCGATGCACAGTAGTAGTTTCATTGTAACCCTTGTACCTTCACATTGTCGATGAAACAAAGAAATTGCATCGGGATTCAACACCAAATTCACAATGGCGGTTTCTGTCCACAGGTGTAACATTTAGAAGAGTCTGCTGTTTGGGCCTCTCTTGGGAGCCCAGTGTTAGATTCCGATGCACAGTAGTAGTTTCACTGTAACACTTGTACCTTCACATTGTCGATGAAACAAAGAAATTGCATCGGGATTCAACACGAAATTCACAATGGCGGTTTCTGTCTACAGGAGTAACGTTTAGAAGAGTCTGCTGTTTGGGCCTCTCCTGGGAGCCCAGTGTTAGATTCCGATGCACAGTAGTAGTTTCACTGTAACCCTTGTACCTTCACATTGTCGATGCAACAAAGAAATTGTATCGGGATTCAACACTAAATTCACAATAGCGGTTTATGTCCACAGGAGTAACATTTAGATGATTCTGCTGTTTGGGCCTCTCCTGGGAGCCCAGTGTTAGATTCCGATGCACAGTAGTAGTTTCACTGTAATCCTTGTACCTTCACACAGTCTATGAAACAAAGAAATTGCATCGGGATTCAACACCTAATTCACAATGGTGGTTTCTGTCCACAGGAGTAACATTTAGTAGAGTCTGCTGTTTGGGCCTCTCCTGGGAGCCCAGTGTTAAATTCCGATGCACAACAGCAAGTTTACTGTAACCCTTAGACCTTCAGATTGTCGATGAAACAAAGAAATTGTATGGGGATTCAACACAAAATTCACAACGGCGGTTTGTGTCCACAGGAGTAACATTTAGAAGAGTCTGCTGTTTGGGCCTCTCCTGAGAGCCCAGTGTTAGATTCCGATGCACAGTAGTAGTTTCACTGTAACCCTTGTACCATCACACAGTCTATGAAACAAAGAAATTGCATCGGGATTCAACACCTAATTCACAATGGTGGTTTCTGTCCACAGGAGTAACATTTAGTAGAGTCTTCTGTTTGGGCCTCTCCTG
This sequence comes from Schistocerca nitens, assembly GCF_023898315.1. Lineage (NCBI taxonomy): Eukaryota > Metazoa > Arthropoda > Insecta > Orthoptera > Acrididae > Schistocerca > Schistocerca nitens. The sequence goes on from NC_064623.1 coordinate 177,768,666, forward strand.
GGAGCCCAGTGTTAGATTCCGATGCACAACAGCAAGTTTACTGTAAGCCTTAGACCTTCACATTTTCGATGAAACAAAGAAATTGTATGGGGATTCAACACAAAATCCACAACGGCGGTTTGTGTCCACAGGAGTAACATTTAGAAGAGGCTACTGTTTGGGCCTCTCATCGGAGCCCAGTGTTAGATTCCGATGCACAGTAGTAGTTTCACTGTAACCCTTGTACCTTCACATTGTCGATGAAACAAAGAAATTGCATCGGGATTCAACACTAAATTCACAATAGCGGTTTATGTCCACAGGAGTAACATTTAGATGATTCTGCTGTTTGGGCCTCTCCTGGGAGCCCAGTGTTAGATTCCGATGCACAGTAGTAGTTTCACTGTAACCCTTGTACCTTCACAATGTCGATGAAACAAACAAATTGCATCGGGATTCAAAACCAAATTCACCATGGCGGTTTCTGTCCACAGGTGTAACATTTAGAAGAGTCTGCTGTTTGGGCCTCTCCATGGAGCCCATTGTTAGATTCCGATGCACAGTAGTATTTTCACTGTAACCCTTGTACCTTCTCATTGTCGATGAAACAAAGAAATTGCATCGGGATTCAACACCAAAATCACAATGGCGGTTTCTGTCCACAGGAGTAACATTTAGAAGAGTCTGCTGTTTGGGCCTCTCCTGGGAGCCCTGCGTTAGATTAAATTGCACAGTAGTAGTTCCACTGTAACCCTTGGACCTTCACATTTTTGATGAAACAAAGAAATTGTATTTGGATTCAAAACGAAATTCACAATGGCGGTATCTGTCCACAGGAGTAACATTTAGAAGAGTCTGCTGTTTGGGCCTCTCCTGGGAGCCCAGTGTTAGATTCCGATGCACAGTAGTAGTTTCACTGTAACCCTTGTACCTTCACATTGTCGATGAAACAAAGAAATTGTATCGTGATTCAACACGAAATTCTAAATGGCGGTTTCTGTCCACAGGAGTAACGTTTAGAAGAGTCTGCTGTATGGGCCTCTCCTGGGAGCCCAGTGGTAGATTCCGATGCACAGTAGTAGTTTCACTGTAACCCTTGTGCCTTCACATATTCGATGAAACATAGAAATAGCATCGGGATTCAACACCAAATTCACAATGGCCGTTTCTGTCCACAGGAGTAACATTTAGAAGAGTCTGCTGTTTGGGCGTCTCCTGGGAGCCCAGTGTTAGATTCCGATGCACAACAGCCGGTTTACTGTAACCCTTAGACGTTCACATTTTCGATGAAACAAAGAAATTGTATGGGGATTCAACACAAAATCCACAACGGCGGTTTGTGTCCACAGGAGTAACATTTAGAAGAGGCTACTGTTTGGGCATCTCATCGGAGCCCAGTGTTAGATTCCGATGCACAGTAGTAGTTTCATTGTAACCCTTGTACCTTCACATTGTCGATGAAACAAAGAAATTGCATCGGGATTCAACACCAAATTCACAATGGCGGTTTCTGTCCACAGGTGTAACATTTAGAAGAGTCTGCTGTTTGGGCCTCCCTTGGGAGCCCAGTGTTAGATTCCGATGCACAGTAGTAGTTTCACTGTAACCATTGTACCTTCACATTGTCGATGAAACAAAGAAATTGCATCGGGATTCAACACGAAATTCACAATGGCGGTTTCTGTCCACAGGAGTAACGTTTAGAAGAGTCTGCTGTTTGGGCCTCTCCTGGGAGCCCAGTGTTAGATTCCGATGCACAGTAGTAGTTTCACTGTAACCCTTGTACCTTCACATTGTCGATGCAACAAAGAAATTGTATCGGGATTCAACACTAAATTCACAATGGCGGTTTATGTCCACAGGAGTAACATTTAGATGATTCTGCTGTTTGGGCCTCTCCTGGGAGCCCAGTGTTAGATTCCGATCCACAGTAGTAGTTTCACTGTAACCCTTGTACCTTCACATTGTCGATGAAACAAAGAAATTGCATCGGGATTCAACACCAAATTCACAATGGCGGTTTCTGTCCACAGGAGTAACATTTAGTAGAGTCTGCTGTTTGTGCCCCTCCTGGGAGTCCAGTGTTAAATTCCGATGCACAACAGCAAGTTTACTGTAACCCTTAGACCTTCACATTGTCGATGAAACAAAGAAATTGTATGGGGATTCAACACAAAATTCACAACGGCGGTTTGTGTCCACAGGAGTAACATTTAGAAGAGTCTGCTGTTTGGGCCTCTCCTGAGAGCCCAGTGTTAGATTCCGATGCACAGTAGTAGTTTCACTGTAACCCTTGTACCATCACACAGTCTATGAAACAAAGAAATTGCATCGGGATTCAACACCTAATTCACAATGGTGGTTTCTGTCCACACGAGTAACATTTAGTAGAGTCTGCTGTTTGGGAATCTCCTGGGAGCCCAGTGCTAGATTCCGATGCACAACAGCAAGTTTACTGTAAGCCTTAGACCTTCACATTTTCGATGAAACAAAGAAATTGTATGGGGATTCAACACAAAATCCACAACGGCGGTTTGTGTCCACAGGAGTAACATTTAGAAGAGGCTACTGTTTGGGCCTCTCATCGGAGCCCAGTGTTAGATTCCGATGCACAGTAGTAGTTTCACTGTAACCCTTGTACCTTCACATTGTCGATGAAACAAAGAAATTGCATCGGGATTCAATCCCAAATCCACAATGGCGGTTTCTGTCCACAGGAGTAACATTTAGATGATTCTGCTGTTTGGGCCTCTCCTGGGAGCCCAGTGTTAGATTCCGATGCACAGTAGTAGTTTCACTGTAACCCTTGTACCTTCACAATGTCGATGAAACAAACAAATTGCATCGGGATTCAAAACCAAATTCACCATGGCGGTTTCTGTCCACAGGTGTAACATTTAGAAGAGTCTGCTGTTTGGGCCTCTCCATGGAGCCCATTGTTAGATTCCGATGCACAGTAGTATTTTCACTGTAACCCTTGTACCTTCTCATTGTCGATGAAACAAAGAAATTGCATCGGGATTCAACACCAAAATCACAATGGCGGTTTCTGTCCACAGGAGTAACATTTAGAAGAGTCTGCTGTTTGGGCCTCTCCTGGGAGCCCTGCGTTAGATTAAATTGCACAGTAGTAGTTCCACTGTAACCCTTGGACCCTCACATTTTTGATGAAACAAAGAAATTGTATTTGGATTCAAAACGAAATTCACAATGGCGGTATCTGTCCACAGGAGTAACATTTAGAAGAGTCTGCTGTTTGGGCCTCTCCTGGGAGCCCAGTGTTAGATTCCGATGCACAGTAGTAGTTTCACTGTAACCCTTGTACCTTCACATTGTCGATGAAACAAAGAAATTGTATCGTGATTCAACACGAAATTCTAAATGGCGGTTTCTGTCCACAGGAGTAACGTTTAGAAGAGTCTGCTGTATGGGCCTCTCCTGGGAGCCCAGTGGTAGATTCCGATGCACAGTAGTAGTTTCACTGTAACCCTTGTACCTTCACATATTCGATGAAACATAGAAATAGCATCGGGATTCAACACCAAATTCACAATGGCCGTTTCTGTCCACAGGAGTAACATTTAGAAGAGTCTGCTGTTTGGGCGTCTCCTGGGAGCCCAGTGTTAGATTCCGATGCACAACAGCCGGTTTACTGTAACCCTTAGACGTTCACATTTTCGATGAAACAAAGAAATTGTATGGGGATTCAACACAAAATCCACAACGGCGGTTTGTGTCCACAGGAGTAACATTTAGAAGAGTCTACTGTTTGGGCCTCTCATCGGAGCCCAGTGTTAGATTCCGATGCACAGTAGTAGTTTCACTGTAACCCTTGTACCTTCACATTGTCGATGAAACAAAGAAATTGCATCGGGATTCAACACGAAATTCACAATGGCGGTTTCTGTCCACAGGAGTAACGTTTAGAAGAGTCTGCTGTTTGGGCCTCTCCTGGGAGCCCAGTGTTAGATTCCGATGCACAGTAGTAGTTTCACTGTAACCCTTGTACCTTCACATTGTCGATGCAACAAAGAAATTGTATCGGGATTCAACACTAAATTCACAATGGCGGTTTATGTCCACAGGAGTAACATTTAGATGATTCTGCTGTTTGGGCCTCTCCTGGGAGCCCAGTGTTAGATTCCGATCCACAGTAGTAGTTTCACTGTAACCCTTGTACCTTCACATTGTCGATGAAACAAAGAAATTGCATCGGGATTCAACACCAAATTCACAATGGCGGTTTCTGTCCACAGGAGTAACATTTAGTAGAGTCTGCTGTTTGTGCCCCTCCTGGGAGCCCAGTGTTAAATTCCGATGCACAACAGCAAGTTTACTGTAACCCTTAGACCTTCACATTGTCGATGAAACAAAGAAATTGTATGGGGATTCAACACAAAATTCACAACGGCGGTTTGTGTCCACAGGAGTAACATTTAGAAGAGTCTGCTGTTTGGGCCTCTCCTGAGAGCCCAGTGTTAGATTCCGATGCACAGTAGTAGTTTCACTGTAACCCTTGTACCATCACACAGTCTATGAAACAAAGAAATTGCATCGGGATTCAACACCTAATTCACAATGGTGGTTTCTGTCCACACGAGTAACATTTAGTAGAGTCTGCTGTTTGGGAATCTCCTGGGAGCCCAGTGCTAGATTCCGATGCACAACAGCAAGTTTACTGTAAGCCTTAGACCTTCACATTTTCGATGAAACAAAGAAATTGTATGGGGATTCAACACAAAATCCACAACGGCGGTTTGTGTCCACAGGAGTAACATTTAGAAGAGGCTACTGTTTGGGCCTCTCATCGGAGCCCAGTGTTAGATTCCGATGCACAGTAGTAGTTTCACTGTAACCCTTGTACCTTCACATTGTCGATGAAACAAAGAAATTGCATCGGGATTCAATCCCAAATCCACAATGGCGGTTTCTGTCCACAGGAGTAACATTTAGATGATTCTGCTGTTTGGGCCTCTCCTGGGAGCCCAGTGTTAGATTCCGATGCACAGTAGTAGTTTCACTGTAACCCTTGTACCTTCACATTGTCGATGAAACAAAGAAATTGCATCGGGATTCAACACGAAATTCACAATGGCGGTTTCTGTCCACAGGAGTAACGTTTAGAAGAGTCTGCTGTTTGGGCCTCTCCTGGGAGCCCAGTGTTAGATTCCGATGCACAGTAGTAGTTTCACTGTAACCCTTGTACCTTCACATTGTCGATGCAACAAAGAAATTGCATCGGGATTCAACACTAAATTCACAATAGCGGTTTACGTCCACAGGAGTAACATTTAGATGATTCTGCTGTTTGGGCTTCTCCTGGGAGCCCAGTGTTAGATTCCGATGCACAGTAGTAGTTTCACTGTAACCCTTGTACCTTCACAATGTCGATGAAACATACAAAAACGCATCGGGATTCAAAACCAAATTCACCATGGCGGTTTCTGTCCACAGGTGTAACATTTAGAAGAGACTGCTGTTTGGGCCTCTCCATGGAGCCCATTGTTAGATTCCGATGCACAGTAGTAGTTTCACTGTAACCCTTGTACCTTCTCATTGTCGATGAAACAAAGAAATTGCATCGGGATTCAACACCAAATTCACAATGGCGGTTTCTGTCCACAGGAGTAACATTTAGAAGAGTCTGCTGTTTGGGCTTCTCCTGGGAGCCCAGTTTTAGATTCCGATGCACAACAGCACGTTTACTGTAACCCTTCGACCTTCACATTGTCGATGAAACAAAGAAATTGCATAGGGATTCAACAACAATTTCACAATGGGCGTTTCTGTCCACAGGAGTAACATTTAGAAGAGTCTGCTGTTTGGGCCTCTTCTGGGAGCCCAGTGTTAGATTCCGATGCAAAACAGCACGTTCACTGTAACCCTTGGACCTTCACATTGTCGATGAAACAAAGAAATTGCATCGGGATTCAACACCAAATTCTCAATGGCGGTTTGTGTCCACAGGAGTAACATTTAAAAGAGTCTGCTGTTTGGGCCTCTCCTGGGAGACCAGTGTTAGATTCCGATGCACAGAAGTAGTTATATGTAACCTTTGTACCTTCACATTGTCGATGAAACAAAGAAATTGCATCGGGATTCAACACCAAATTCACAATGGCGGTTTCTGTCCTCAAGAGTAACGTTTAGAAGAGTCAGCTGTTAGGGCCTCTCCTGGGAGCCCAGTGTTAGATTCCGATGCACAGTAGTAGTTTCACAGTAACCCTTGTACCTTCACACAGTCTATGAAACAAAGAAATTGCATCGGGATTCAACACCTAATTCACAATGGTGGTTTCTGTCCACAGGAGTAACATTTAGTAGAGTCTGCTGTTTGGGCCTCTCCTGGGAGCCCAGTGTTAGATTTCGATGCACAACAGCAAGTTTACTGCAACCCTTAGACCTTCACATTGTCAATGAAACAAAGAAATTGTATGGGGATTCAACACAAAATTCACAACGGCGGTTTGTGTCCACAGGAGTAACATTTAGAAGAGTCTGCTGTTTGGGCCTCTCCTGAGAGCCCAGTGTTAGATTCCAATGCACAGTAGTAGTTTCACTGTAACCCTTGTACCATCACATTGTCGATGAAACATAGAAATTGCATCGGGATTCAACACCAAATTCACAATGGCCGTTTCTGTCCACAGGAGTAACATTTGGAAGAGTCTGCTGTTTGGGCCTCTCCTGGGAGCCCTGTGTTAGATTAAATTGCACAGTAGTAGTTCCACTGTAACCCTTGGACCTTCACATTTTTGATGAAACAAAGAAATTGTATTTGGATTCAAAACGAAATTCACAATGGCGGTATCTGTCCACAGGAGTAACATTTAGAAGAGTCTGCTGTTTGGGCCTCTCCTGGGAGCCCAGTGCTAGATTCCGATGCACAGTAGTAGTTTCACTGTAACCCTTGTACCTTCACATTGTCGATGAAACAAAGAAATTGTATCGTGATTCAACACGAAATTCTAAATGGCCGTTTCTGTCCACTGGAGTAACGTTTAGAAGAGTCTGCTGTTTGGGCCTCTCCTGGGAGCCCAGTGGTAGATTCCGATGCACAGTAGTAGTTTCACTGTAACCCTTGTACCTTCACATATTCGATGAAACATAGAAATAGCATCGGGATTCAACACCAAATTCACAATGGCCGTTTCTGTCCACAGGAGTAACATTTAGAAGAGTCTGCTGTTTGGGCTTCTCCTGGGAGCCCAGTGTTAGATTCTGATGCACAACAGCCGGTTTACTGTAACCCTTAGACGTTCACATTTTCGGTGAAACAAAGAAATTGTATGGGGATTCAACACAAAATCCACAACGGCGGTTTGTGTCCACAGGAGTAACATTTAGAAGAGTCTACTGTTTGGGCCTCTCATCGGAGCCCAGTGTTAGATTCCGATGCACAGTAGTAGTTTCATTGTAACCCTTGTACCTTCACATTGTCGATGAAACAAAGAAATTGCATCGGGATTCAACACCAAATTCACAATGGCGGTTTCTGTCCACAGGAGTAACATTTACTAGAGTCTGCTGTTTGGTCCTCTCCTGGGAGCCCAGTGTTAGATTCCGATGCACAACAGCAAGTTTACTGTACCCCTTAGACCTTCACATTGTCGATGAAACAAAGAAATTGTATGGGGATTCAAGACAAAATTCACAACGGCGGTTTGTGTCCACAGGAGTAACATTTAGAAGAGTCTGCTGTTTGGGCCTCTCCTGAGAGTCCAGTGTTAGATTCCGATGCACAGTAGTAGTTTCACTGTAACCCTTGTACCATCACACAGTCTATGAAACAAAGAAATTGCATCGGGATTCAACACCTAATTCACAATGGTGGTTTCTGTCCACAGGAGTAACATTTAGTAGAGTCTGCTGTTTGGGCCTCTCCTGGGAGCCCAGTGTTAGATTCCGATGCACAACAGCAAGTTTACTGTAACCCTTAGACCTTCACATTTTCGATGAAACAAAGAAATTGTATGGGGATTCAACACAAAATCCACAACGGCGGTTTGTGTCCACAGGAGTAACATTTAGAAGAGGCTACTGTTTGGGCCTCTCATCGGAGCCCAGTGTTAGATTCCGATGCACAGTAGTAGTTTCATTGTAACCGTTGTACCTTCACATTGTCGATGAAACAAAGAAATTGCATCGGGATTCAACACCAAATTCACAATGGCGGTTTCTGTCCACAGGAGTAACATTTACTAGAGTCTGCTGTTTGGTCCTCTCCTGGGAGCCCAGTGTTAGATTCCGATGCACAACAGCAAGTTTACTGTACCCGTTAGACCTTCACATTGTCGATGAAACAAAGAAATTGTATGGGGATTCAACACAAAATTCACAACGGCGGTTTGTGTCCACAGGAGTAACATTTAGAAGAGTCTGCTGTTTGGGCCTCTCCTGAGAGTCCAGTGTTAGATTCCGATGCACAGTAGTAGTTTCACTGTAACCCTTGTACCATCACACAGTCTATGAAACAAAGAAATTGCATCGGGATTCAACACCTAATTCACAATGGTGGTTTCTGTCCACAGGAGTAACATTTAGTAGAGTCTGCTGTTTGGGCCTCTCCTGGGAGCCCAGTGTTGGATTCCGATGCACAACAGCAGGTATACTGTAACCCTTAGACCTTCAAATTATTGATGAAACAAAGAAATTGTATGGGGTTTCAACACAAATTACACAACTGCGGTTTGTGTCCACAGGAGTAACATTTAGAAGAGTCTGCTGTTTGGGCCTCTCCTGGGAGCCCAGTGTTAGATTCCGATGCACAGTAGTAGTTTCGCTGTAACCCTTGTACCTTCACGTTGTCGATGAAACAAAGAAATTGTATTTGGATTCAACACAAAATTCACAATGGCGGTTTCTGTCCACTGGAGTATCATTTAGAAGAGTGTGTTGCTTGGGCCTCTCCTGGGAGCCCAGTGTTAGATTCCGATGCACAGTAGTAGTTCCACTGTAACCCTTGTACCTTCACATTGTCGATGAAACAAAGAAATTGCATCGGGATTCAAAACCAAATTCACCATGGCGGTTTCTGTCCACAGGTGTAACATTTAGAAGAGTCTGCTGTTTGGGCGTCTCCATGGAGCCCATTGTTAGATTCCGATGCACAGTAGTAGTTTCACTGTAACCCTTGTACCTTCTCATTGTCGATGAAACAAAGAAATTGCATCGGGATTCAACACCAAATTCACAATGGCGTTTTCTGTCCACAGGAGTAACATTTCGAAGAGTCTGCTGTTTGGGCCTCTCCTGGGAGCCCAGTTTTAGATTCCGATGCACAACAGCACGTTTACTGTAACCCTTCGACCTTCACATTGTCGATGAAACAAAGAAATTGCATATGGATTCAACAACAATTTCACAATGGCGGTTTCTGTCCACAGGAGTAACGTTTAAAAGAGTCTGGTGTTTGGGCCTCTCCTGGGAGCCCAGTGTTAGATTCCGATGCACAGAAGTATTTTATCTGTAACCCTTGTACCTTCACATTGTCGATGAAACAAAGAAATTGCATCGGGATTCAACACCAAATTCACAATGGCGGTTTCTGTCCACAAGAGTAACGTTTAGTAGAGTCTGCTGTTAGGGCCTCTCCTGGGAGCCCAGTGTTAGATTCCGATGCACAGTAGTAGTTTCACTGTAACCCTTGTACCTTCACACAGTCTATGAAACAAAGAAATTGCATCGGGATTCAACACCTAATTCACAATGGTGGTTTCTGTCCACAGGAGTAACATTTAGTAGAGTCTGCTGTTTGGGCCTCTCCTGGGAGCCCAGTGTTAGATTCCTATGCACAACAGCAAGTTTACTGTAACCCTTAGACCTTCACATTGTCGATGATACAACGAAATTGTATGGGGATTCAACACAAAATTCACAACGGCGGTTTGTGTCCACAGGAGTAACATTTAGAAGAGTCTGCTGTTTGGGCCTCTCCTGAGAGCCCAGTGTTAGATTCCGATGCACAGTAGTAGTTTCACTGTAACCCTTGTACCATCACATTGTCGATGAAACATAGAAATTGCATCGGGATTCAACACCAAATTCACAATGGCCGTTTTTGTCCACAGGAGTAACATTTAGAAGAGTCTGCTGTTTGGGCCTCTCCTGGGAGCCCTGTGTTAGATTAAATTGCACAGTAGTAGTTCCACTGTAACCCTTGGACCTTCACATTTTCGATGAAACAAAGAAATTGTATTTGGATTCAAAACGAAATTCACAATGGCGGTATCTGTCCACAGGAGCAACATTTAGAAGAGTCTGCTGTTTGGGCCTCTCCTGGGAGCCCAGTGTTAGATTCCGATGCACAATAGTAGATTCACTGTAACCCTTGTACCTTCACATTGTCGATGAAACAAAGAAATTGTATCGTGATTCAACACGAAATTCACAATGGCGGTTTCTGTCCACAGGAGTAACGTTTAGAAGAGTCTGCTGTTTGGGCCTCTCCTGGGAGCCCAGTGGTAGATTCCGATGCACAGTAGTAGTTTCACTGTAACCCTTGTACCTTCACATATTCGATGAAACATAGAAATAGCATCGGGATTCAACACCAAATTCACAATGGCCGTTTCTGTCCACAGGAGTAACGTTTAGAAGAGTCTACTGTTTGGGCCTCTCCTGGGAGCCCAGAGTTAGATTCCGATGCACAACAGCCGGTTTACTGTAACCCTTAGACGTTCACATTTTCGATGAAACAAAGAAATTGTATGGGGATTCAACACAAAATCCACAACGGCGGTTTGTGTCCACAGGAGTAACATTTAGAAGAGTCTACTGTTTGGGCCTCTCCTCGGAGCCCAGTGTTAGATTCCGATGCACAGTAGTAGTTTCACTGTAACCCTTGTACCATCACATTGTCGATGAAACAAAGAAATTGCATCGGGATTCAACACCAAATTCACAATGGCGGTTTCTGTCCACAGGTGTAACATTTAGAAGAGTCTGCTGTTTGGGCCTCTCTTGGGAGCCCAGTGATAGATTCCGATGCACAGTAGTAGTTTCACTGTAACCCTTGTACCTTCACATTGTCAATGAAACAAAGAAATTGCATCGGGATTCAACACCAAGTTCACAATGGCGGTTTGTGTCCACAGGAGTAACATTTAGAAGAGTCTGCTGTTTGGGCCTCTCTTGGGAGCCCAGTGTTAGATTCCGATGCACAGTAGTAGTTTCACTGTAACCCTTGTACCTTCACAATGTCGATGAAACAAAGAAATTGCATCGGGATTCAACACCAAATTCACAATGGCGGTTTCTGTCCACAGGTGTAACATTTAGAAGAGTCTGCTGTTTGGGCCTCTCCTGGGAGCCCTGTGTTAGATTCCATTGCACGGTAGTAGTTCCACTGTAACCCTTGGACCAACTCATTGTCGATGAAACAAAGAAATTGTATTTGGATTCAAAACGAAATTCACAATGGCGGTTTCTGTCCACAGGAGTAACATTTAGAAGAGTCTGCTGTTTGGGCCTCTCCTGGGAGCCCAGTGTTAGATTCCGATGCACAGTAGTAGTTTAACTGTAACCCTTGTACCTTCAAATTGGCGATGAAACAAAGAAATTGCATCGGGTTCAATCCCAAATTCACAATGGCGGTTTCTGTCGACAGGAGTAACATTTAGAAGAGTCTGCTGTTTGGGCCTCTCCTGGGAGCCCAGTGTTGGATTCCGATGCACAGTAGTAGTTCCACTGTAACCCTTGTACCTTCACATTGTCGATGAAACAAAGAAATTGCATCGGGATTCAACACCAAATCACAATGGCGGTTTCTGTCAACAGGAGTAACATTTAGAATAGTCTGCTGTTGGGCTTCTCCTGGGAGCCCAGTGTTAGATTCCGTTGCACAACAGCAGGTATACTGTAACCCTTAGACCTTCAAATTATCGATGAAACAAAGAAATTGTATGGGGATTCAACACAAAATACACAACTGCGGTTTGTGTCCACAGGAGTAACATTTAGAAGAGTCTGCTGTTTGGGCCTCTCCATGAAGCCCATTGTTAGATTCCGATGCACAGTTGTAGTTTCACTGTAACCCTTGTACCTTCTCATTGTCGATGAAACAAAGAAATTGCATCGCTATTCAACACCAAATCCACAATGGCGGTTTCTGTCCTCAAGAGTAACGTTTAGAAGAGTCAGCTGTTAGGGCCTCTCCTGGGAGCCCAGTGTTAGATTCCGATGCACAGTAGTAGTTTCACTGTAACCCTTGTACCTTCACACTGTCTATGAAACAAAGAAATTGCATCGGGATTCAACACCTAATTCACAATGGTGGTTTCTGTCCACAGGAGTAACATTTAGTAGAGTCTGCTGTTTGGGCCTCTCCTGGGAGCCCAGTGTTAGATTTCGATGCACAACAGCAAGTTTACTGCAACCCTTAGACCTTCACATTGTCAATGAAACAAAGAAATTGTATGGGGATTCAACACAAAATTCACAACGGCGGTTTGTGTCCACAGGAGTAACATTTAGAAGAGTCTGCTGTTTGGGCCTCTCCTGAGAGCCCAGTGTTAGATTCCAATGCACAGTAGTAGTTTCACTGTAACCCTTGCACCATCACATTGTCGATGAAACATAGAAATTGCATCGGGATTCAACACCAAATTCACAATGACCGTTTCTGTCCACAGGAGTAACATTTGGAAGAGTCTGCTGTTTGGGCCTCTCCTGGGAGCCCTGTGTTAGATTAAATTGCACAGTAGTAGTTCCACTGTAACCCTTGGACCTTCACATTTTTGATGAAACAAAGAAATTGTATTTGGATTCAAAACGAAATTCACAATGGCGGTATCTGTCCACAGGAGTAACATTTAGAAGAGTCTGCTGTTTGGGCCTCTCCTGGGAGCCCAGTGCTAGATTCCGATGAACAGTAGTAGTTTCACTGTAACCCTTGTACCTTCACATTGTCGATGAAACAAAGAAATTGTATCGTGATTCAACACGAAATTCTAAATGGCCGTTTCTGTCCACTGGAGTAACGTTTAGAAGAGTCTGCTGTTTGGGCCTCTCCTGGGAGCCCAGTGGTAGATTCCGATGCACAGTAGTAGTTTCACTGTAACCCTTGTACCTTCACATATTCGATGAAACATAGAAATAGCATCGGGATTCAACACCAAATTCACAATGGCCGTTTCTGTCCACAGGAGTAACATTTAGAAGAGTCTGCTGTTTGGGCTTCTCCTGGGAGCCCAGTGTTAGATTCTGATGCACAACAGCCGGTTTACTGTAACCCTTAGACGTTCACATTTTCGGTGAAACAAAGAAATTGTATGGGGATTCAACACAAAATCCACAACGGCGGTTTGTGTCCACAGGAGTAACATTTAGAAGAGTCTACTGTTTGGGCCTCTCATCGGAGCCCAGTGTTAGATTCCGATGCACAGTAGTAGTTTCATTGTAACCCTTGTACCTTCACATTGTCGATGAAACAAAGAAATTGCATCGGGATTCAACACCAAATTCACAATGGCGGTTTCTGTCCACAGGAGTAACATTTACTAGAGTCTGCTGTTTGGTCCTCTCCTGGGAGCCCAGTGTTAGATTCCGATGCACAACAGCAAGTTTACTGTACCCCTTAGACCTTCACATTGTCGATGAAACAAAGAAATTGTATGGGGATTCAACACAAAATTCACAACGGCGGTTTGTGTCCACAGGAGTAACATTTAGAAGAGTCTGCTGTTTGGGCCTCTCCTGAGAGTCCAGTGTTAGATTCCGATGCACAGTAGTAGTTTCACTGTAACCCTTGTACCATCACACAGTCTATGAAACAAAGAAATTGCATCGGGATTCAACACCTAATTCACAATGGTGGTTTCTGTCCACAGGAGTAACATTTAGTAGAGTCTGCTGTTTGGGCCTCTCCTGGGAGCCCAGTGTTAGATTCCGATGCACAACAGCAAGTTTACTGTAACCCTTAGACCTTCACATTTTCGATGAAACAAAGAAATTGTATGGGGATTCAACACAAAATCCACAACGGCGGTTTGTGTCCACAGGAGTAACATTTAGAAGAGGCTACTGTTTGGGCCTCTCATCGGAGCCCAGTGTTAGATTCCGATGCACAGTAGTAGTTTCATTGTAACCCTTGTACCTTCACATTGTCGATGAAACAAAGAAATTGCATCGGGATTCAACACCAAATTCACAATGGCGGTTTCTGTCCACAGGAGTAACATTTACTAGAGTCTGCTGTTTGGTCCTCTCCTGGGAGCCCAGTGTTAGATTCCGATGCACAACAGCAAGTTTACTGTACCCGTTAGACCTTCACATTGTCGATGAAACAAAGAAATTGTATGGGGATTCAACACAAAATTCACAACGGCGGTTTGTGTCCACAGGAGTAACATTTAGAAGAGTCTGCTGTTTGGGCCTCTCCTGAGAGTCCAGTGTTAGATTCCGATGCACAGTAGTAGTTTCACTGTAACCCTTGTACCATCACACAGTCTATGAAACAAAGAAATTGCATCGGGATTCAACACCTAATTCACAATGGTGGTTTCTGTCCACAGGAGTAACATGTAGAAGAGTCTGCTGTTTGGGCCTCTCCTGGGGGCCCAGTGTTGGATTCCGATGCACAACAGCAGGTATACTGTAACCCTTAGACCTTCAAATTATTGATGAAACAAAGAAATTGTATGGGGTTTCAACACAAAATACACAACTGCGGTTTGTGTCCACAGGAGTAACATTTAGAAGAGTCTGCTGTTTGGGCCTCTCCTGGGAGCCCAGTGTTAGATTCCGATGCACAGTAGTAGTTCCACTGTAACCCTTGTACCTTCACATTGTCGATGAAACAAAGAAATTGCATCGGGATTCAAAACCAAATTCACCATGGCGGTTTCTGTCCACAGGTGTAACATTTAGAAGAGTCTGCTGTTTGGGCCTCTCCATGGAGCCCATTGTTAGATTCCGATGCACAGTAGTAGTTTCACTGTAACCCTTGTACCTTCTCATTGTCGATGAAACAAAGAAATTGCATCGGGATTCAACACCAAATTCACAATGGCGTTTTCTGTCCACAGGAGTAACATTTAGAAGAGTCTGCTGTTTGGGCCTCTCCTGGGAGCCCAGTTTTAGATTCCGATGCACAACAGCACGTTTACTGTAACCCTTCGACCTTCACATTGTCGATGAAACAAAGAAATTGCATATGGATTCAACAACAATTTCACAATGGCGGTTTCTGTCCACAGGAGTAACATTTAAAAGAGTCTGGTGTTTGGGCCTCTCCTGGGAGCCCAGTGTTAGATTCCGATGCACAGAAGTATTTTATCTGTAACCCTTGTACCTTCACATTGTCGATGAAACAAAGAAATTGCATCGGGATTCAACACCAAATTCACAATGGCGGTTTCTGTCCACAAGAGTAACGTTTAGTAGAGTCTGCTGTTAGGGCCTCTCCTGGGAGCCCAGTGTTAGATTCCGATGCACAGTAGTAGTTTCACTGTAACCCTTGTACCTTCACACAGTCTATGAAACAAAGAAATTGCATCGGGATTCAACACCTAATTCACAATGGTGGTTTCTGTCCACAGGAGTAACATTTAGTAGAGTCTGCTGTTTGGGCCTCTCCTGGGAGCCCAGTGTTAGATTCCTATGCACAACAGCAAGTTTACTGTAACCCTTAGACCTTCACATTGTCGATGAAACAACGAAATTGTATGGGGATTCAACACAAAATTCACAACGGCGGTTTGTGTCCACAGGAGTAACATTTAGAAGAGTCTGCTGTTTGGGCCTCTCCTGAGAGCCCAGTGTTAGATTCCGATGCACAGTAGTAGTTTCACTGTAACCCTTGTACCATCACATTGTCGATGAAACATAGAAATTGCATCGGGATTCAACACCAAATTCACAATGGCCGTTTTTGTCCACAGGAGTAACATTTAGAAGAGTCTGCTGTTTGGGCCTCTCCTGGGAGCCCTGTGTTAGATTAAATTGCACAGTAGTAGTTCCACTGTAACCCTTGGACCTTCACATTTTCGATGAAACAAAGAAATTGTATTTGGATTCAAAACGAAATTCACAATGGCGGTATCTGTCCACAGGAGCAACATTTAGAAGAGTCTGCTGTTTGGGCCTCTCCTGGGAGCCCAGTGTTAGATTCCGATGCACAGTAGTAGATTCACTGTAACCCTTGTACCTTCACATTGTCGATGAAACAAAGAAATTGTATCGTGATTCAACACGAAATTCACAATGGCGGTTTCTGTCCACAGGAGTAACGTTTAGAAGAGTCTGCTGTTTGGCCCTCTCCTGGGAGCCCAGTGGTAGATTCCGATGCACAGTAGTAGTTTCACTGTAACCCTTGTACCTTCACATATTCGATGAAACATAGAAATAGCATCGGGATTCAACACCAAATTCACAATGGCCGTTTCTGTCCACAGGAGTAACATTTAGAAGAGTCTACTGTTTGGGCCTCTCCTGGGGGCCCAGAGTTAGATTCCGATGCACAACAGCCGGTTTACTGTAACCCTTAGACGTTCACATTTTCGATGAAACAAAGAAATTGTATGGGGATTCAACACAAAATCCACAACGGCGGTTTGTGTCCACAGGAGTAACATTTAGAAGAGTCTACTGTTTGGGCCTCTCCTCGGAGCCCAGTGTTAGATTCCGATGCACAGTAGTAGTTTCACTGTAACCCTTGTACCATCACATTGTCGATGAAACAAAGAAATTGCATCGGGATTCAACACCAAATTCACAATGGCGGTTTCTGTCCACAGGTGTAACATTTAGAAGAGTCTGCTGTTTGGGCCTCTCTTGGGAGCCCAGTGTTAGATTCCGATGCACAGTAGTAGTTTCACTGTAACCCTTGTACCTTCACATTGTCAATGAAACAAAGAAATTGCATCGGGATTCAACACCAAGTTCACAATGGCGGTTTCTGTCCACAGGAGTAACATTTAGAAGAGTCTGCTGTTTGGGCCTCTCTTGGGAGCCCAGTGTTAGATTCCGATGCACAGTAGTAGTTTCACTGTAACCCTTGTACCTTCACAATGTCGATGAAACAAAGAAATTGCATCGGGATTCAACACCAAATTCACAATGGCGGTTTCTGTCCACAGGTGTAACATTTAGAAGAGTCTGCTGTTTGGGCCTCTCCTGGGAGCCCTGTGTTAGATTCCATTGCACGGTAGTAGTTCCACTGTAACCCTTGGACCAACTCATTGTCGATGAAACAAAGAAATTGTATTTGGATTCAAAACGAAATTCACAATGGCGGTTTCTGTCCACAGGAGTAACATTTAGAAGAGTCTGCTGTTTGGGCCTCTCCTGGGAGCCCAGTGTTAGATTCCGATGCACAGTAGTAGTTTAACTGTAACCCTTGTACCTTCAAATTGGCGATGAAACAAAGAAATTGCATCGGGATTCAATCCCAAATTCACAATGGCGGTTTCTGTCGACAGGAGTAACATTTAGAAGAGTCTGCTGTTTGGGCCTCTCCTGGGAGCCCAGTGTTGGATTCCGATGCACAGTAGTAGTTCCACTGTAACCCTTGTACCTTCACATTGTCGATGAAACAAAGAAATTGCATCGGGATTCAACACCAAATCACAATGGCGGTTTCTGTCCACAGGAGTAACATTTAGAATAGTCTGCTGTTGGGCTTCTCCTGGGAGCCCAGTGTTAGATTCCGATGCACAACAGCAGGTATACTGTAACCCTTAGACCTTCAAATTATCGATGAAACAAAGAAATTGTATGGGGATTCAACACAAAATACACAACTGCGGTTTGTGTCCACAGGAGTAACATTTAGAAGAGTCTGCTGTTTGGGCCTCTCCATGAAGCCCATTGTTAGATTCCGATGCACAGTTGTAGCTTCACTGTAACCCTTGTACCTTCTCATTGTCGATGAAACAAAGAAATTGCATCGCTATTCAACACCAAATCCACAATGGCGGTTTCTGTCCTCAAGAGTAACGTTTAGAAGAGCCTGCTGTTAGGGCCTCTCCTGGGAGCCCAGTGTAAGATTCCGATGCACAGTAGTAGTTTCACTGTAACCCTTGTACCTTCACACAGTCTATAAAACAAAGAAATTGCATCGGGATTCAACACCTAATTCACAATGGTGGTTTCTGTCCACAGGAGTAACATTTAGTAGAGACTGCTGTTTGGGCCTCTCCTGGGAGCCCAGTGTTAGATTCCGATGCACAACAGCAAGTTTACTGTAACCCTTAGACCTTCACATTGTCGATGAAACAAAGAAATTGTATGGGGATTCAACACAAAATTCACAACGGCGGTTTGTGTCCACAGGAGTAACATTTAGAAGAGTCTGCTGTTTGGGCCTCTCCTGGGAGCCCAGTGGTAGATTCTGATGCACAGTAGTAGTTTCACTGTAACCCTTGTACCTTCACATATTCGATGAAACATAGAAATAGCATCGGGATTCAACACCAAATTCACAATGGCCGTTTCTGTCCACAGGAGTAACATTTAGAAGAGTCTGCTGTTTGGGGCTCTCCTGGGAGCCCAGAGTTACATTCCGTTGCACAACAGCCGGTTTACTGTAACCCTTAGACGTTCACATTTTCGATGAAACAAAAAAATTGTATGGGGATTCAACACAAAATCCACAACGGCGGTTTCTGTCCACAGGTGTAACATTTAGAAGAGTCTGCTGTTTGGGCCTCTCCTGGGAGCCCAGTGTTATATTCCGATGCACAGTAGCAGTTTCGCTGTAACCCTTGTACCTTCACGTTGTCGATGAAACAAAGAAATTGTATTTGGATTCAACACAAAATTCACAATTGCGGTTTCTGTCCACTGGAGTATCATTTAGAAGAGTGTGTTGTTTGGGCCTCTCCTGGGAGCCCAGTGTTAGATTCCGATGCACAGTAGTAGTTTCACTGTAACCCTGGTACCTTCACATTGTTGATGAAACAAAGAAATTGCATCGGGATTCAAAACCAAATTCACCATGGCGGTTTCTGTCCACAGGTGTAACATTTAGAAGTGTCTGCTGTTTGGGCCTCTCCATGGAGCCCATTGTTAGATTCCGATGCACAGTAGTAGTTTCACTGTAACCCTTGTACCTTCTCATTGTCGATGAAACAAAGAAATTGCATCGGGATTCAACACCAAATTCACAATGGCGGTTTCTGTCCACAGGAGTAATTTTTAGAAGAGTGTGCTGTTTGGGCCTCTCCTGGGAGCCCAGTTTTAGATTCCGATGCACAACAGCACGTTTACTGTAACCCTTCGACCTTCACATTGTCGATGAAACAAAGAAATTGCATAGGGATTCAACAACAATTTCACAATGGCGGTTTCTGTCCACAGGAGTAACATATAGAAGAGTCTGCTGTTTGGGCCTCTTCTGGGAGCCCAGTCTTAGATTCCGATGCACAGTAGAAGTTTCACTGTAATCCTTGTACCTTCACATTGTCGATGAAACAAAGAAATTGCATCGGGATTCAACACCAAATTCACAATGGCGGTTTGTGAAGACAGGAGTAACATTTTGAAGAGTCTGCTGTTTGGGCCTCTCCTGGGAGGCCTGTGTTAGATTAAACTGCACAGAAGTAGTTCCACTGTAACCTTTGGAACTTCACATTTTCGATGAAACAAAGAAATTGTATTTGGATTCAAAACGAAATTCACAATGGCGGTTTCTGTCCACAAGAGTAACATTTAGAAGAGTCTGCTGTTTGGGCCTCTCCTGGGAGCCCAGTGTTAGATTCCGATGCACAGAAGTAGTTTATCTGTAACCCTTGTACCTTCACATTGTCGATGAAACAAAGAAATTGCATCGGGATTCAACACCAAATTCACAATGGCGGTTTCTGTCCACAAGAGTAACGTTTAGAAGAGTCAGCTGTTAGGGCCTCTCCTGGGAGCCCAGTGCTAGATTCCGATGCACAGTAGTAGTTTCACTGTAACCCTTGTAGCTTCACACAGTCTATGAAACAAAGAAATTGCATCGGGATTCAACACCTAATTCACAATGGTGGTTTCTGTCCACAGGAGTAACATTTAGTAGAGTCTGCTGTTTGGGCCTCTCCTGGGAGCCCTTTGTTAGATTCCGATGCACAACAGCAAGTTTACTGTAACCCTTAGACCTTCACATTGTCGATGAAACAAAGAAATTGTATGGGGATTCAACACAAAATTCACAACGGCGGTTTTTGTCCACAGGAGTAACATTTAGAAGAGTCTGCTGTTTGGGCCTCTCCTGAGAGCCCAGTGTTAGAATCCGATGCACAGTAGTAGTTTCACTGTAACCCTTGTACCATCAGGTTGTCGATGAAACATAGATATTGCATCGGGATTCATTACCAAATTCACAATGGCGGTTTCTGTCCACAGGAGTAACATTTAGAAGAGTCTGCTGTTTGGGCCTCTCCTGGGAGCCCTGTGTTAGATTAAATTGCACAGTAGTAGTTCCACTGTTACCCTTGGACCTTCACATTTTCGATGAAACAAAGAAATTGTATTTGGATTCAAAACGAAATTCACAATGGCGGTATCTGTCCACAGGAGTAACATTTAGAAGAGTCTGCTGTTTGGGCCTCTCCTGGGAGCCCAGTGTTAGATTCCGATGCACAGTAGTAGTTTCACTGTAACCCTTGTACCTTCACATTGTCGATGAAACAAAGAAATTGTATCGTGATTCAACACGAAATTCACAATGGCGGTTTCTGTCCACAGGAGTAACATTTAGAAGAGTCTCCTGTTTGGGCCTCTCCTGGGAGCCCAGAGTTAGATTCCGATGCACAACAGCCGGTTTACTGTAACCCTTAGACGTTCACATTTTCGATGAAACAAAGAAATTGTATGGGGATTCAACACAAAATCGACAACGGCGGTTTGTGTCCACAGGAGTAACATTTAGAAGAGTCTACTGTTTGGGCCTCTCCTCGGAGCCCTGTGTTAGATTTCGATTCACAGTAGTAGTTTCACTGTAACCCTTGTACCTTCACATTGTCGATGAAACAAAGAAATTGCATCGGGATTCAACACCAAATTCACAATGGCGGTTTCTGTCCACAGGTGTAACATTTAGAAGAGTCTGCTATTTGTGCCTCTCTTGGGAGCCCAGTGTTAGATTCCGATGCACAGTAGTAGTTTCACTGTAACCCTTGTACCTTCACATTGTCGATGAAACAAAGAAATTGCATCGGGATTCAATCCCAAATCCACAATATCGGTTTCTGTCCACAGGAGTAACATTTAGATGATTCTGCTGTTTGGGCCTCTCCTGGGAGCCCAGTGTTAGATTCCGATGCACAGTAGTAGTTTCACTGTAACCCTTGTACCTTCACATTGTCGATGAAACAAAGAAATTGCATCGGGATTCAACACGAAATTCACAATGGCGGTTTCTGTCCACAGGAGTAACGTTTAGAAGAGTCTGCTGTTTGGGCCTCTCCTGGGAGCCCAGTGTTAGATTCCGATGCACAGTAGTAGTTTCACTGTAACCCTTGTACCTTCACATTGTCGATGCAACAAAGAAATTGCATCGGGATTCAACACCAAATTCACAATGGCGGTTTCTGTCCACAGGAGTAACATTTAGATGATTCTGCTGTTTGGGCCTCTCATGGGAGCCCAGTGTTAGATTCCGATGCACAGTAGTAGATTCACTGTAACCCTTGTACCTTCACAATGTCGATGAAACAAAGAAATTGCATCGGGATTCAACACCAAATTCACAATGGCGGTTTCTGTCCACAGGTGTAACATTTAGAAGAGTCTGCTGTTTGGGCCTCTCCTGGGAGCCCTGTGTTAGATTCCATTGCACGGTAGTAGTTCCACTGTAACCCTTGGACCAACTCATTGTCGATGAAACAAAGAAATTGTATTTGGATTCAAAACGAAATTCACAATGGCGGTTTCTGTCCACAGGAGTAACATTTAGAAGAGTCTGCTGTTTGGGCCTCTCCTGGGAGCCCAGTGTTAGATTCCGATGCACAGTAGTAGTTTAACTGTAACCCTTGTACCTTCAAATTGGCGATGAAACAAAGAAATTGCATCGGGATTCAATCCCAAATTCACAATGGCGGTTTCTGTCGACAGGAGTAACATTTAGAAGAGTCTGCTGTTTGGGCCTCTCCTGGGAGCCCAGTGTTAGATTCCGATGCACAGTAGTAGTTTCACTGTAACCCTTGTACCTTCACATTGTCGATGAAACAAAGAAATTGTATCGTGATTCAACACGAAATTCACAATGGCGGTTTCTGTCCACAGGAATAACGTTTAGAAGAGTCTGCTGTTTGGGCCTCTCCTGGGAGCCCAGTGGTAGATTCCGATGCACAGTAGTAGTTTCACTGTAACCCTTGTACCTTCACATATTCGATGAAACATAGAAATAGCATCGGGATTCAACACCAAATTCACAATAGCCGTTTCTGTCC
The DNA here is from genome assembly GCF_023898315.1 of Schistocerca nitens. Classification (NCBI taxonomy): domain Eukaryota; kingdom Metazoa; phylum Arthropoda; class Insecta; order Orthoptera; family Acrididae; genus Schistocerca; species Schistocerca nitens. Next base: position 177,791,018 of record NC_064623.1, read on the forward strand.
ACAGGAGTAACATTTAGAAGAGTCTGCTGTTTGGGCCTCTCCTGGGAGCCCAGAGTTAGATTCCGATGCACAACAGCCGGTTTACTGTAACCCTTAGACGTTCACATTTTCGATGAAACAAAGAAATTGTATGGGGATTCAACACAAAATCGACAACGGCGGTTTGTGTCCACAGGAGTAACATTTAGAAGAGTCTACTGTTTGGGCCTCTCCTCGGAGCCCTGTGTTAGATTTCGATGCACAGTAGTAGTTTCACTGTAACCCTTGTACCTTCACATTGTCGATGAAACAAAGAAATTGCATCGGGATTCAACACCAAATTCACAATGGCGGTTTCTGTCCACAGGTGTAACATTTAGAAGAGTCTGCTATTTGTGCCTCTCTTGGGAGCCCAGTGTTAGATTCCGATGCACAGTAGTAGTTTCACTGTAACCCTTGTACCTTCACATTGTCGATGAAACAAAGAAATTGCATCGGGATTCAATCCCAAATCCACAATATCGGTTTCTGTCCACAGGAGTAACATTTAGATGATTCTGCTGTTTGGGCTTCTCCTGGGAGCCCAGTGTTAGATTCCGATGCACAGTAGTAGTTTCACTGTAACCCTTGTACCTTCACATTGTCGATGAAACAAAGAAATTGCATCGGGATTCAACACGAAATTCACAATGGCGGTTTCTGTCCACAGGAGTAACGTTTAGAAGAGTCTGCTGTTTGGGCCTCTCCTGGGAGCCCAGTGTTAGATTCCGATGCACAGTAGTAGTTTCACTGTAACCCTTGTACCTTCACATTGTCGATGCAACAAAGAAATTGCATCGGGATTCAACACCAAATTCACAATGGCGGTTTCTGTCCACAGGAGTAACATTTAGATGATTCTGCTGTTTGGGCCTCTCATGGGAGCCCAGTGTTAGATTCCGATGCACAGTAGAAGATTCACTGTAACCCTTGTACCTTCACAATGTCGATGAAACAAAGAAATTGCATCGGGATTCAACACCAAATTCACAATGGCGGTTTCTGTCCACAGGTGTAACATTTAGAAGAGTCTGCTGTTTGGGCCTCTCCTGGGAGCCCTGTGTTAGATTCCATTGCACGGTAGTAGTTCCACTGTAACCCTTGGACCAACTCATTGTCGATGAAACAAAGAAATTGTATTTGGATTCAAAACGAAATTCACAATGGCGGTTTCTGTCCACAGGAGTAACATTTAGAAGAGTCTGCTGTTTGGGCCTCTCCTGGGAGCCCAGTGTTAGATTCCGATGCACAGTAGTAGTTTAACTGTAACCCTTGTACCTTCAAATTGGCGATGAAACAAAGAAATTGCATCGGGATTCAATCCCAAATTCACAATGGCGGTTTCTGTCGACAGGAGTAACATTTAGAAGAGTCTGCTGTTTGGGCCTCTCCTGGGAGCCCAGTGTTGGATTCCGATGCACAGTAGTAGTTCCACTGTAACCCTTGTACCTTCAAATTGGCGATGAAACAAAGAAATTGCATCGGGATTCAATCCCAAATTCACAATGGCGGTTTCTGTCGACAGGAGTAACATTTAGAAGAGTCTGCTGTTTGGGCCTCTCCTGGGAGCCCAGTGTTGGATTCCGATGCACAGTAGTAGTTCCACTGTAACCCTTGGACCAACTCATTGTCGATGAAACAAAGAAATTGTATTTGGATTCAAAACGAAATTCACAATGGCGGTTTCTGTCCACAGGAGTAACATTTAGAAGAGTCTGCTGTTTGGGCCTCTCCTGGGAGCCCAGTGTTAGATTCCGATGCACAGTAGTAGTTTAACTGTAACCCTTGTACCTTCAAATTGGCGATGAAACAAAGAAATTGCATCGGGATTCAATCCCAAATTCACAATGGCGGTTTCTGTCGACAGGAGTAACATTTAGAAGAGTCTGCTGTTTGGGCCTCTCCTGGGAGCCCAGTGTTAGATTCCGATGCACAACAGCAGGTATACTGTAACCCTTAGACCTTCAAATTATCGATGAAACAAAGAAATTGTATGGGGATTCAACACAAAATACACAACTGCGGTTTGTGTCCACAGGAGTAACATTTAGAAGAGTCTGCTGTTTGGGCCTCTCCATGAAGCCCATTGTTAGATTCCGATGCACAGTTGTAGTTTCACTGTAACCCTTGTACCTTCTCATTGTCGATGAAACAAAGAAATTGCATCGCTATTCAACACCAAATCCACAATGGCGGTTTCTGTCCTCAAGAGTAACGTTTAGAAGAGCCTGCTGTTAGGGCCTCTCCTGGGAGTCCAGTGTAAGATTCCGATGCACAGTAGTAGTTTCACTGTAACCCTTGTACCTTCACACAGTCTATAAAACAAAGAAATTGCATCGGGATTCAACACCTAATTCACAATGGTGGTTTCTGTCCACAGGAGTAACATTTAGTAGAGACTGCTGTTTGGGCCTCTCCTGGGAGCCCAGTGTTAGATTCCGATGCACAACAGCAAGTTTACTGTAACCCTTAGACCTTCACATTGTCGATGAAACAAAGAAATTGTATGGGGATTCAACACAAAATTCACAACGGCGGTTTGTGTCCACAGGAGTAACATTTAGAAGAGTCTGCTGTTTGGGCCTCTCCTGGGAGCCCAGTGGTAGATTCTGATGCACAGTAGTAGTTTCACTGTAACCCTTGTACCTTCACATATTCGATGAAACATAGAAATAGCATCGGGATTCAACACCAAATTCACAATGGCCGTTTCTGTAAACAGGAGTAACATTTAGAAGAGTCTGCTGTTTGGGGCTCTCCTGGGAGCCCAGAGTTACATTCCGTTGCACAACAGCCGGTTTACTGTAACCCTTAGACGTTCACATTTTCGATGAAACAAAAAAATTGTATGGGGATTCAACACAAAATCCACAACGGCGTTTTGTGTCCATAGGAGTAACATTTAGAAGAGTCTACTGTTTGGGCCTCTCTTGGGAGCCCAGTGTTAGATTCCGATGCACAGTAGTAGTTTCACTGTAACCCTTGTACCTTCACATTGTCGATGAAACAAAGAAATTGCATCGGGATTCAATCCCAAATCCACAATGGCGGTTTCTGTCCACAGGAGTAACATTTAGAAGAGTCTGCTGTTTGGGCCTCTCCTGGGAGCCCAGTGTTATATTCCGATGCACAGTAGTAGTTTCGCTGTAACCCTTGTACCTTCACGTTGTCGATGAAACAAAGAAATTGTATTTGGATTCAACACCAAATTCACAATGGCGGTTTCTGTCCACAGGAGTAATTTTTAGAAGAGTGTGCTGTTTGGGCCTCTCCTGGGAGCCCAGTTTTAGATTCCGATGCACAACAGCACGTTTACTGTAACCCTTCGACCTTCACATTGTCGATGAAACAAAGAAATAGCATAGGGATTCAACAACAATTTCACAATGGCGGTTTCTGTCCACAGGAGTAACATATAGAAGAGTCTGCTGTTTGGGCCTCTTCTGGGAGCCCAGTCTTAGATTCCGATGCACAGTAGAAGTTTCACTGTAATCCTTGTACCTTCACATTGTCGATGAAACAAAGAAATTGCATCGGGATTCAACACCAAATTCACAATGGCGGTTTGTGTAGACAGGAGTAACATTTTGAAGAGTCTGCTGTTTGGGCCTCTCCTGGGAGGCCTGTGTTAGATTAAACTGCACAGAAGTAGTTCCACTGTAACCTTTGGAACTTCACATTTTCGATGAAACAAAGAAATTGTATTTGGATTCAAAACGAAATTCACAATGGCGGTTTCTGTCCACAAGAGTAACATTTAGAAGAGTCTGCTGTTTGGGCCTCTCCTAGGAGCCCAGTGTTAGATTCCGATGCACAACAGCACGTTCACTGTAACCCTTGGACCTTCACATTGTCGATGAAACAAAGAAATTGCATCGGGATTCAACACCAAATTCTCAATGGCGGTTTCTGTCCACAGGAGTAACATTTAAAAGAGTCTGCTGTTTGGGCCTCTCCTGGGAGCCCAGTGTTAGATTCCGATGCACAGAAGTAGTTTATCTGTAACCCTTGTACCTTCACATTGTCGATGAAACAAAGAAATTGCATCGGGATTCAACACCAAATTCACAATGGCGGTTTCTGTCCACAAGAGTAACGTTTAGAAGAGTCAGCTGTTAGGGCCTCTCCTGGGAGCCCAGTGCTAGATTCCGATGCACAGTAGTAGTTTCACTGTAACCCTTGTACCTTCACACAGTCTATGAAACAAAGAAATTGCATCGGGATTCAACACCTAATTCACAATGGTGGTTTCTGTCCACAGGAGTAACATTTAGTAGAGTCTGCTGTTTGGGCCTCTCCTGGGAGCCCATTGTTAGATTCCGATGCACAACAGCAAGTTTACTGTAACCCTTAGACCTTCACATTGTCGATGAAACAAAGAAATTGTATGGGGATTCAACACAAAATTCACAACGGCGGTTTTTGTCCACAGGAGTAACATTTAGAAGAGTCTGCTGTTTGGGCCTCTCCTGAGAGCCCAGTGTTAGAATCCGATGCACAGTAGTAGTTTCACTGTAACCCTTGTACCATCAGGTTGTCGATGAAACATAGATATTGCAACGGGATTCATTACCAAATTCACAATGGCGGTTTCTGTCCACAGGAGTAACATTTAGAAGAATCTGCTGTTTGGGCCTCTCCTGGGAGCCCTGTGTTAGATTAAATTGCACAGTAGTAGTTCCACTGTTACCCTTGGACCTTCACATTGTCGATGAAACAAAGAAATTGCATCGGGATTCAACACCAAATTCACAATGGCGGTTTCTGTCCACAGGTGTAACATTTAGAAGAGTCTGCTATTTGTGCCTCTCTTGGGAGCCCAGTGTTAGATTCCGATGCACAGTAGTAGTTTCACTGTAACCCTTGTACCTTCACATTGTCGATGAAACAAAGAAATTGCATCGGGATTCAATCCCAAATCCACAATATCGGTTTCTGTCCACAGGAGTAACATTTAGATGATTCTGCTGTTTGGGCCTCTCCTGGGAGCCCAGTGTTAGATTCCGATGCACAGTAGTAGTTTCACTGTAACCCTTGTACCTTCACATTGTCGATGAAACAAAGAAATTGCATCGGGATTCAACACGAAATTCACAATGGCGGTTTCTGTCCACAGGAGTAACGTTTAGAAGAGTCTGCTGTTTGGGCCTCTCCTGGGAGCCCAGTGTTAGATTCCGATGCACAGTAGTAGTTTCACTGTAACCCTTGTACCTTCACATTGTCGATGCAACAAAGAAATTGCATCGGGATTCAACACCAAATTCACAATGGCGGTTTCTGTCCACAGGAGTAACATTTAGATGATTCTGCTGTTTGGGCCTCTCATGGGAGCCCAGTGTTAGATTCCGATGCACAGTAGTAGATTCACTGTAACCCTTGTACCTTCACAATGTCGATGAAACAAAGAAATTGCATCGGGATTCAACACCAAATTCACAATGGCGGTTTCTGTCCACAGGTGTAACATTTAGAAGAGTCTGCTGTTTGGCCCCCTCCTGTGAGCCCTGTGTTAGATTCCATTGCACGGTAGTAGTTCCACTGTAACCCTTGGACCTTCACATTGTCGATGAAACAAAGAAATTGTATTTGGATTCAAAACGAAATTCACAATGTTGGTTTCTGTCCACAGGAGAAACATTTAGAACAGTCTGCTGTTTGGGCCTCTCCTGGGAGCCCAGTGTTAGATTCCGATGCACAGTAGTAGATTCACTGTAACCCTTGTACCTTCACATTGTCGATGAAACAAAGAAATTGTATCGTGATTCAACACGAAATTCACAATGGCGGTTTCTGTCCACAGGAGTAACGTTTAGAAGAGTCTGCTGTTTGGCCCTCTCCTGGGAGCCCAGTGGTAGATTCCGATGCACAGTAGTAGTTTCACTGTAACCCTTGTACCTTCACATATTCGATGAAACATAGAAATAGCATCGGGATTCAACACCAAATTCACAATGGCCGTTTCTGTCCACAGGAGTAACATTTAGAAGAGTCTACTGTTTGGGCCTCTCCTGGGGTCCCAGAGTTAGATTCCGATGCACAACAGCCGGTTTACTGTAACCCTTAGACGTTCACATTTTCGATGAAACAAAGAAATTGTATGGGGATTCAACACAAAATCCACAACGGCGGTTTGTGTCCACAGGAGTAACATTTAGAAGAGTCTACTGTTTGGGCCTCTCCTCGGAGCCCAGTGTTAGATTCCGATGCACAGTAGTAGTTTCACTGTAACCCTTGTACCATCACATTGTCGATGAAACAAAGAAATTGCATCGGGATTCAACACCAAATTCACAATGGCGGTTTCTGTCCACAGGTGTAACATTTAGAAGAGTCTGCTGTTTGGGCCTCTCTTGGGAGCCCAGTGTTAGATTCCGATGCACAGTAGTAGTTTCACTGTAACCCTTGTACCTTCACATTGTCAATGAAACAAAGAAATTGCATCGGGATTCAACACCAAGTTCACAATGGCGGTTTCTGTCCACAGGAGTAACATTTAGAAGAGTCTGCTGTTTGGGCCTCTCTTGGGAGCCCAGTGTTAGATTCCGATGCACAGTAGTAGTTTCACTGTAACCCTTGTACCTTCACAATGTCGATGAAACAAAGAAATTGCATCGGGATTCAACACCAAATTCACAATGGCGGTTTCTGTCCACAGGTGTAACATTTAGAAGAGTCTGCTGTTTGGGCCTCTCCTGGGAGCCCTGTGTTAGATTCCATTGCACGGTAGTAGTTCCACTGTAACCCTTGGACCAACTCATTGTCGATGAAACAAAGAAATTGTATTTGGATTCAAAACGAAATTCACAATGGCGGTTTCTGTCCACAGGAGTAACATTTAGAAGAGTCTGCTGTTTGGGCCTCTCCTGGGAGCCCAGTGTTAGATTCCGATGCACAGTAGTAGTTTAACTGTAACCCTTGTACCTTCAAATTGGCGATGAAACAAAGAAATTGCATCGGGATTCAATCCCAAATTCACAATGGCGGTTTCTGTCGACAGGAGTAACATTTAGAAGAGTCTGCTGTTTGGGCCTCTCCTGGGAGCCCAGTGTTGGATTCCGATGCACAGTAGTAGTTCCACTGTAACCCTTGTACCTTCACATTGTCGATGAAACAAAGAAATTGCATCGGGATTCAACACCAAATCACAATGGCGGTTTCTGTCCACAGGAGTAACATTTAGAATAGTCTGCTGTTGGGCTTCTCCTGGGAGCCCAGTGTTAGATTCCGATGCACAACAGCAGGTATACTGTAACCCTTAGACCTTCAAATTATCGATGAAACAAAGAAATTGTATGGGGATTCAACACAAAATACACAACTGCGGTTTGTGTCCACAGGAGTAACATTTAGAAGAGTCTGCTGTTTGGGCCTCTCCATGAAGCCCATTGTTAGATTCCGATGCACAGTTGTAGCTTCACTGTAACCCTTGTACCTTCTCATTGTCGATGAAACAAAGAAATTGCATCGCTATTCAACACCAAATCCACAATGGCGGTTTCTGTCCTCAAGAGTAACGTTTAGAAGAGCCTGCTGTTAGGGCCTCTCCTGGGAGCCCAGTGTAAGATTCCGATGCACAGTAGTAGTTTCACTGTAACCCTTGTACCTTCACACAGTCTATAAAACAAAGAAATTGCATCGGGATTCAACACCTAATTCACAATGGTGGTTTCTGTCCACAGGAGTAACATTTAGTAGAGACTGCTGTTTGGGCCTCTCCTGGGAGCCCAGTGTTAGATTCCGATGCACAACAGCAAGTTTACTGTAACCCTTAGACCTTCACATTGTCGATGAAACAAAGAAATTGTATGGGGATTCAACACAAAATTCACAACGGCGGTTTGTGTCCACAGGAGTAACATTTAGAAGAGTCTGCTGTTTGGGCCTCTCCTGGGAGCCCAGTGGTAGATTCTGATGCACAGTAGTAGTTTCACTGTAACCCTTGTACCTTCACATATTCGATGAAACATAGAAATAGCATCGGGATTCAACACCAAATTCACAATGGCCGTTTCTGTCCACAGGAGTAACATTTAGAAGAGTCTGCTGTTTGGGGCTCTCCTGGGAGCCCAGAGTTACATTCCGTTGCACAACAGCCGGTTTACTGTAACCCTTAGACGTTCACATTTTCGATGAAACAAAAAAATTGTATGGGGATTCAACACAAAATCCACAACGGCGGTTTCTGTCCACAGGTGTAACATTTAGAAGAGTCTGCTGTTTGGGCCTCTCCTGGGAGCCCAGTGTTATATTCCGATGCACAGTAGCAGTTTCGCTGTAACCCTTGTACCTTCACGTTGTCGATGAAACAAAGAAATTGTATTTGGATTCAACACAAAATTCACAATTGCGGTTTCTGTCCACTGGAGTATCATTTAGAAGAGTGTGTTGTTTGGGCCTCTCCTGGGAGCCCAGTGTTAGATTCCGATGCACAGTAGTAGTTTCACTGTAACCCTGGTACCTTCACATTGTTGATGAAACAAAGAAATTGCATCGGGATTCAAAACCAAATTCACCATGGCGGTTTCTGTCCACAGGTGTAACATTTAGAAGTGTCTGCTGTTTGGGCCTCTCCATGGAGCCCATTGTTAGATTCCGATGCACAGTAGTAGTTTCACTGTAACCCTTGTACCTTCTCATTGTCGATGAAACAAAGAAATTGCATCGGGATTCAACACCAAATTCACAATGGCGGTTTCTGTCCACAGGAGTAATTTTTAGAAGAGTGTGCTGTTTGGGCCTCTCCTGGGAGCCCAGTTTTAGATTCCGATGCACAACAGCACGTTTACTGTAACCCTTCGACCTTCACATTGTCGATGAAACAAAGAAATTGCATAGGGATTCAACAACAATTTCACAATGGCGGTTTCTGTCCACAGGAGTAACATATAGAAGAGTCTGCTGTTTGGGCCTCTTCTGGGAGCCCAGTCTTAGATTCCGATGCACAGTAGAAGTTTCACTGTAATCCTTGTACCTTCACATTGTCGATGAAACAAAGAAATTGCATCGGGATTCAACACCAAATTCACAATGGCGGTTTGTGAAGACAGGAGTAACATTTTGAAGAGTCTGCTGTTTGGGCCTCTCCTGGGAGGCCTGTGTTAGATTAAACTGCACAGAAGTAGTTCCACTGTAACCTTTGGAACTTCACATTTTCGATGAAACAAAGAAATTGTATTTGGATTCAAAACGAAATTCACAATGGCGGTTTCTGTCCACAAGAGTAACATTTAGAAGAGTCTGCTGTTTGGGCCTCTCCTGGGAGCCCAGTGTTAGATTCCGATGCACAGAAGTAGTTTATCTGTAACCCTTGTACCTTCACATTGTCGATGAAACAAAGAAATTGCATCGGGATTCAACACCAAATTCACAATGGCGGTTTCTGTCCACAAGAGTAACGTTTAGAAGAGTCAGCTGTTAGGGCCTCTCCTGGGAGCCCAGTGCTAGATTCCGATGCACAGTAGTAGTTTCACTGTAACCCTTGTAGCTTCACACAGTCTATGAAACAAAGAAATTGCATCGGGATTCAACACCTAATTCACAATGGTGGTTTCTGTCCACAGGAGTAACATTTAGTAGAGTCTGCTGTTTGGGCCTCTCCTGGGAGCCCTTTGTTAGATTCCGATGCACAACAGCAAGTTTACTGTAACCCTTAGACCTTCACATTGTCGATGAAACAAAGAAATTGTATGGGGATTCAACACAAAATTCACAACGGCGGTTTTTGTCCACAGGAGTAACATTTAGAAGAGTCTGCTGTTTGGGCCTCTCCTGAGAGCCCAGTGTTAGAATCCGATGCACAGTAGTAGTTTCACTGTAACCCTTGTACCATCAGGTTGTCGATGAAACATAGATATTGCATCGGGATTCATTACCAAATTCACAATGGCGGTTTCTGTCCACAGGAGTAACATTTAGAAGAGTCTGCTGTTTGGGCCTCTCCTGGGAGCCCTGTGTTAGATTAAATTGCACAGTAGTAGTTCCACTGTTACCCTTGGACCTTCACATTTTCGATGAAACAAAGAAATTGTATTTGGATTCAAAACGAAATTCACAATGGCGGTATCTGTCCACAGGAGTAACATTTAGAAGAGTCTGCTGTTTGGGCCTCTCCTGGGAGCCCAGTGTTAGATTCCGATGCACAGTAGTAGTTTCACTGTAACCCTTGTACCTTCACATTGTCGATGAAACAAAGAAATTGTATCGTGATTCAACACGAAATTCACAATGGCGGTTTCTGTCCACAGGAGTAACATTTAGAAGAGTCTCCTGTTTGGGCCTCTCCTGGGAGCCCAGAGTTAGATTCCGATGCACAACAGCCGGTTTACTGTAACCCTTAGACGTTCACATTTTCGATGAAACAAAGAAATTGTATGGGGATTCAACACAAAATCGACAACGGCGGTTTGTGTCCACAGGAGTAACATTTAGAAGAGTCTACTGTTTGGGCCTCTCCTCGGAGCCCTGTGTTAGATTTCGATTCACAGTAGTAGTTTCACTGTAACCCTTGTACCTTCACATTGTCGATGAAACAAAGAAATTGCATCGGGATTCAACACCAAATTCACAATGGCGGTTTCTGTCCACAGGTGTAACATTTAGAAGAGTCTGCTATTTGTGCCTCTCTTGGGAGCCCAGTGTTAGATTCCGATGCACAGTAGTAGTTTCACTGTAACCCTTGTACCTTCACATTGTCGATGAAACAAAGAAATTGCATCGGGATTCAATCCCAAATCCACAATATCGGTTTCTGTCCACAGGAGTAACATTTAGATGATTCTGCTGTTTGGGCCTCTCCTGGGAGCCCAGTGTTAGATTCCGATGCACAGTAGTAGTTTCACTGTAACCCTTGTACCTTCACATTGTCGATGAAACAAAGAAATTGCATCGGGATTCAACACGAAATTCACAATGGCGGTTTCTGTCCACAGGAGTAACGTTTAGAAGAGTCTGCTGTTTGGGCCTCTCCTGGGAGCCCAGTGTTAGATTCCGATGCACAGTAGTAGTTTCACTGTAACCCTTGTACCTTCACATTGTCGATGCAACAAAGAAATTGCATCGGGATTCAACACCAAATTCACAATGGCGGTTTCTGTCCACAGGAGTAACATTTAGATGATTCTGCTGTTTGGGCCTCTCATGGGAGCCCAGTGTTAGATTCCGATGCACAGTAGTAGATTCACTGTAACCCTTGTACCTTCACAATGTCGATGAAACAAAGAAATTGCATCGGGATTCAACACCAAATTCACAATGGCGGTTTCTGTCCACAGGTGTAACATTTAGAAGAGTCTGCTGTTTGGGCCTCTCCTGGGAGCCCTGTGTTAGATTCCATTGCACGGTAGTAGTTCCACTGTAACCCTTGGACCAACTCATTGTCGATGAAACAAAGAAATTGTATTTGGATTCAAAACGAAATTCACAATGGCGGTTTCTGTCCACAGGAGTAACATTTAGAAGAGTCTGCTGTTTGGGCCTCTCCTGGGAGCCCAGTGTTAGATTCCGATGCACAGTAGTAGTTTAACTGTAACCCTTGTACCTTCAAATTGGCGATGAAACAAAGAAATTGCATCGGGATTCAATCCCAAATTCACAATGGCGGTTTCTGTCGACAGGAGTAACATTTAGAAGAGTCTGCTGTTTGGGCCTCTCCTGGGAGCCCAGTGTTAGATTCCGATGCACAGTAGTAGTTTCACTGTAACCCTTGTACCTTCACATTGTCGATGAAACAAAGAAATTGTATCGTGATTCAACACGAAATTCACAATGGCGGTTTCTGTCCACAGGAATAACGTTTAGAAGAGTCTGCTGTTTGGGCCTCTCCTGGGAGCCCAGTGGTAGATTCCGATGCACAGTAGTAGTTTCACTGTAACCCTTGTACCTTCACATATTCGATGAAACATAGAAATAGCATCGGGATTCAACACCAAATTCACAATAGCCGTTTCTGTCCACAGGAGTAACATTTAGAAGAGTCTGCTGTTTGGGCCTCTCCTGGGAGCCCAGAGTTAGATTCCGATGCACAACAGCCGGTTTACTGTAACCCTTAGACGTTCACATTTTCGATGAAACAAAGAAATTGTATGGGGATTCAACACAAAATCGACAACGGCGGTTTGTGTCCACAGGAGTAACATTTAGAAGAGTCTACTGTTTGGGCCTCTCCTCGGAGCCCTGTGTTAGATTTCGATGCACAGTAGTAGTTTCACTGTAACCCTTGTACCTTCACATTGTCGATGAAACAAAGAAATTGCATCGGGATTCAACACCAAATTCACAATGGCGGTTTCTGTCCACAGGTGTAACATTTAGAAGAGTCTGCTATTTGTGCCTCTCTTGGGAGCCCAGTGTTAGATTCCGATGCACAGTAGTAGTTTCACTGTAACCCTTGTACCTTCACATTGTCGATGAAACAAAGAAATTGCATCGGGATTCAATCCCAAATCCACAATATCGGTTTCTGTCCACAGGAGTAACATTTAGATGATTCTGCTGTTTGGGCTTCTCCTGGGAGCCCAGTGTTAGATTCCGATGCACAGTAGTAGTTTCACTGTAACCCTTGTACCTTCACATTGTCGATGAAACAAAGAAATTGCATCGGGATTCAACACGAAATTCACAATGGCGGTTTCTGTCCACAGGAGTAACGTTTAGAAGAGTCTGCTGTTTGGGCCTCTCCTGGGAGCCCAGTGTTAGATTCCGATGCACAGTAGTAGTTTCACTGTAACCCTTGTACCTTCACATTGTCGATGCAACAAAGAAATTGCATCGGGATTCAACACCAAATTCACAATGGCGGTTTCTGTCCACAGGAGTAACATTTAGATGATTCTGCTGTTTGGGCCTCTCATGGGAGCCCAGTGTTAGATTCCGATGCACAGTAGTAGATTCACTGTAACCCTTGTACCTTCACAATGTCGATGAAACAAAGAAATTGCATCGGGATTCAACACCAAATTCACAATGGCGGTTTCTGTCCACAGGTGTAACATTTAGAAGAGTCTGCTGTTTGGGCCTCTCCTGGGAGCCCTGTGTTAGATTCCATTGCACGGTAGTAGTTCCACTGTAACCCTTGGACCAACTCATTGTCGATGAAACAAAGAAATTGTATTTGGATTCAAAACGAAATTCACAATGGCGGTTTCTGTCCACAGGAGTAACATTTAGAAGAGTCTGCTGTTTGGGCCTCTCCTGGGAGCCCAGTGTTAGATTCCGATGCACAGTAGTAGTTTAACTGTAACCCTTGTACCTTCAAATTGGCGATGAAACAAAGAAATTGCATCGGGATTCAATCCCAAATTCACAATGGCGGTTTCTGTCGACAGGAGTAACATTTAGAAGAGTCTGCTGTTTGGGCCTCTCCTGGGAGCCCAGTGTTGGATTCCGATGCACAGTAGTAGTTCCACTGTAACCCTTGTACCTTCAAATTGGCGATGAAACAAAGAAATTGCATCGGGATTCAATCCCAAATTCACAATGGCGGTTTCTGTCGACAGGAGTAACATTTAGAAGAGTCTGCTGTTTGGGCCTCTCCTGGGAGCCCAGTGTTGGATTCCGATGCACAGTAGTAGTTCCACTGTAACCCTTGGACCAACTCATTGTCGATGAAACAAAGAAATTGTATTTGGATTCAAAACGAAATTCACAATGGCGGTTTCTGTCCACAGGAGTAACATTTAGAAGAGTCTGCTGTTTGGGCCTCTCCTGGGAGCCCAGTGTTAGATTCCGATGCACAGTAGTAGTTTAACTGTAACCCTTGTACCTTCAAATTGGCGATGAAACAAAGAAATTGCATCGGGATTCAATCCCAAATTCACAATGGCGGTTTCTGTCGACAGGAGTAACATTTAGAAGAGTCTGCTGTTTGGGCCTCTCCTGGGAGCCCAGTGTTAGATTCCGATGCACAACAGCAGGTATACTGTAACCCTTAGACCTTCAAATTATCGATGAAACAAAGAAATTGTATGGGGATTCAACACAAAATACACAACTGCGGTTTGTGTCCACAGGAGTAACATTTAGAAGATCTGCTGTTTGGGCCTCTCCATGAAGCCCATTGTTAGATTCCGATGCACAGTTGTAGTTTCACTGTAACCCTTGTACCTTCTCATTGTCGATGAAACAAAGAAATTGCATCGCTATTCAACACCAAATCCACAATGGCGGTTTCTGTCCTCAAGAGTAACGTTTAGAAGAGCCTGCTGTTAGGGCCTCTCCTGGGAGCCCAGTGTAAGATTCCGATGCACAGTAGTAGTTTCACTGTAACCCTTGTACCTTCACACAGTCTATAAAACAAAGAAATTGCATCGGGATTCAACACCTAATTCACAATGGTGGTTTCTGTCCACAGGAGTAACATTTAGTAGAGACTGCTGTTTGGGCCTCTCCTGGGAGCCCAGTGTTAGATTCCGATGCACAACAGCAAGTTTACTGTAACCCTTAGACCTTCACATTGTCGATGAAACAAAGAAATTGTATGGGGATTCAACACAAAATTCACAACGGCGGTTTGTGTCCACAGGAGTAACATTTAGAAGAGTCTGCTGTTTGGGCCTCTCCTGGGAGCCCAGTGGTAGATTCTGATGCACAGTAGTAGTTTCACTGTAACCCTTGTACCTTCACATATTCGATGAAACATAGAAATAGCATCGGGATTCAACACCAAATTCACAATGGCCGTTTCTGTAAACAGGAGTAACATTTAGAAGAGTCTGCTGTTTGGGGCTCTCCTGGGAGCCCAGAGTTACATTCCGTTGCACAACAGCCGGTTTACTGTAACCCTTAGACGTTCACATTTTCGATGAAACAAAAAAATTGTATGGGGATTCAACACAAAATCCACAACGGCGTTTTGTGTCCATAGGAGTAACATTTAGAAGAGTCTACTGTTTGGGCCTCTCTTGGGAGCCCAGTGTTAGATTCCGATGCACAGTAGTAGTTTCACTGTAACCCTTGTACCTTCACATTGTCGATGAAACAAAGAAATTGCATCGGGATTCAATCCCAAATCCACAATGGCGGTTTCTGTCCACAGGAGTAACATTTAGAAGAGTCTGCTGTTTGGGCCTCTCCTGGGAGCCCAGTGTTATATTCCGATGCACAGTAGTAGTTTCGCTGTAACCCTTGTACCTTCACGTTGTCGATGAAACAAAGAAATTGTATTTGGATTCAACACCAAATTCACAATGGCGGTTTCTGTCCACAGGAGTAATTTTTAGAAGAGTGTGCTGTTTGGGCCTCTCCTGGGAGCCCAGTTTTAGATTCCGATGCACAACAGCACGTTTACTGTAACCCTTCGACCTTCACATTGTCGATGAAACAAAGAAATAGCATAGGGATTCAACAACAATTTCACAATGGCGGTTTCTGTCCACAGGAGTAACATATAGAAGAGTCTGCTGTTTGGGCCTCTTCTGGGAGCCCAGTCTTAGATTCCGATGCACAGTAGAAGTTTCACTGTAATCCTTGTACCTTCACATTGTCGCTGAAACAAAGAAATTGCATCGGGATTCAACACCAAATTCACAATGGCGGTTTGTGTAGACAGGAGTAACATTTTGAAGAGTCTGCTGTTTGGGCCTCTCCTGGGAGGCCTGTGTTAGATTAAACTGCACAGAAGTAGTTCCACTGTAACCTTTGGAACTTCACATTTTCGATGAAACAAAGAAATTGTATTTGGATTCAAAACGAAATTCACAATGGCGGTTTCTGTCCACAAGAGTAACATTTAGAAGAGTCTGCTGTTTGGGCCTCTCCTAGGAGCCCAGTGTTAGATTCCGATGCACAACAGCACGTTCACTGTAACCCTTGGACCTTCACATTGTCGATGAAACAAAGAAATTGCATCGGGATTCAACACCAAATTCTCAATGGCGGTTTCTGTCCACAGGAGTAACATTTAAAAGAGTCTGCTGTTTGGGCCTCTCCTGGGAGCCCAGTGTTAGATTCCGATGCACAGAAGTAGTTTATCTGTAACCCTTGTACCTTCACATTGTCGATGAAACAAAGAAATTGCATCGGGATTCAACACCAAATTCACAATGGCGGTTTCTGTCCACAAGAGTAACGTTTAGAAGAGTCAGCTGTTAGGGCCTCTCCTGGGAGCCCAGTGCTAGATTCCGATGCACAGTAGTAGTTTCACTGTAACCCTTGTACCTTCACACAGTCTATGAAACAAAGAAATTGCATCGGGATTCAACACCTAATTCACAATGGTGGTTTCTGTCCACAGGAGTAACATTTAGTAGAGTCTGCTGTTTGGGCCTCTCCTGGGAGCCCATTGTTAGATTCCGATGCACAACAGCAAGTTTACTGTAACCCTTAGACCTTCACATTGTCGATGAAACAAAGAAATTGTATGGGGATTCAACACAAAATTCACAACGGCGGTTTTTGTCCACAGGAGTAACATTTAGAAGAGTCTGCTGTTTGGGCCTCTCCTGAGAGCCCAGTGTTAGAATCCGATGCACAGTAGTAGTTTCACTGTAACCCTTGTACCATCAGGTTGTCGATGAAACATAGATATTGCAACGGGATTCATTACCAAATTCACAATGGCGGTTTCTGTCCACAGGAGTAACATTTAGAAGAATCTGCTGTTTGGGCCTCTCCTGGGAGCCCTGTGTTAGATTAAATTGCACAGTAGTAGTTCCACTGTTACCCTTGGACCTTCACATTGTCGATGAAACAAAGAAATTGCATCGGGATTCAACACCAAATTCACAATGGCGGTTTCTGTCCACAGGTGTAACATTTAGAAGAGTCTGCTATTTGTGCCTCTCTTGGGAGCCCAGTGTTAGATTCCGATGCACAGTAGTAGTTTCACTGTAACCCTTGTACCTTCACATTGTCGATGAAACAAAGAAATTGCATCGGGATTCAATCCCAAATCCACAATATCGGTTTCTGTCCACAGGAGTAACATTTAGATGATTCTGCTGTTTGGGCCTCTCCTGGGAGCCCAGTGTTAGATTCCGATGCACAGTAGTAGTTTCACTGTAACCCTTGTACCTTCACATTGTCGATGAAACAAAGAAATTGCATCGGGATTCAACACGAAATTCACAATGGCGGTTTCTGTCCACAGGAGTAACGTTTAGAAGAGTCTGCTGTTTGGGCCTCTCCTGGGAGCCCAGTGTTAGATTCCGATGCACAGTAGTAGTTTCACTGTAACCCTTGTACCTTCACATTGTCGATGCAACAAAGAAATTGCATCGGGATTCAACACCAAATTCACAATGGCGGTTTCTGTCCACAGGAGTAACATTTAGATGATTCTGCTGTTTGGGCCTCTCATGGGAGCCCAGTGTTAGATTCCGATGCACAGTAGTAGATTCACTGTAACCCTTGTACCTTCACAATGTCGATGAAACAAAGAAATTGCATCGGGATTCAACACCAAATTCACAATGGCGGTTTCTGTCCACAGGTGTAACATTTAGAAGAGTCTGCTGTTTGGCCCCCTCCTGTGAGCCCTGTGTTAGATTCCATTGCACGGTAGTAGTTCCACTGTAACCCTTGGACCTTCACATTGTCGATGAAACAAAGAAATTGTATTTGGATTCAAAACGAAATTCACAATGTTGGTTTCTGTCCACAGGAGAAACATTTAGAACAGTCTGCTGTTTGGGCCTCTCCTGGGAGCCCAGTGTTAGATTCCGATGCACAGTAGTAGTTTCACTGTAACCCTTGTACCTTCACATTGTCCATGAAACAAAGAAATTGTATTTTGATTCAAAACGAAATTCACAATGGAGGTTTCTGTCCACAGGAGTAACATTTAGATGATTCTGCTGTTTGGGCCTAACCTGGGAGCCCAGTGTTAGATTCCATTGCACAGTAGTAGTTCCACCGTAATCCTTGTACCTTCACAATGTCGATGAAACAAAGAAATTGCATCGGGATTCAACACCAAATTCAGAATGGCCGTTTCTGTCCACAGGAGTAACATTTAGAATAGTCTGCTGTTTGGGCCTCTCCTGGGAGCCCAGTGTTAGATTCCGATGCACAGTAGTAGTTTCACTGTAACCCTTGTACCTTGACATTGTCGATGAAACAAAGAAATTGCATCGGAATTCAACACCAAATTCACAATGGCGGTTTCTGTCCACAGGTGTAACATTTAGAAGAGTCTGCTGTTTGGGCCTCTCCTGGGAGCCCAGTGTTAGATTCCATTGCACAGTAGTAGTTCCACCGTAATCCTTGTACCTTCACAATGTCGATGAAACAAAGAAATTGCATCGGGATTCAACACCAAACTCAGAATGGCCGTTTCTGTCCACAGGAGTAACATTTAGAATAG
This sequence comes from Schistocerca nitens, assembly GCF_023898315.1. NCBI lineage: Eukaryota > Metazoa > Arthropoda > Insecta > Orthoptera > Acrididae > Schistocerca > Schistocerca nitens. The sequence continues at coordinate 177,809,334 of NC_064623.1, forward strand.
TCTGCTGTTTGGGCCTCTCCTGGGAGCCCAGTGTTAAATTCCGATGCACAGTAGTAGTTTCACTGTAACCCTTGTACCTTGACATTGTCGATGAAACAAAGAAATTGCATCGGAATTCAACACCAAATTCACAATGGCGGTTTCTGTCCACAGGTGTAACATTTAGAAGAGTCCGCTCTTTGGGCCTCTCCTGGGACCCTTGTGTTAGATTCCATTGCACAGTAGTAGTTCCACTGTAACCCTTGGACCTTCACATTGTCGATGAAACAAAGAAATTTTATTTGGATTCAAAACGAAATTCACAATGGCGGTTTCTGTCCACAGGAGTAACATTTAGAAGAGTCTGCTGTTTGGGCCTCTCCCGGGAGCCCAGTGTTAGATTCCGATGCACAGTAGTACTTTCACTGTAACCCTTGTACCTTCACATTGTCCATGAAACAAAGAAATTGTATTTTGATTCAAAACGAAATTCACAATGGAGGTTTCTGTCCACAGGAGTAACATTTAGATGATTCTGCTGTTTGGGCCTCTCCTGGGAGCCCAGTGTTAGATTCCGATGCACAGTAGTAGTTCCACTGTAACCCTTGGACCTTCACATTGTCGATTAAACAAAGAAATTGTATTTGGATTCAAAACGAAATTCACAATGGCTGTTTCTATCCACAGGAGTAACATTTAGAAGAGTCTGCTGTTTGGGCCTCTCCTGGGAGCCCAGTGTTAGATTCCGATGCACAGTAGTAGTGTCACTGTAACCCTTGTACCTTCACATTGTCGATGAAACATAGAAATTGCATCGGGATTCAACACCAAATTCAGAATGGTCGTTTCTGTCCATAGGAGTAACATTTAGAATAGTCTGCTGTTTGGGCCTCTCCTGGGAGCCCAGTGTTAGATTCCGATGCACAACAGCCGGTTTACTGTAACCCTTACACGTTCACATTTTCGATGAAACAAAGAAATTGTATGGGGATTCAACACAAAATCCACAACGGCGGTTTGTGTCCACAGGAGTAACATTTAGAAGAGTCTACTGTTTGGACCTCTCCTGGGAGCCCAGTGTTAGATTCCGATGCACAGTAGTTTTTTCTCTGTAACCCTTGTACCTTCACATTGTCGATGAAACAAAGAAATTGCATCGGGATTCAATCCCAAATTAACAATGACGGTTTCTGTCCACAGGAGTAACATTTAGATGATTCTGCTGTTTGGGCCTCTCCTGGGAGCCCAGCGTTAGATTCCGATGCACAGTAGTAGTTTCACTGTAACCCTTGTACCTTCACATTGACGATGAAACAAAGAAATTGTATCGGGATTCAACACGAAATTCACAATGGCGGTTTCTGTACACAGGAGTAACGTATAGAAGAGTCTACTGTTTGGGCCTCTCCTGGGAGCCCAGTGTTAGATTCCGATGCACAGTAGTAGTGTCACTGTAACCCCTGTACCTTCACATTGTCGATGAAAAATGGGAATTGTATCGGGATTCAACACCAAATTCAGAATGGCCGTTTCTGTCCACAGGAGTAACATTTAGAATAGTCTGCTGTTTGGGCCTCTCCTGGGAGCCCAGTGTTAGATTCCGATGCACAACAGCCGGTTTACTGTAACCCTTACACGTTCACATTTTCGATGAAACAAAGAAATTGTATGGGGATTCAACACAAAATCCACAACGGTGGTTTGTGTCCACAGGTGTAACATTTAGAAGAGTCTACTGTTTGGGCCTCTCCTGGGAGCCCAGTGTTAGATTCCGATGCACAGTAGTAGATTCACTGTATCCCTTGTACCTTCACATTGTCGATGAAACAAAGAAATTGCATCGGGATTCAACACCAAATTAACAATGGCGGTTTCTGTCCACAGGAGTAACATTTAGAAGAGTCTGCTGTTTGGGCCTCTCCTGGGAGCCTTGTGTTAGTTTCCATTGCACAGTAGTAGTTCCACTGTAACCCTTGGACCTTCACATTGTCGATGAAACAAAGAAATTGTATTTGGATTCAGAACGAAATTCACAAGGGCGGTTTCTGTCCACAGGAGTTACATTTAGAAGAGTCTGCTGTTTGGGCCTATCCTGGGAGCCCAGTGTTAGATTCCGATGCACAGTAGTAGTTCCACTGTAACCCTTGGACCTTCACATTGACGATGAAACAAAGAAATTGTATTTGGGTTCAAAACGAAAATCACAATGGCCGTTTCTGTCCACAGGAGTAACATTTAGAAGAGTCTGCTGTTTGGGCCTCTCCTGGGACCCAGTGTTAGATTCCGATGCACAGTAGTAGTTTCACTGTAACCCTTGTACCTTCACATTGTCGATGAAACAAAGAAATTGCATCGGGATTCAACACGAAATTCACAATGGCGGTTTCTGTCCACAGGAGTAACGTATAGGAGAGTCTGCTGTTTGGGCCTCTCCTGGGAGCCCAGTGTTAGATTCCGATGCACAGTAGTAGTTTCACTGTAACCCTTGTACCTTCAAATTGTCGATGAAATAAAGAAATTGCTTCGGGATTCAACACCAAATTCACAATGGCGGTTTCTGTCCACAGGAGTAACTTTTAGAAGAGTCTGCTGTTTGGGCCTCTCTTGGGAGGCCAGTGTTAGATTCCGATGCACAGTAGTAGATTCACTGTAACCCTTCTACCTTCACATTGTCGATGAAACAAAGAAATTGTATTTGGATTCAGAACGAAATTCACAAGGGCGGTTTCTGTCCACAGGAGTTACATTTAGAAGAGTCTGCTGTTTGGGCCTATCCTGGGAGCCCAGTGTTAGATTCCGATGCACAGTAGTAGTTCCACTGTAACCCTTGGACCTTCACATTGACGATGAAACAAAGAAATTGTATTTGGATTCAACACCAAATTCACAATGGCCGTTTCTGTCCACAGGAGTAACATTTAGAAGAGTTTGCTGTTTGGGCCTCTCCTGGGAGCCCAGTGTTAGATTCCGATGCACAACAGCCGGTTTACTGTAACACTTAGACGTTCACATTTTCGATGAAACAAAGAAATTGTATGGGGATTCAACATAAAATACACAACGGCGGTTTGTGTCCACAGGAGTAACATTTAGAAGAGTCTACTGTTTGGGCCTCTCCTGGGTGCCCAGTGTCAGATTCCGATGCACAGTAGTAGTTTCACTGTAACCCTTGTACCTTCACATTGTCTATGAAACAAAGAAATTGCATCGGGATTCAACACCATATTCACAATGGCGGTTTCTGTCCACAGGTGTAACATTTGGAAGAGTCTGCTGTTTGGGCCTCTCATGGGAGCGCAGTGTTAGATTCCGATGCACAATAGTAGTTTCACTGTAACCCTTGTACTTTCACATTGTCGATGAAACAAAGAAATTGCATCGGGATTCAACACCATATTCACAATGGCGGTTTCTGTCCACAGGTGTAACATTTAGAAGAGTCTGCTGTTTGGGCCTCTCCTGGGAGCCCTGTGTTAGATTCCGATGCACAACAGCCGGTTTACTGTAACCCTTAGACCTTCACATTGTCGATGAAACAAAGAAATTGTATGGGGATTCAACACAAAATACACAACGGCGGTTTCTGTCAACAGGAGTAACATTTAGAAGAGTCTGCTGTTTGGGCCTCTCATGGGAGCCCAGTGTTAGATTCCGATGCACAACAGCACGTTTACTGTAACCCTTGGACCTTCACATTGTCGATGAAACAAAGAAATTGCATCGGGATTCAACACCGAATTCACAATGGCTGTTTCTGTCCACAGGTGTAACATTTAGAAGATTCTGCTGTTTGGGCCTCTCCTGGGAGCCCTGTGTTAGATTCCGATGCACAGTAGTAGTTTCACTGTAACCCTTAGACCTTCACATCGTCGATGAAACAAAGAAATTGTATTTGGATTCAACACAAAATTCACAATGGCGGTTTCTGTCCACAGGAGTACCATTTAGAAGAGTCTGCTCTTTGGGCCTCTCCTGGGAGCCCAGTGTTAGATTCCGATGCACAGTAGTAGATTCACTGTAACCCTTGTACCTTCACATTCTTGATGAAACAAAGAAATTGCTTCGGGATTCAACACCAAATTCACAATGGCGGTTTCTGTCCACAGGAGTAACTTTTAGAAGAGCCTGCTGTTTGGGCCTCTCCTGGGAGCCCAGTGTTAGATTCCGATGCACAGTAGTAGTTTCACTGTAACCCTTGTACCTTGACATTGTCGATGAAACAAAGAAATTGTATGGGGATTAACATTAAATTCACAACGGCGGTTTGTGTCCACAGCAGTAACATTTAGAAGAGTCTGCTGTTTGGGCCTCTCCTGGGAGCCCAGTGTTAGATTCCGAAGCACAGTGGTAGCTTCACTGTGACACTGGTACCTTCACATTGTCGATGAAACAAAGAAATTGCATCGGGATTCAACACCAAATTCACAATGGCGCTTTCTGTCAACAGGAGTAACATTTAGAAGAGTCTGCTGTTTGGGCTTCTCCTGGGAGCCCACTGTTAGATTACGATGCACAAAAGCATGTATACTGTAACCCTTAGACCTTCACATTATCGATGAAACAAAGAGATAGTATGGGGATTCAACACAAAATACACAACGGCGGTTTGTGTCCACAGGAGTAATATTTAGAAGAGTCTGCTGTTTGGGCCTCTCCTGGGAGCCCAGTGTTAGATTCCGATGCACAGAAGTAGTTTCACTGTAACCCTTACACCTTCACATTGTCGATGAAACAAAGAAATATTATATGGATTCCACACAAAATTCACAATGGCGGTTTCTGTCCACTGGAGTATCATTTAGAAGAGTCTGCTGTTTGGGCCTGTCCTGGGAGCCCAGTGTCAGATTCCGATGCACAGTAGTAGTTTCACTGTAACCCTTGTACCTTCACATTGTCGATGAAACAAAGAAATTGCATCGGGTTTGAACGACAAATTCACAATGGCGGTTTCTGTCCACAGGTGTAACATTTAGAAGAGTCTGCTGTTTGGGCCTCTCCTGGGAGCCCAGTGTTAGATTCCGATGCACAGTAGTAGTTTCACTGTAACCCTTGTACCTTCACATTGTCGATGAAACAAAGAAATTGCATCGGGATTCAACACCAAATTCACAATGGCGGTTTCTGTCCACAGGAGTAACATTTAGAAGAGTCTGCTGTTTGGGCCTCTCCTGGGAGCCCAGTGTTAGATTCCGATGCACAGTAGTAGTTTCACTGTAACCCTTGTACCTTCACATTGTCGATGAAACAAAGAAATTGCATCGGGATTCAACACCAAATTCACTATGGCGGTTTCTGTCCACAGGAGTAACATTTAGAAGAGTCTGCTGTTTGGGCCTCTCCTGGGAGCCCAGTGTTAGATTCCGATGCACAGTAGTTGTTTCACTGTAACCCTTGTACCTTGACATTGTCGATGAAACAAAGAAATTGCATCGGGATTCAACACCAAATTCACAATGGCGGTTTCTGTCCACAGGAGTAACATTTAGAAGAGTCTGCTGTTTGGGCCTCTCCTGGGAGCCCAGTGTTAGATTCCGATGCACAACAGCAGGTTTACTGTAACCCTTGTACCTTCACATTGTCGATGAAAAATAGGAATTGCATCGGGATTCAACACCAAATTCAGAATGGCCGTTTCTGTCCACAGGAGTAACATTTAGAATAGTCTGCTGTTTGGGCCTCTCCTGGGAGCCCAGTGTTTGATTCCGATGCACAACAGCCGGTTTACTGTAACCCTTACACGTTCACATTTTCGATGAAACAAAGAAATTGTATGGGGATTCAACACAAAATCCACAACGGTGGTTTGTGTCCACAGATGTAACATTTAGAAGAGTCTACTGTTTGGGCCTCTCCTGGGAGCCCAGTGTTAGATTCCGATGCACAGTAGTAGATTCACTGTAACCCTTGTACCTTCACATTGTCGATGAAACAAAGAAATTGCATCGGGATTCAACACCAAATTCACAATGGCGGTTTCTGTCCACAGGAGTAACATTTAGAAGAGTCTGCTGTTTGGGCCTCTCCTGGGAGCCCAGTGTTAGATTCCGATGCACAGTAGTAGTTTCACTGTAACCCTTGTACCTTCACATTGTCGATGAAACAAAGAAATTGCATCGGGATTCAACACCAAATTCACAATGGCGGTTTCTGTCCACAGGTGTAACATTTAGAAGAGTCTGCTGTTTGGGCCTCTCCTGGGAGCCATGTGTTAGTTTCCATTGCACAGTAGTAGTTCCACTGTAACCCTTGGACCGTCACATTGTCGATGAAACAAAGAAATTGTATTTGGATTCAGAACGAAATTCACAAGGGCGGTTTCTGTCCACAGGAGTTACATTTAGAAGAGTCTGCTGTTTGGGCCTATCCTGGGAGCCCAGTGTTAGATTCCGATGCACAGTAGTAGTTCCACTGTAACCCTTGGACCTTCACATTGTCGATGAACAAAGAAATTGTATTTGGGTTCAAAACGAAATTCACAATGGCCGTTTCTGTCCACAGGAGTAACATTTAGAAGAGTCTGCTGTTTGGGCCTCTCCTGGGAGCCCAGTGTTAGATTCCGATGCACAGTAGTAGTTTCACTGTAACCCTTGTACCTTCACATTTTCGATGAAACATAGAAATTGCATCGGGATTCAACACCAAATTCACAATGGCCGTTTCTGTCCACAGGAGTAACATTTAGAAGAGTTTGCTGTTTGGGCCTCTCCTGAAAGCCCAGTGTTAGATTCCGATGCACAACAGCCGGTTTACTGTAACCCTTAGACGTTCACATTTTCGATGAAACAAAGAAATTGTATGGGGATTCAACATCAAATACACAACGGCAGTTTGTGTCCACAGGAGTAACATTTAGAAGAGTCTACTGTTTGGGCCTCTCCTGGGTGCCCAGTGTTAGATTCCGATGCACAGTAGTAGTTTCACTGTAACCCTTGTACCTTCACATTGTCTATGAAACAAAGAAATTGCATCGGGATTCAACACCATATTCACAATGGCGGTTTCTGTCCACAGGTGTAACATTTGGAAGAGTCTGCTGTTTGGGCCTCTCATGGGAGCCCAGTGTTAGATTCCGATGCACAACAGCAGGTTTACTTTAAACCTTAGACCTTCACATTGTCGATGAAACAAAGAAATTGAATGGGGATTAACTATAAATTCACAACGGCGGTTTGTGTCCACAGGAGTAACATTTAGAAGAGTCTGCTGTTTGGGCCTCCCATGGGAGCCCAGTGTTAGATTCCGATGCACAACAGCACGTTTACTGTAACCCTTGGACCTTCACATTGTCGATGAAACAAAGAAATTGCATCGGGATTCAACACCGAATTCACAATGGCTGTTTCTGTCCACAGGTGTAACATTTAGAAGATTCTGCTGTTTGGGCCTCTCCTCGGAGCCCTGTGTTAGATTCCGATGCACAGTAGTAGTTTCACTGTAACCCTTAGACCTTCACATCGTCGATGAAACAAAGAAATTGTGTTTGGATGTAACACAAAATTCAGAATGGCGGTTTCTGTCCACAGGAGTACCATTTAGAAGAGTCTACTGTTTGGGCCTCTCCTGGGAGCCCAGTGTTAGATTCCGATGCACAGTAGTAGATTCACTGTAACCCTTGTACCTTGACATTGTCGATGAAACAAAGAAATTGCATCGGGATTCAACACCAAATTCACAATGGCGGTTTCTGTCCACAGGAGTAACTTTTAGAAGAGTCTGCTGTTTGGGCCTCTCCTGGGAGCCCAGTGTTAGATTCCGATGCACAGTAGTAGTTTCACTGTAACCCTTAGACCTTCACATTGTCGATGAAACAAAGAAATTGTATTTGAATTCAACACAAAATTCACAATGGCGGTTTCTGTCCCCAGGAGTATCATTTAGAAGAGTCTGCTGTTTGGGCCTCTCCTCGGAGCCCAGTGTTAGATTCCGATGCACAGTAGTAGTTTCACTGTAACCCTTGTACCTTCGCATTGTTGATGAAACAAAGAAATTGCATCGGGATTCAACACCAAATTCACAATGGCGGTTTCTGTCCACAGGAGTAACATTTAGAAGAGTCTGCTGTTTGGGCCTCTCCTTGGAGCCCAGTGTTAGATTCTGATGCACAAGAGCAGGTTTAAAGTAACCCTTAGACCTTCACATTGTCGATGAAACAAAGAAATTGTATGGGGATTCAACACAAAATACACAACGGCGGTTTGTGTCCACAGGAGTAACATTTAGAAGAGTCTGCTGTTTGGGCCTCTCCTGGGAGCCCAGTGTTAGATTCCGATGCACAGAAGTAGTTTCACTGTAACCCTTACACCTTCACATTGTCGATGAAACAAAGAAATATTATATGGATTCCACACAAAATTCACAATGGCGGTTTCTGTCCACTGGAGTATCATTTAGAAGAGTCTGCTGTTTGGGCCTGTCCTGAGAGCCCAGTGTCAGATTCCGATGCACAGTAGTAGTTTCACTGTAACCCTTGTACCTTCACATTGTCGATGAAACAAAGAAATTGCATCGGGTTTGAACGACAAATTCACAATGGCGGTTTCTGTCCACAGGTGTAACATTTAGAAGAGTCTGCTGTTTGGGCCTCTCCTGGGAGCCCAGTGTTAGATTCCGATGCACAGTAGTAGTTTCACTGTAACCCTTGTACGTTCACATTGTCGATGAAACAAAGAAATTGCATCGGGATTCAACACCAAATTCACAATGGCGGTTTATGTCCACAGGAGTAACATTTAGAAGAGTCTGCTGTTTGGGCCTCTCCTGGGAGCCCAGTGTTAGATTCCGATGCACAGTACTAGTTTCACTGTAACCCTTGTCCCTTCACATTGTCGATGAAACAAAGAAATTGCATCGGGATTCAACACCAAATTCACTATGGCGGTTTCTGTCCACAGGAGTAACATTTAGAAGAGTCTGCTGTTTGGGCCTCTCCTGGGAGCCCAGTGTTAGATTCCGATGCACAGTAGTTGTTTCACTGTAACCCTTGTACCTTGACATTGTCGATGAAACAAAGAAATTGCATCGGGATTCAACACCAAATTCACAATGGCGGTTTCGGTCCACAGGAGTAACATTTAGAAGAGTCTTCTGTTTGGGCCTCTCCTGGGAGCCCAGTGTTAGATTCCGATGCACAACAGCAGGTTTACTGTAACCCTTAGACCTTCACATTGTCGATGAAACAAAGAAATTGCATCGGGATTCAACACCAAATTCACAATGGCGGTTTCTGTCCACAGGTGTAACATTTCGAAGAGTCTGCTGTTTGGGCCTCTCCTGGGAGCCCAGTGTTAGATTCCGATGCACAGTAGTAGTTTCACTGTAACCCTTGTACCTTCACATTGTCGATGAAACAAAGAAATTGCTTCGGCATTCAACACCAAATTCACAATGGCGGTTTCTGTCCACAGGAGTAACATTTAGAAGAGTCTGCTGTTTGGGCCACTCCTGGGAGCCCAGTGTTCGATTCCGATGCACAGTAGTAGTTTCACTGTAACCATTGTACCTTCACATCGTCGATGAAACAAAGAAATTGCATCGGGATTCAACACCAAATTCACAATGATGGTTTCTGTCCACAGGAGTAACATTTAGAAGAGTCTGCTGTTTGGGCCTCTCCTGGGAGCCCAGTGTTAGATTCAGATGCACAGTATTAGTTTCACTGTAACCCTTGTACCTTCACATTGTCGATGAAACAAAGAAATTGCATCGGGATTCAACACCAAATTCACTATGGCGGTGTCTGTCCACAGGAGTAACATTTAGAAGAGTCTGCTGTTTGGGCCTCTCCTGGGAGCCCAGTGTTAGATTCCGATGCACAGTAGTTGTTTCACTGTAACCCTTGTACCTTCACATTGTCGATGAAACAAAGAAATTGCATCGGGATTCAACACCAAATTCACAATGGCGGTTTCTGTCCACAGGAGTAACATTTAGAAGAGTCTGCTGTTTGGGCCTCTCCTGGGAGCCCAGTGTTAGATTCCGATGCACAACAGCAGGTTTACTATAACCCTTACACCTTCACATTGTCGATGAAACAAAGAAATTGCATCGGGATTCAACACCAAATTCACAATGGCGGTTTCTGTCCACAGGAGTAACATTTAGAAGAGTCTGCTGTTTGGGCCTCTCCTGGGAGCCCTGTGTTAGATTCCGATGCACAACAGCCGGTTTACTGTAACCCTTAGACCTTCACATTGTCGATGAAACAAAGAAATTGTATGGTGATTCAACACAAAATACACAACGGCGGTTTCTGTCAACAGGAGTAACATTTAGAAGAGTCTGCTGTTTGGGCTTCTCCTGGGAGCCCAGTGTTAGATTCCGATGCACAACAGCAGGTTTACTTTAAACCTTAGACCTTCACATTGTCGATGAAACAAAGAAATTGAATGGGGATTAACTATAAATTCACAACGGCGGTTTGTGTCCACAGGAGTAACATTTAGAAGAGTCTGCTGTTTGGGCCTCTCATGGGAGCCCAGTGTTAGATTCCGATGCACAGTTGTAGTTTCACTGTAACCCTTGTACCTTCAAATTGTCGATGAAACAAAGAAATTGCATCGGGATTCAATCTCAAATTCACAATGGCAGTTTCTGTCCACAGGAGTAAGATTTAGAAGAGTCTGCTGTTTGGGCCTCTCCTGGGAGCCCAGTGTTAGATTCCGATGCTCTGTAGTAGTTTCACTGTAACCCTTGTACCTTCAAATTGTCGATGAAACAAAGAAATTGGATCGGGATTCAATCCCAAATTCACAATGGCGGTTTCTGTCCACAGGAGTAACTTTTAGAAGAGTCTGCTGTTTGGGCCTCTCCTGGGAGCCCAGTGTTAGATTCCGATGCACAGTAGTAGTTTCACTGTAACCCTTGTACCTTCAAATTGTCGATGAAACAAAGAAATTGCATCGGGTTTCAATCCCAAATTCACAATGGCGGTTTCTGTCCACAGGAGTAACATTTAGAAGAGTCTGCTGTTTGGGCCTCTTTTGGGAGCCCAGTGTTAGATTCCGATGCACAGTAGTAGTTTCACTGTAACCCTTAGAACTTCACATTGTCGATGAAACAAAGAAATTGTATTTGAATTCAACACAAAATTCACAATGGCGGTTTCTGTCCCCAGGAGTATCATTTAGAAGAGTCTGCTGTTTGGGCCTCTCCTCGGAGCCCAGTGTTAGATTCCGATGCACAGTAGTAGTTTCACTGTAACCCTTGTACCTTCACATTGTCGATGAAACAAAGAAATTGCATCGGGATTCAACACCAAATTCACAATGGCGGTTTCTGTCCACAGGAGTAACATTTAAAGAGTTTGCTGTTTGGGCCTCTCCTTGGAGCCCAGTGTTAGATTTTGATGCACAAGAGCAGGTTTAAAGTAAACCTTAGACCCTCACATTGTCGATGAAACAAAGAAATTGTATGGGGATTCAACACAAAATTCACAACGGCGGTTTGTGTCCACAGGAGTAACATTTAGAAGAGTCTGCTGTTTGGGCCTCTCCTGGGAGCCCACTGTTAGATTCCGATGCACAAAAGCATGTATACTGTAACCCTTAGACCTTCACATTATCGATGAAACAATTAGATAGTATGGGGATTCAACACAAAATACACAACGGCGGTTTGTGTCCACAGGAGTAACATTTAGAAGAGTCTGCTGTTTGGGCCTCTCCTGGGAGCCCAGTGTTAGATTCCGATGCACAGAAGTAGTTTCACTGTAACCCTTACACCTTCACATTGTCGATGAAACAAAGAAATATTATATGGATTCCACACAAAATTCACAATGGCGGTTTCTGTCCACTGGAGTATCATTTAGAAGAGGCATCTGTTTGGGCCTGTCCAGGGAGCCCAGTGTCAGATTCCGATGCACAGTAGTAGTTTCACTGTAACCCTTGTACCTTCACATTGTCGATGAAACAAAGAAATTGCATCGGGTTTGAACGACAAATTCACAATGGCGGTTTCTGTCCACAGGTGTAACATTTAGAAGAGTCTGCTGTTTGGGCCTCTCCTGGGAGCCCAGTGTTAGATTCCGATGCACAGTAGTAGTTTCCCTGTAGCCCTTGTACCTTCACATTGTCGATGAAACAAAGAAATTGCATCGGGATTCAACACCAAATTCACAATGGCGGTTTCTGTCCACAGGAGTAACATTTAGAAGAGTCTGCTGTTTGGGCCTCTCCTGGGAGCCCAGTGTTAGATTCCGATGCACAGTAGTAGTTTCACTGTAACCCTTGTACCTTCACATTGTCGATGAAACAAAGAAATTGCATCGGGATTCAACACCAAATTCACTATGGCGGTTTCTGTCCACAGGAGTAACAATTAGAAGAGTCTACTGTTTGGGCCTCTCCTGGGAGCCCAGTGTTAGATTCCGATGCACAGTAGTTGTTTCACTGTAACCCTTGTACCTTGACATTGTCGATGAAACAAAGAAATTGCATCGGGATTCAACACCAAATTAACAATGGCGGTTTCTGTCCACAGGAGTAACATTTAGAACAGTCTGCTGTTTGGGCCTCTCCTGGGAGCCCAGTGTTAGATTCCGATGCACAGTAGTAGTTTCACTGTAACCCTTGTACCTTCACATTGTCGATGAAACAAAGAAATTGCATCGGGATTCAACACCAAATTCACAATGACGGTTTCTGTCCACAGGAGTAACATTTAGAAGAGTCTGCTGTTACGGCCTCTCCTGGGAGCCCAATGTTAGATTCCGATGCACAGTAGTAGTTTCACTGTAACCCTTGTACCTTGACATTGTCGATGAAACAAAGAAATTGTATGGGGATTAACATTAAATTCACAACGGCGGCTTGTGTCCACAGCAGTAACATTTAGAAGAGTCTACTGTTTGGGCCTCTCATGGGAGCCCAGTGTTAGATTCCGATGCACAACAGCACGTTTACTGTAACCCTTGGACCTTCACATTGTCCACGAAACAAAGAAATTGCATAGGGATTCAAAACCAAATTCACAATTGCTGTTTCTGTCCACAGGTGTACATTTAGAAGAGTCTGCTGTTTGAGCCTCTCCTGGGAGCCGAGTGTTAGATTCCGATGCACAGTAGTAGTTTCACTGTAACCCTCAGACCTTCACATTGTCGATGAAACAAAGAAATTGTATTTGGATTCAACACAAAATTCACAATGGCGGTTTCTGTCCACAGGAGTAACATTTAGAAGAGTCTGCTGTTTGGGCCTCTCCTGGGAGCCCAGTGTTAGATTCCGATGCACAGTAGTAGTTTCACTGTAACCCTTGTACCTTCACATTGTCGATTGAACAAAGAAATTGCATCGGGATTCAACACCAAATTCACAATGGCGGTTTCTGTCCACAGGAGTAACATTTAGAAGAGTCTGCTGTTTGGGCCTCTCCTGGGAGCCCAGTGTTAGATTCCGATGCACAGTAGTAGTTTCACTGTAACCCTTGTACCTTGACATTGTCGATGAAACAAAGAAATTGTATGGGGATTAACATTAAATTCACAACGGCGGTTTGTGTCCACAGGAGTAACATTTAGAAGAGTCTGCTGTTTGGGCCTGTCATGGGAGCCCAGTGTTATATTCCGATGCACAAAAGCACGTTTACTGTAACCCTTGGACCTTCACATTGTCCATGAAACGAAGAAATTGCATAGGGATTCAAAACCAAATTCACAATGGCTGTTTCTGTCCACAGGTGTACATTTAGAAGAGTCTGCTGTTTGGGCCTCTCCTGGGAGCCGAGTGTTAGATTCCGATGCACAGTAGTAGTTTCACTGTAACCCTTAGTCCTTCACATTGTCGATGAAACAAAGAAATTGCATTGGGTTTCAACACCAAATTCACTATGGCGGTTTCTGTCCACAGGAGTAACATTTAGAAGATTCTGGTGTTTGGGCCTCTCCTGGGAGCCCTGTGTTAGATTCCGATGCACAACAGCAGGTTTACTGTAACCCTAAGACCTTCACATTGTCGATGAAACAAAGAAATTGTATGGGGATTAACATTAAATTCACAACGGCGGTTTGTGTCCACAGGAGTAACATTTAGAAGAGTCTGCTGTTTGGGCCTCTCATGGGAGCCCAGTGTTAGATTGCGATGCACAACAGCACGTTTACTCTAACCCTTAGACCTTCACATTGTCCATGAAACAAAGAAATTGCATCGGGATTCAAAACCAAATTCACAATGGCTGTTTCTGTCCACAGGTGTACATTTAGAAGAGTCTGCTGTTTGTGCCTCTCCTGGGATCCCAGTGTTAGATTCCGATGCACAGTAGTAGTTTCACTGTAACCCTTGTACCTTCACATTGTCGATGAAACAAAGAAATTGCATCGGGATTCAACACCAAATTCACAATGGCGGTTTCTGTCCACAGGAGTAACATTTAGAAGAGTCTGCTGTTTGGGCCTCTCCTGGGAGCCCAGTGTTAGATTCCGATGCACAGTAGTAGTTTCACTGTAACCCTTGTACCTTCACATTGTCGATGAAACAAAGAAATTGCATCGGGTTTCAACACCAAATTCACAATGGCGGTTTCTGTCCACAGGAGTAACATTTAGAAGAGTCTGCTGTTTGGTCCTCTCCTTGGAGCCCAGTGTTAGATTCCGATGCACAGTAGTAGTTTCACTGTAACCCTTGTACCTTCACATTGTCGATGAAACAAAGAAATTGCATCGGGATTCAAAACCAAATTCACTATGGCGGTTTCTGTCCACAGGAGTAACATTTAGAAGAGTCTGCTGTTTGGGCCTCTCCTGGGAGCCCAGTGTTAGATTCCGATGCACAGTAGTTGTTTCACTGTATCCCTTGTACCTTGACATTGTCGATGAAACAAAGAAATTGCATCGGGATTCAACACCAAATTCACGATGGCGGTTTCTGTCCACAGGAGTAACATTTAGAAGAGTCTGCTGTTTGGGCCTCTCCTGGGAGCACAGTGTTAGATTCCAATGCACAACAGCAGGTTTACTGTAACTCTTAAACCTTCACATGGTCGATGAAACAAAGAAATTGTATGGGGATTCAACACAAAATACACAACGGCGGTTTGTGTCCACAGGAGTAACATTTAGAAGCGTCTGCTGTTTGGGCCTCTCCTGGGAGCCCAGTGTTAGATTCCGATGCACAGTAGTAGTTTCACTGTAACCCTTGTACCTTGACATTGTCGATGAAACAAAGAAATTGCATCGGGATTCAACACCAAATTCACAATGGCGGTTTCTGTCCACAGGAGTAACATTTAGAAGAGTCTGCTCTTTGGGCCTCTCCTGGGAGCCCAGTGTTAGATTCCGATGCACAACAGCAGGTTTACTGTAACCCTTAGACCTTCACATTGTCGATGAAACAAAGAAATTGCATCGGGATTCAACAACAAATTCACAATGGCGGTTTCTGTCCACGGGAGTAACATTTAGAAGAGTCTGCTGTTTGGGCCTCTCCTGGGAGCCCAGTGTTAGATTCCGATGCACAGTAGTTGTTCCACTGTAACCCTTGTACCTTCACATTGTCGATGAAACAAAGAAATTGCATCGGGATTCAACACCAAATTCACAATGGCGGTTTCTGTCCACAGGAGTATCATTTAGAAGAGTCTGCTGTTTGGGCCTCTCCTGGGAGCACAGTGTTAGATTCCAATGCACTACAGCAGGTTTACTGTAACCCTTAGACCTCCACATGGTCGATGAATCAAAGAAATTGTATGGGGATTCAACACAAAATACACAACGGCGGTTTGTGTCCACAGGAGTAACATTTAGAAGAGTCTGCTGTTTGGGCCTCTCCTGGGAGCCCAGTGTTAGATTCCGATGCACAGTAGTAGTTTCACTGTAACCCTTGTACCTTGACATTGTCGATGAAACAAAGAAATTGCATCGGGATTCAACACCAAATTCACAATGGCGGTTTCTGTCCACAGGTGTAACATTTAGAAGAGTCTGCTGTTTGGGCCTCTCCTGGGAGCCCAGTGTTAGATTCCGATGTACAGTAGTAGTTTCACTGTAACCCTTGTACCTTGACATTGTCGATGAAACAAAGAAATTGCATCGGGATTCAACACCAAATTCACAATGGCGGTTTCTGTCCACAGGTGTAACATTTAGAAGAGTCTGCTGTTTGGGCCTCTCCTTGGAGCCCAGTGTTAGATTCCGATGTACAGTAGTAGTTTCACTGTAAGCCTTGTACCTTGACATTGTCGATGAAACAAAGAAATTGCATCGGGATGCAACACCAAATTCACTATGGCGGTTTCTGTCCACAGGAGTAACAATTAGAAGAGTCTGCTGTTTGGGCCTCTCCTGGGAGCCCAGTGTTAGATTCCGATGCACAGTAGTTGTTCCACTGTAACCCTTGTACCTTCACATTGTCGATGAAACAAAGAAATTGCATCGGGATTCAACACCAAATTCACAATGGCGGTTTCTGTCCACAGGAGTAACATTTAGAAGAGTCTGCTGTTTGGGCCTCTCCTGGGAGCACAGTGTTAGATTCCAATGGACAACAGCATGTTTACTGTAACCCTTAGACCTCCACATGGTCGATGAATCTTAGATATTGTATGGGGATTCAACACAAAATACACAACGGCGGTTTGTGTACACAGGAGTAACATTTAGAAGAGTCTGCTGTTTGGGCCTCTCCTGGGAGCCCAGTGTTAGATTCCGATGCACAATAGTAGTTTCACTGTAACCCTTGTACTTTCACATTGTCGATGAAACAAAGAAATTGGATCGGGATTCAACACCAAATTCACAATGGCGGTTTCTGTCAACATGTGTAACTTTTAGAAGAGTCTGTTGTTTGGGCCTCTCCTGGGAGCCATGTGTTAGATTCCATTGCACAGTAGTAGTTCCACTGTAACCCTTGGACCTTCACATTGTCGATGAAACAAAGAAATTGTATTTGGATTCAAAACGAAATTCACAATGGCGGTTTCTGTCCACAGGTGTAACATTTAGAAGAGTCTGCTGTTTGGGCCTCTCCTGGGAGCCCTGTGTTAGATTCCGATGCACAACAGCCGGTTTACTGTAACCCTTAGACCTCCACATTGTCGATGAAACAAAGAAATTGTATGGGGATTCAACACAAAATCCACAACGGCGGTTTGTGTCCACAGGAGTAACATTTAGAAGAGTCTGCTGTTTGGGCCTCTCCTGGGAGCCCAGTGTTAGATTCCGATGCACAGTAGTAGTTTCACTGTAACCCTTGTACGTTGACATTGTCGATGAAACAAAGAAATTGCATCGGGATTCAACACCAAATTCACAATGGCGGTTTCTGTCCACAGGTGTAACATTCAGAAGAGTCTGCTGTTTGGGCCTCTCCTGGGAGCCCAGTGTTAGACTCCGATGCACAGTAGTAGTTTCACTGTAACCCTTGCACCTTCACATTGTCGATGAAACAAAGAAATTGCATCGGGATTCAACACGAAATTCGCAATGGCGGTTTCTGTCCACAGGAGTAACGTATAGAAGAGTCTGCTGTTTGGGCCTCTCCTGGGAGCCCAGTGTTAGATTCCTATGCACAGTAGTGGTTTCACTGTAACCCTTGTACCTTCACATTGTCGATGAAACATAGAAATTGCATCGGGATTCAACACCAAATTCACAATGGCCGTTTCTGTCCACAGGAGTAACATTTAGAAGTGTTTGCTGTTTGGGCCTCTCTTGGGTGCCCAGTGTTAGATTCCGATGCACAACAGCCGGTTTACTGTAACCCTTAGACGTTCACATTTTCGATGAAATAAAGAAATTGTATGGGGATTCAACATAAAATACACAACGGCGGTTTGTGTCCACAGGAGTAACATTTAGAAGAGTCTACTGTTTGGGCCTCTCCTGGGAGCCCAGTGTTAGATTCCGATGCACAGTAGTAGTTTCACTGTAACCCTTGTACCTTCAAATTGTCTATGAAACAAAGAAATTGCATCAGGATTCAACACCATATTCACAATGGCGGTTTCTGTCCACAGGTGTAACATTTAGAAGAGTCTGCTGTTTGGGCCTCTCCTGGGAGCGCAGTGTTAGATTCCGATGCACAATAGTAGTTTCACTGTAACCCTTGTACTTTCACATTGTCGATGAAACAAAGAAATTGCATCGGGATTCAACACCAAATTCACAATGGCGGTTTCTGTCCACATGTGTAACATTTAGAAGAGTCTGTTGTTTGGGCCTCTCCTGGGAGCCATGTGTTAGATTCCATTGCACAGTAGTAGTTCCACTGTAACCCTTGGACCTTCACATTGTCGATGAAACAAAGAAATTGTATTTGGATTCAAAACGAAATTCACAATGGCGGTTTCTGTCCACAGGTGTAACATTTAGAAGAGTCTGCTGTTTGGGCCTCTCCTGGGAGCCCTGTGTTAGATTCCGATGCACAACAGCCGGTTTACTGTAACCCTTAGACCTCCACATTGTCGATGAAACAAAGAAATTGTATGGGGATTCAACACAAAATACACAACGGCGGTTTGTGTCCACAGGAGTAACATTTAGAAGAGTCTGCTGTTACGGCCTCTCCTGGGAGCCCAGTGTTAGATTCCGGTGCACAGTAGTAGCTTTACTGTGACCCTGGTACCTTCACATTGTCGATGAAACAAAGAAATTGCATCGGGATTCAACACCATATTCACAATGGCGGTTTGTGTCCACAGGAGTAACATTTAGAAGAGTCTGCTGTTTGGGCCTTTCCTGGGAGACCAGTGTTAGATTCCGATGCACAGTAGTAGTTTCACTGTAATCATTGTACCTTCTCGTTGTCAATAAAGCAAAGAAATTGCATCGGGATTCAACATCAAATTCACAATGGCGGTTTCTGTCCACAGGAGTAACATTTGGAAGAGTCTGCTGTTTGGGCCTCTCCTGGGAGCCCAGTGTTAGATTCCGATGCACAACAGCACGTTTACTCTAACCCTTGGACCTTCACATTGTCGATGAAACAAAGAAATTGCATCGGCATTCAACACCAAATTCACAATGGCGGTTTCTGTCCACAGGAGTAACATTTAGAAGAGTCTGCTGTTTGGGCCTCTCCTGGGAGCCCAGTGTTAGATTCCGATGCACAGTAGTAGTTTCACTGTAACCCTTGTACCTTCACATTGTCGATGAAACAAAGAAATTGCATCGGGATTCAACACCAAATTCACAATGGCGGTTTCTGTCCACAGGAGTAACATTTAGAAGAGTCTGCTGTTTGGGCCTCTCCTGGGAGCCCAGTGTTAGATTCCGATGCACAGTAGTAGTTTCACTGTAACCCTTGTACCTTGACATTGTCGATGAAACAAAGAAATTGTATGGGGATTAACATTAAATTCACAACGGCGGTTTGTGTCTATAGGAGTAACATTTAGAAGAGTCTGCTGTTTGGGCCTCTCATGGGAGCCCAGTGTTAGATTCTGATGCACAACAGCACGTTTACTGTAACCCTTGGACCTTCACATTGTCCATGAAACAAAGAAAATGCATCGGGATTCAAAACCAAATTCACAATGGCTGTTTCTGTCCACAGGTGTACATTTAGAAGAGTCTGCTCTTTGGGCCTCTCCTGGGAGCCGAGTGTTAGATTTCGATGCACAGTAGTAGTTTCACTGTAACCCTTAGACCTTCACATTGTCGATGAAACAAAGAAATTGTATTTGGATTCAACACAAAATTCACAATGGCGGTTTCTGTCCACAGGAGTACCATTTAGAAGAGTCTGGTGTTTGGGCCTCTCCTGGGAGCCCAGTGTTAGATTCCGATGCACAGTAGTAGTTTCACTGTAACCCTTCAACCTTCACATTGTCAATTAAACAAAGAAATTGCATCGGGATTCAACACCAAATTCACAATGGCGGTTTCTGTCCACATGTGTAACATTTAGAAGAGTCTGTTGTTTGGGCCTCTCCTGGGAGCCATGTGTTAGATTCCATTGCACAGTAGTAGTTCCACTGTAACCCTTGGACTTTCACATTGTCGATGAAACAAAGAAATTGTATTTGGATTCAAAACGAAATTCACAATGGCGGTTTCTGTCCACAGGTGTAACATTTAGAAGAGTCTGCTGTTTGGGCCTCTCCTGGGAGCCCTGTGTTAGATTCCGATGCACAACAGCCGGTTTACTGTAACCCTTAGACCTCCACATTGTCGATGAAACAAAGAAATTGTATGGGGATTCAACACAAAATACACAACGGCGGTTTGTGTCCACAGGAGTAACATTTAGAAGAGTCTGCTGTTACGGCCTCTCCTGGGAGCCCAGTGTTAGATTCCGGTGCACAGTAGTAGCTTTACTGTGACCCTGGTACCTTCACATTGTCGATGAAACAAAGAAATTGCATCGGGATTCAACACCATATTCACAATGGCGGTTTGTGTCCACAGGAGTAACATTTAGAAGAGTCTGCTGTTTGGGCCTTTCCTGGGAGACCAGTGTTAGATACCGATGCACAGTAGTAGTTTCACTGTAACCATTGTACCTTCTCGTTGTCAATAAAGCAAAGAAATTGCATCGGGATTCAACATCAAATTCACAATGGCGGTTTCTGTCCACAGGAGTAACATTTGGAAGAGTCTGCTGTTTCGGCCTCTCCTGGGAGCCCAGTGTTAGATTCCGATGCACAACAGCACGTTTACTCTAACCCTTGGACCTTCACATTGTCGATGAAACAAAGAAATTGCATCGGCATTCAACACCAAATTCACAATGGCGGTTTCTGTCCACAGGAGTAACATTTAGAAGAGTCTGCTCTTTGGGCCTCTCCTGGGAGCCCAGTGTTAGATTCCGATGCACAGTAGTAGTTTCACTGTAACCCTTGTACCTTCACATTGTCGATGAAACAAAGAAATTGCATCGGGATTCAACACCAAATTCACAATGGCGGTTTCTGTCCACAGGAGTAACATTTAGAAGAGTCTGCTGTTTGGGCCTCTCCTGGGAGCCCAGTGTTAGATTCCGATGCACAGTAGTAGTTTCACTGTAACCCTTGTACCTTGACATTGTCGATGAAACAAAGAAATTGTATGGGGATTAACATTAAATTCACAACGGCGGTTTGTGTCTATAGGAGTAACATTTAGAAGAGAAAGCTGTTTGGGCCTCTCATGGGAGCCCAGTGTTAGATTCTGATGCACAACAGCACGTTTACTGTAACCCTTGGACCTTCACATTGTCCATGAAACAAAGAAAATGCATCGGGATTCAAAACCAAATTCACAATGGCTGTTTCTGTCCACAGGTGTACATTTAGAAGAGTCTGCTGTTTGGGCCTCTCCTGGGAGCCGAGTGTTAGATTTCGATGCACAGTAGTAGTTTCACTGTAACCCTTAGACCTCCACATTGTCGATGAAACAAAGAAATTGTATTTGGATTCAACACAAAATTCACAATGGCGGTTTCTGTCCACAGGAGTTCCATTTAGAAGAGTCTGGTGTTTGGGCCTCTCCTGGGAGCCCAGTGTTAGATTCCGATGCACAGTAGTAGTTTCACTGTAACCCTTCAACCTTCACATTGTCGATGAAACAAAGAAATTGCATCGGGATTCAACACCAAATTCACAATGGCGGTTTCTGTCCACATGTGTAACATTTAGAAGAGTCTGTTGTTTGGGCCTCTCCTGGGAGCCATGTGTTAGATTCCATTGCACAGTAGTAGTTCCACTGTAACCCTTGGACCTTCACATTGTCGATGAAACAAAGAAATTGTATTTGGATTCAAAACGAAATTCACAATGGCGGTTTCTGTCCACAGGTGTAACATTTAGAAGAGTCTGCTGTTTGGGCCTCTCCTGGGAGCCCAGTGTTAGATTCCGATGCACAACAGCCGGTTTACTATAACCCTTAGACCTCCACATTGTCGATGAAACAAAGAAATTGTATGGGGATTCAACAAAAATACACAACGGCGGTTTGTGTCCACAGGAGTAACATTTAGAAGAGTCTGCTGTTACGGCCTCTCCTGGGAGCCCAGTGTTAGATTCCGGTGCACAGTAGTAGCTTTACTGTGACCCTGGTACCTTCACATTGTCGATGAAACAAAGAAATTGCATCGGGATTCAACACCATATTCACAATGGCGGTTTGTGTCCACAGGAGTAACATTTAGAAGAGTCTGCTGTTTGGGCCTTTCCTGGGAGACCAGTGTTAGATTCCGATGCACAGTAGTAGTTTCACAGTAACCCTTGTACCTTCTCGTTGTCAATAAAGCAAAGAAATTGCATCGGGATTCAACATCAAATTCACAATGGCGGTTTCTGTCCACAGGAGTAACATTTGGAAGAGTCTGCTGTTTGGGCCTCTCCTGGGAGCCCAGTGTTAGATTCCGATGCACAACAGCACGTTTACTCTAACCCTTGGACCTTCACATTGTCGATGAAACAAAGAAATTGCATCGGCATTCAACACCAAATTCACAATGGCGGTTTCTGTCCACAGGAGTAACATTTAGAAGAGTCTGCTGTTTGGGCCTCTCCTGGGAGCCCAGTGTTAGATTCCGATGCACAGTAGTAGTTTCACTGTAACCCTTGTACCTTCACATTGTCGATGAAACAAAGAAATTGCATCGGGATTCAACACCAAATTCACAATGGCGGTTTCTGTCCACAGGAGTAACATTTAGAAGAGTCTGCTGTTTGGGCCTCTCCTGGGAGCCCAGTGTTAGATTCCGATGCACAGTAGTAGTTTCACTGTAACCCTTGTACCTTGACATTGTCGATGAAACAAAGAAATTGTATGGGGATTAACATTAAATTCACAACGGCGGTTTGTGTCTATAGGAGTAACATTTAGAAGAGGCTGCTGTTTGGGCCTCTCATGGGAGGCCAGTGTTAGATTCTGATGCACAACAGCACATTTACTGTAACCCTTGGACCTTCACATTGTCCATGAAACAAAGAAATTGCATCGGGATTCAAAACCAAATTCACAATGGCTGTTTCTGTCCACAGGTGTACATTTAGAAGAGTCTGCTGTTTGGGCCTCTCCTGGGAGCCGAGTGTTAGATTCCGATGCACAGTAGTAGTTTCACTGTAACCCTTCTACCTTCACATTGTCGATGAAACAAAGAAATTGCATCGGGTTTCAACACCAAATTCACAATGGCGGTTTCTGTCCACAGGAGTAACATTTAGAAGAGTCTGCTGTTTGGGCCTCTCCTTGGAGCCCAGTGTTAGATTCCGATGCACAGTAGTAGTTTCACTGTAACCCTTGTACCTTCACATTGTCGATGAAGCAAAGAAATTGCATCGGGATTCAACACCAAATTCACAATGGCGGTTTCTGTCCACAGGAGTAACATTTAGAAGAGTCTGGTGTTTGGGCCTCTCCTGGGAGCCCAGTGTTAGATTCCGATGCACAGTAGTAGTTTCACTGTAACCCTTAGACCTTCACATTGTCGATGAAACAAAGAAATTGTATGGGGATTAACATTAAATTCACAACGGCGATTTGTGTCCACAGGAGTAACATTTAGAAGAGTCTGCTGTTTGGGCCTCTCATGGGAGCCCAGTGTTAGATTCCGATGCACAACAGCACGTTTACTGTAACCCTTGGACCTTCACATTGTCCATGAAACAAAGAAATTGCATTGGGATTCAAAACCAAATTCACAATGGCTGTTTCTGTCCACAGGTGTACATTTAGAAGAGTCTGCTGTTTGGGCCTCTCATGGGAGCCCAGTGTTAGATTCCGATGCACAGTAGTAGTTTCACTGTAACCCTTAGACCTTCACATTGTCGATGAAACAAAGAAATTGTATTTGGATCCAACACACAATTCACAATGGCGGTTTCTGTCCACAGGAGTACCATTTAGAAGAGTCTGCTGTTTGGGCCTCTCCTGGGAGCCCAGTGTTAGATTCCGATGCCCAGTAGTAGTTTCACTGTAACACTTGTACCTTCACATTGTCGATGAAACAATGAAATTGCATCGTGTTTCAACACCAAATTCACAATGGCTGTTTCTGTCCACAGGAGTAACATTTAGAAGAGTCTGCTGTTTGGGCCTCTCCTTGGAGCCCAGTGTTAGATTCCGATGCACAGTAGTAGTTTCACTGTAACCCTTGTACCTTCACATTGTCGATGAAACAAAGAAATTGCATCGGGATTCAACACCAAATTCACTATGGCGGTTTCTGTCCACAGGAGTAACATTTAGAAGAGTCTGCTGTTTGGGCCTCTCCTGGGAGCCCAGTGTTAGATTCCGATGCACAGTAGTAGTTTCACTGTAACCCTTGTACCTTCACATTGTCGATGAAACAAAGAAATTGCATCGGGATTCAACACCAAATTCACAATGGCGGTTTCTGTCCACAGGAGTAACATTTAGAAGAGTCTGCTCTTTGGGCCTCTCCTGGGAGCCCAGTGTTAGATTCCGATGCACAACAGCAGGTTTACTGTAACCCTTAGACCTTCACATTGTCGATGAAACAAAGAAATTGCATCGGGATTCAACAACAAATTCACAATGGCGGTTTCTGTCCACGGGAGTAACATTTAGAAGAGTCTGCTGTTTGGGCCTCTCCTGGGAGCCCAGTGTTAGATTCCGATGCACAGTAGTTGTTCCACTGTAACCCTTGTACCTTCACATTGTCGATGAAACAAAGAAATTACATCGGGATTCAACACCAAATTCACAATGGCGGTTTCTGTCCACAGGAGTAACATTTAGAAGAGTCTGCTGTTTGGGCCTCTCCTGGGAGCACAGTGTTAGATTCCAATGCACTACAGCAGGTTTACTGTAACCCTTAGACCTCCACATGGTCGATGAATCAAAGAAATTGTATGGGGATTCAACACAAAATACACAACGGCGGTTTGTGTCCACAGGAGTAACATTTAGAAGAGTCTGCTGTCTGGGCCTCTCCTGGGAGCCCAGTGTTAGATTCCGATGCACAGTAGTAGTTTCACTGTAACCCTTGTACCTTGACATTGTCGATGAAACAAAGAAATTGCATCGGAATTCAACACCAAATTCACAATGGCGGTTTCTGTCCACAGGTGTAACATTTAGAAGAGTCTGCTGTTTGGGCCTCTCCTGGGAGCCCAGTGTTAGATTCCGATGTACAGTAGTAGTTTCACTGTAACCCTTGTACCTTGACATTGTCGATGAAACAAAGAAATTGCATCGGGATTCAACACCAAATTCACAATGGCGGTTTCTGTCCACAGGTGTAACATTTAGAAGAGTCTGCTGTTTGGGCCTCTCCTTGGAGCCCAGTGTTAGATTCCGATGTACAGTAGTAGTTTCACTGTAAGCCTTGTACCTTGACATTGTCGATGAAACAAAGAAATTGCATCGGGATGCAACACCAAATTCCCTATGGCGGTTTCTGTCCACAGGAGTAACAATTAGAAGAGTCTGCTGTTTGGGCCTCTCCTGGGAGCCCAGTGTTAGATTCCGATGCACAGTAGTTGTTCCACTGTAACCCTTGTACCTTCACATTGTCGATGAAACAAAGAAATTGCATCGGGATTCAACACCAAATTCACAATGGCGGTTTCTGTCCACAGGAGTAACATTTAGAAGAGTCTGCTGTTTGGGCCTCTCCTGGGAGCACAGTGTTAGATTCCAATGCACAACAGCAGGTTTACTGTAACACTTAGACCTCCACATGGTCGATGAATCAAAGATATAGTATGGGGATTCAACACAAAATACACAACGGCGGTTTGTGTCCACAGGAGTAACATTTAGAAGAGTCTGCTGTTTGGGCCTCTCCTGGGAGCCCAGTGTTAGATTCCGATGCACAGTAGTAGTTTCACTGTAACCCTTGTACGTTGACATTGTCGATGAAACAAAGAAATTGCATCGGGATTCAACACCAAATTCACAATGGCGGTTTCTGTCCACAGGTGTAACATTTAGAAGAGTCTGCTGTTTGGGCCTCTCCTGGGAGCCCAGTGTTAGATTCCGATGCACAGTAGTGGTTTCACTGTAACCCTTGTACCTTCACATTGTCAATGAAACATAGAAATTGCATCGGGATTCAACACCAAATTCACAATGGCCGTTTCTGTCCACAGGAGTAACATTTAGAAGTGTTTGCTGTTTGGGCCTCTCTTGGGTGCCCAGTGTTAGATTCCGATGCACAACAGCCGGTTTACTGTAACCCTTAGACGTTCACATTTTCGATGAAATAAAGAAATTGTATGGGGATTCAACATAAAATACACAACGGCGGTTTGTGTCCACAGGAGTAACATTTAGAAGAGTCTGCTGTTTGGGCCTCTCCTGGGAGCCCAGTGTTAGATTCCGATGCACAGTAGTAGTTTCACTGTAACCCTTGTACGTTGACATTGTCGATGAAACAAAGAAATTGCATCGGGATTCAACACCAAATTCACAATGGCGGTTTCTGTCCACAGGTGTAACATTTAGAAGAGTCTGCTGTTTGGGCCTCTCCTGGGAGCCCAGTGTTAGATTCCGATGCACAGTAGTGGTTTCACTGTAACCCTTGTACCTTCACATTGTCAATGAAACATAGAAATTGCATCGGGATTCAACACCAAATTCACAATGGCCGTTTCTGTCCACAGGAGTAACATTTAGAAGTGTTTGCTGTTTGGGCCTCTCTTGGGTGCCCAGTGTTAGATTCCGATGCACAACAGCCGGTTTACTGTAACCCTTAGACGTTCACATTTTCGATGAAATAAAGAAATTGTATGGGGATTCAACATAAAATACACAACGGCGGTTTGTGTCCACAGGAGTAACATTTAGAAGAGTCTGCTGTTTGGGCCTCTCCTGGGAGCCCTGTGTTAGATTCCGATGCACAACAGCCGGTTTACTGTAACCCTTTGACCTCCACATTGTCGATGAAACAAAGAAATTGTATGGGTATTCAACACAAAATCCACAACGGCGGTTTGTGTCCACAGGAGTAACATTTAGAAGAGTCTGCTGTTTGGGCCTCTCCTGGGAGCCCAGTGTTAGATTCCGATGCACAGTAGTAGTTTCACTGTAACCCTTGTACGTTGACATTGTCGATGAAACAAAGAAATTGCATCGGGATTCAACACCAAATTCACAATGGCGGTTTCTGTCCACAGGTGTAACATTTAGAAGAGTCTGCTGTTTGGGCCTCTCCTGGGAGCCCAGTGTTAGACTCCGATGCACAGTAGTAGTTTCACTGTAACCCTTGTACCTTCACATTGTCGATGAAACAAAGAAATTGCATCGGGATTCAACACGAAATTCACAATGGCGGTTTCTGTCCACAGGAGTAACGTATAGAAGAGTCTGCTGTTTGGGCCTCTCCTGGGAGCCCAGTGTTAGATTCCGATGCACAGTAGTGGTTTCACTGTAACCCTTGTACCTTCACATTGTCGATGAAACATAGAAATTGCATCGGGATTCAACACCAAATTCACAATGGCCGTTTCTGTCCACAGGAGTAACATTTAGAAGTGTTTGCTGTTTGGGCCTCTCTTGGGTGCCCAGTGTTAGATTCCGATGCACAACAGCCGGTTTACTGTAACCCTTAGACGTTCACATTTTCGATGAAATAAAGAAATTGTATGGGGATTCAACATAAAATACACAACGGCGGTTTGTGTCCACAGGAGCAACATTTAGAAGAGTCTACTGTTTGGGCCTCTCCTGGGAGCCCAGTGTTAGATTCCGATGCACAGTAGTAGTTTCACTGTAACCCTTGTACCTTCAAATTGTCTATGAAACAAAGAAATTGCATCAGGATTCAACACCATATTCACAATGGCGGTTTCTGTCCACAGGTGTAACATTTAGAAGAGTCTGCTGTTTGGGCCTCTCCTGGGAGCGCAGTGTTAGATTCCGATGCACAATAGTAGTTTCACTGTAACCCTTGTACTTTCACATTGTCGATGAAACAAAGAAATTGCATCGGGATTCAACACCAAATTCACAATGGCGGTTTCTGTCCACATGTGTAACATTTAGAAGAGTCTGTTGTTTGGGCCTCTCCTGGGAGCCATGTGTTAGATTCCATTGCACAGTAGTAGTTCCACTGTAACCCTTGGACCTTCACATTGTCGATGAAACAAAGAAATTGTATTTGGATTCAAAACGAAATTCACAATGGCGGTTTCTGTCCACAGGTGTAACATTTAGAAGAGTCTGCTGTTTGGGCCTCTCCTGGGAGCCCTGTGTTAGATTCCGATGCACAACAGCCGGTTTACTGTAACCCTTAGACCTCCACATTGTCGATGAATCAAAGAAATTGTATGGGGATTCAACACAAAATACACAACGGCGGTTTGTGTCCACAGGAGTAACATTTAGAAGAGTCTGCTGTTACGGCCTCTCCTGGGAGCCCAGTGTTAGATTCCGGTGCACAGTAGTAGCTTTACTGTGACCCTGGTACCTTCACATTGTCGATGAAACAAAGAAATTGCATCGGGATTCAACACCATATTCACAATGGCGGTTTGTGTCCACAGGAGTAACATTTAGAAGAGTCTGCTGTTTGGGCCTTTCCTGGGAGACCAGTGTTAGATTCCGATGCACAGTAGTAGTTTCACTGTAACCATTGTACCTTCTCGTTGTCAATAAAGCAAAGAAATTGCATCGGGATTCAACATCAAATTCACAATGGCGGTTTCTGTCCACAGGAGTAACATTTGGAAGAGTCTGCTGTTTGGGCCTCTCCTGGGAGCCCAGTGTTAGATTCCGATGCACAACAGCACGTTTACTCTAACCCTTGGACCTTCACATTGTCGATGAAACAAAGAAATTGCATCGGCATTCAACACCAAATTCACAATGGCGGGTTCTGTCCACAGGAGTAACATTTAGAAGAGTCTGCTGTTTGGGCCTCTCCTGGGAGCCCAGTGTTAGATTCCGATGCACAGTAGTAGTTTCACTGTAACCCTTGTACCTTCACATTGTCGATGAAACAAAGAAATTGCATCGGGATTCAACACCAAATTCACAATGGCGGTTTCTGTCCACAGGAGTAACATTTAGAAGAGTCTGCTGTTTGGGCCTCTCCTGGGAGCCCAGTGTTAGATTCCGATGCACAGTAGTAGTTTCACTGTAACCCTTGTACCTTGACATTGTCGATGAAACAAAGAAATTGTATGGGGATTAACATTAAATTCACAACGGCGGTTTGTGTCTATAGGAGTAACATTTAGAAGAGTCTGCTGTTTGGGCCTCTCATGGGAGCCCAGTGTTAGATTCTGATGCACAACAGCACGTTTACTGTAACCCTTGGACCTTCACATTGTCCATGAAACAAAGAAAATGCATCGGGATTCAAAACCAAATTCACAATGGCTGTTTCTGTCCACAGGTGTACATTTAGAAGAGTCTGCTGTTTGGGCCTCTCCTGGGAGCCGAGTGTTAGATTTCGATGCACAGTAGTAGTTTCACTGTAACCCTTAGACCTTCACATTGTCGATGAAACAAAGAAATTGTATTTGGATTCAACACAAAATTCACAATGGCGGTTTCTGTCCACAGGAGTACCATTTAGAAGAGTCTGGTGTTTGGGCCTCTCCTTGGAGCCCAGTGTTAGATTCCGATGCACAGTAGTAGTTTCACTGTAACCCTTCAACCTTCACATTGTCGATGAAACAAAGAAATTGCATCGGGATTCAACACCAAATTCACAATGGCGGTTTCTGTCCACATGTGTAACATTTAGAAGAGTCTGTTGTTTGGGCCTCTCCTGGGAGCCATGTGTTAGATTCCATTGCACAGTAGTAGTTCCACTGTAACCCTTGGACCTTCACATTGTCGATGAAACAAAGAAATTGTATTTGGATTCAAAACGAAATTCACAATGGCGGTTTCTGTCCACAGGTGTAACATTTAGAAGAGTCTGCTGTTTGGGCCTCTCCTGGGAGCCCTGTGTTAGATTCCGATGCACAACAGCCGGTTTACTGTAACCCTTAGACCTCCACATTGTCGATGAAACAAAGAAATTGTATGGGGATTCAACACAAAATACACAACGGCGGTTTGTGTCCACAGGAGTAACATTTAGAAGAGTCTGCTGTTACGGCCTCTCCTGGGAGCCCAGTGTTAGATTCCGGTGCACAGTAGTAGCTTTACTGTGACCCTGGTACCTTCACATTGTCGATGAAACAAAGAAATTGCATCGGGATTCAACACCATATTCACAATGGCGGTTTGTGTCCACGGGAGTAACATTTAGAAGAGTCTGCTGTTTGGGCCTTTCCTGGGAGACCAGTGTTACATTCCGATGCACAGTAGTAGTTTCACTGTAACCATTGTACCTTCTCGTTGTCAATAAAGCAAAGAAATTGCATCGGGATTCAACATCAAATTCACAATAGCGGTTTCTGTCCACAGGAGTAACATTTGGAAGAGTCTGCTGTTTGGGCCTCTCCTGGGAGCCCAGTGTTAGATTCCGATGCACAACAGCACGTTTACTCTAACCCTTGGACCTTCACATTGTCGATGAAACAAAGAAATTGCATCGGCATTCAACACCAAATTCACAATGGCGGTTTCTGTCCACAGGAGTAACATTTAGAAGAGTCTGCTCTTTGGGCCTCTCCTGGGAGCCCAGTGTTAGATTCCGATGCACAGTAGTAGTTTCACTGTAACCCT
The DNA here is from genome assembly GCF_023898315.1 of Schistocerca nitens. NCBI lineage: Eukaryota > Metazoa > Arthropoda > Insecta > Orthoptera > Acrididae > Schistocerca > Schistocerca nitens. The sequence goes on from NC_064623.1 coordinate 177,839,821, forward strand.
TGTACCTTCACATTGTCGATGAAACAAAGAAATTGCATCGGGATTCAACACCAAATTCACAATGGCGGTTTCTGTCCACAGGAGTAACATTTAGAAGAGTCTGCTGTTTGGGCCTCTCCTGGGAGCCCAGTGTTAGATTCCGATGCACAGTAGTAGTTTCACTGTAACCCTTGTACCTTGACATTGTCGATGAAACAAAGAAATTGTATGGGGATTAACATTAAATTCACAACGGCGGTTTGTGTCTATAGGAGTAACATTTAGAAGAGTCTGCTGTTTGGGCCTCTCATGGGAGCCCAGTGTTAGATTCTGATGCACAACAGCACGTTTACTGTAACCCTTGGACCTTCACATTGTCCATGAAACAAAGAAAATGCATCGGGATTCAAAACCAAATTCACAATGGCTGTTTCTGTCCACAGGTGTACATTTAGAAGAGTCTGCTGTTTGGGCCTCTCCTGGGAGCCGAGTGTTAGATTTCGATGCACAGTAGTAGTTTCACTGTAACCCTTAGACCTTCACATTGTCGATGAAACAAAGAAATTGTATTTGGATTCAACACAAAATTCACAATGGCAGTTTCTGTCCACAGGAGTACCATTTAGAAGAGTCTGGTGTTTGGGCCTCTCCTGGGAGCCCAGTGTTAGATTCCGATGCACAGTAGTAGTTTCACTGTAACCCTTCAACCTTCACATTGTCGATGAAACAAAGAAATTGCATCGGGATTCAACACCAAATTCACAATGGCGGTTTCTGTCCACATGTGTAACATTTAGAAGAGTCTGTTGTTTGGGCCTCTCCTGGGAGCCATGTGTTAGATTCCATTGCACAGTAGTAGTTCCACTGTAACCCTTGGACCTTCACATTGTCGATGAAACAAAGAAATTGTATTTGGATTCAAAACGAAATTCACAATGGCGGTTTCTGTCCACAGGTGTAACATTTAGAAGAGTCTGCTGTTTGGGCCTCTCCTGGGAGCCCAGTGTTAGATTCCGATGCACAACAGCCGGTTTACTGTAACCCTTAGACCTCCACATTGTCGATGAAACAAAGAAATTGTATGGGGATTCAACAAAAATACACAACGGCGGTTTGTGTCCACAGGAGTAACATTTAGAAGAGTCTGCTGTTACGGCCTCTCCTGGGAGCCCAGTGTTAGATTCCGGTGCACAGTAGTAGCTTTACTGTGACCCTGGTACCTTCACATTGTCGATGAAACAAAGAAATTGCATCGGGATTCAACACCATATTCACAATGGCGGTTTGTGTCCACAGGAGTAACATTTAGAAGAGTCTGCTGTTTCGGCCTCTCATGGGAGCCCAGTGTTAGATTCCGATGCACAACAGCACGTTTACTGTAACCCTTGGACCTTCACATTGTCCATGAAACAAAGAAATTGCATTGGGATTCAAAACCAAATTCACAATGGCTGTTTCTGTCCACAGGTGTACATTTAGAAGAGTCTGCTGTTTGGGCCTCTCATGGGAGCCCAGTGTTAGATTCCGATGCACAGTAGTAGTTTCACTGTAACCCTTAGACCTTCACATTGTCGATGAAACAAAGAAATTGTATTTGGATCCAACACACAATTCACAATGGCGGTTTCTGTCCACAGGAGTACCATTTAGAAGAGTCTGCTGTTTGGGCCTCTCCTGGGAGCCCAGTGTTAGATTCCGATGCCCAGTAGTAGTTTCACTGTAACACTTGTACCTTCACATTGTCGATGAAACAAAGAAATTGCATCGTGTTTCAACACCAAATTCACAATGGCTGTTTCTGTCCACAGGAGTAACATTTAGAAGAGTCTGCTGTTTGGGCCTCTCCTTGGAGCCCAGTGTTAGATTCCGATGCACAGTAGTAGTTTCACTGTAACCCTTGTACCTTCACATTGTCGATGAAACAAAGAAATTGCATCGGGATTCAACACCAAATTCACAATGGCGGTTTCTGTCCACAGGAGTAACATTTAGAAGAGTCTGCAGTTTGGGCCTCTCCTGGGAACCCAGTGTTAGATTCCGATGCACAGTAGTTGTTTCACTGTAACCCTTGTACCTTGACATTGTCGATGAAACAAAGAAATTGCATCGGCATTCAACACCAAATTCACAATGGCGGTTTCTGTCCACAGGAGTAACATTTAGAAGAGTCTGCTGTTTGGGCCTCTCCTGGGAGCCCAGTGTTAGATTCCGATGCACAACAGCAGGTTTACTGTAACCCTTAGACCTTCACATTGTCGATGAAACAAAGAAATTGCATCGGGATTCAACAGCAAATTCACAATGGCGGTTTCTGTCCACAGGAGTAACATTTAGAAGAGTCTGCTGTTTGGGCCTCTCCTGGGAGCCCAGTGTTAGATTCCGATGCACAGTAGTAGTTTCACTGTAACCCTTGTACCTTCACATTGTCGATGAAACAAAGAAATTGCATCGGGATTCAACACCAAATTCACTATGGCGGTTTCTGTCCACAGGAGTAACATTTAGAAGAGTCTGCTGTTTGGGCCTCTCCTGGGAGCCCAGTGTTAGATTCCGATGCACAGTAGTTGTTTCACTGTATCCCTTGTACCTTGACATTGTCGATGAAACAAAGAAATTGCATCGGGATTCAACACCAAATACACGATGGCGGTTTCTGTCCACAGGAGTAACATTTAGAAGAGTCTGCTGTTTGGGCCTCTCCTGGGAGCACAGTGTTAGATTCCAATGCACAACAGCAGGTTTACTGTAACCCTTAGACCTTCACATGGTCGATGAAACAAAGAAATTGTATGGGGTTTCAACACAAAATACACAACGGCGGTTTGTGTCCACAGGAGTAACATTTAGAAGCGTCTGCTGTTTGGGCCTCTCCTGGGAGCCCAGTGTTAGATTCCGATGCACAGTAGTAGTTTCACTGTAACCCTTGTACCTTGACATTGTCGATGAAACAAAGAAATTGCATCGGGATTCAACACCAAATTCACAATGGCGGTTTCTGTCCACAGGAGTAACATTTAGAAGAGTCTGCTGTTTGGGCCTCTCCTGGGAGCCCAGTGTTAGATTCCGATGCACAACAGCAGGTTTACTGTAACCCTTAGACCTTCACATTGTCGATGAAACAAAGAAATTGCATCGGGATTCAACAACAAATTCACAATGGCGGTTTCTGTCCACGGGAGTAACATTTAGAAGAGTCTGCTGTTTGGGCCTCTCCTGGGAGCCCAGTGTTAGATTCCGATGCACAGTAGTTGTTCCACTGTAACCCTTGTACCTTCACATTGTCGATGAAACAAAGAAATTGCATCGGGATTCAACACCAAATTCACAATGGCGGTTTCTGTCCACAGGCGTAACATTTAGAAGAGTCTGCTGTTTGGGCCTCTCCTGGGAGCACAGTGTTAGATTCCAATGCACAACAGCAGGTTTACTGTAACCCTTAGACCTCCACATGGTCGATGAATCAAAGATATTGTGTGGGGATTCAACACGAAATACACAACGGTGGTTTGTGTCCACAGGAGTAACATTTAGAAGAGTCTGCTGTTTGGGCCTCTCCTGGGAGCCCAGTGTTAGATTCCGATGTACAGTAGTAGTTTCACTGTAAGCCTTGTACCTTGACATTGTCGATGAAACAAAGAAATTGCATCGGGATGCAACACCAAATTCACAATGGCGGTTTCTGTCCACAGGAGTAACATTTAGAAGAGTCTGCTGTTTGGGCCTCTCCTGGGAGCCCAGTGTTAGACTCCGATGCACAGTAGTAGTTTCACTGTAACCCTTGTACCTTCACATTGTCGATGAAACAAAGAAATTGCATCGGGATTAAACACGAAATTCACAATGGCGGTTTCTGTCCACAGGAGTAACGTATAGAAGAGTCTGCTGTTTGGGCCTCTCCTGGGAGCCCAGTGTTAGATTCCGATGCACAGTAGTGGTTTCACTGTAACCCTTGTACCTTCACATTGTCGATGAAACATAGAAATTGCATCGGGATTCAACACCAAATTCACAATGGCCGTTTCTGTCCACAGGAGTAACATTTAGAAGTGTTTGCTGTTTGGGCCTCTCTTGGGTGCCCAGTGTTAGATTCCGATGCACAGTAGTGGTTTCACTGTAACCCTTGTACCTTCAAATTGTCTATGAAACAAAGAAATTGCATCGGGATTCAACACCATATTCACAATGGCGGTTTCTGTCCACAGGTGTAACATTTAGAAGAGTCTGCTGTTTGGGCCTCTCCTGGGAGCGCAGTGTTAGATTCCGATGCACAATAGTAGTTTCACTGTAACCCTTGTACTTTCACATTGTCGATGAAACAAAGAAATTGCATCGGGATTCAACACCAAATTCACAATGGCGGTTTCTGTCCACATGTGTAACATTTAGAAGAGTCTGTTGTTTGGGCCTCTCCTGGGAGCCATGTGTTAGATTCCATTGCACAGTAGTAGTTCCACTGTAACCCTTGGACCTTCACATTGTCGATGAAACAAAGAAATTGTATTTGGATTCAAAACGAAATTCACAATGGCGGTTTCTGTCCACAGGTGTAACATTTAGAAGAGTCTGCTGTTTGGGCCTCTCCTGGGAGCCCTGTGTTAGATTCCGATGCACAACAGCCGGTTTACTGTAACCCTTAGACCTCCACATTGTCGATGAAACAAAGAAATTGTATGGGGATTCAACACAAAATACACAACGGCGGTTTGTGTCCACAGGAGTAACATTTAGAAGAGTCTGCTGTTACGGCCTCTCCTGGGAGCCCAGTGTTAGATTCCGGTGCACAGTAGTAGCTTTACTGTGACCCATGTACCTTCACATTGTCGATGAAACAAATAAATTGCATCGGGATTCAACACCATATTCACAATGGCGGTTTGTGTCCACAGGAGTAACATTTAGAAGAGTCTGCTGTTTGGGCCTTTCCTGGGAGACCAGTGTTAGATTCCGATGCACAGTAGTAGTTTCACTGTAACCATTGTACATTCTCGTTGTCAATAAAGCAAAGAAATTGCATCGGGATTCAACATCAAATTCACAATGGCGGTTTCTGTCCACAGGAGTAACATTTGGAAGAGTCTGCTGTTTGGGCCTCTCCTGGGAGCCCAGTGTTAGATTCCGATGCACAACAGCACGTTTACTCTAACCCTTGGACCTTCACATTGTCGATGAAACAAAGAAATTGCATCGGCATTCAACACCAAATTCACAATGGCGGTTTCTGTCCACAGGAGTAACATTTAGAAGAGTCTGCTGTTTGGGCCTCTCCTGGGAGCCCAGTGTTAGATTCCGATGCACAGTAGTAGTTTCACTGTAACCCTTGTACCTTCACATTGTCGATGAAACAAAGAAATTGCATCGGGATTCAACACCAAATTCACAATGGCCGTTTCTGTCCACAGGAGTAACATTTAGAAGTGTTTGCTGTTTGGGCCTCTCTTGGGTGCCCAGTGTTAGATTCCGATGCACAACAGCCGGTTTACTGTAACCCTTAGACGTCCACATTTTCGATGAAATAAAGAAATTGTATGGGGATTCAACATAAAATACACAACGGCGGTTTGTGTCCACAGGAGTAACATTTAGAAGAGTCTACTGTTTGGGCCTCTCCTGGGAGCCCAGTGTTAGATTCCGATGCACAGTAGTAGTTTCACTGTAACCCTTGTACCTTCAAATTGTCTATGAAACAAAGAAATTGCATCAGGATTCAACACCATATTCACAATGGCGGTTTCTGTCCACAGGTGTAACATTTAGAAGAGTCTGCTGTTTGGGCCTCTCCTGGGAGCGCAGTGTTAGATTCCGATGCACAATAGTAGTTTCACTGTAACCCTTGTACTTTCACATTGTCGATGAAACAAAGAAGTTGCATCGGGATTCAACACCAAATTCACAATGGCGGTTTCTGTCCACATGTGTAACATTTAGAAGAGTCTGTTGTTTGGGCTTCTCCTGGGAGCCATGTGTTAGATTCCATTGCACAGTAGTAGTTCCACTGTAACCCTTGGACCTTCACATTGTCGATGAAACAAAGAAATTGTATTTGGATTCAAAACGAAATTCACAATGGCGGTTTCTGTCCACAGGTGTAACATTTAGAAGAGTCTGCTGTTTGGGCCTCTCCTGGGAGCCCAGTGTTAGATTCCGATGCACAACAGCCGGTTTACTGTAACCCTTAGACCTCCACATTGTCGATGAAACAAAGAAATTGTATGGGGATTCAACAAAAATACACAACGGCGGTTTGTGTCCACAGGAGTAACATTTAGAAGAGTATGCTGTTACGGCCTCTCCTGGGAGCCCAGTGTTAGATTCCGGTGCACAGTAGTAGCTTTACTGTGACTCTGGTACCTTCACATTGTCGATGAAACAAAGAAATTGCATCGGGATTCAACACCATATTCACAATGGCGGTTTGTGTCCACAGGAGTAACATTTAGAAGAGTCTGCTGTTTGGGCCTTTCCTGGGAGACCAGTGTTAGATTCCGATGCACAGTAGTAGTTTCACAGTAACCCTTGTACCTTCTCGTTGTCAATAAAGCAAAGAAATTGCATCGGGATTCAACATCAAATTCACAATGGCGGTTTCTGTCCACAGGAGTAACATTTGGAAGAGTCTGCTGTTTGGGCCTCTCCTGGGAGCCCAGTGTTAGATTCCGATGCACAACAGCACGTTTACTCTAACCCTTGGACCTTCACATTGTCGATGAAACAAAGAAATTGCATCGGCATTCAACACCAAATTCATAATGGCGGTTTCTGTCCACAGGAGTAACATTTAGAAGAGTCTGCTGTTTGGGCCTCTCCTGGGAGCCCAGTGTTAGATTCCGATGCACAGTAGTAGTTTCACTGTAACCCTTGTACCTTCACATTGTCGATGAAACAAAGAAATTGCATCGGGATTCAACACCAAATTCACAATGGCGGTTTCTGTCCACAGGAGTAACATTTAGAAGAGTCTGCTGTTTGGGCCTCTCCTGGGAGCCCAGTGTTAGATTCCGATGCACAGTAGTAGTTTCACTGTAACCCTTGTACCTTGACATTGTCGATGAAACAAAGAAATTGTATGGGGATTAACATTAAATTCACAACGGCGGTTTGTGTCTATAGGAGTAACATTTAGAAGAGTCTGCTGTTTGGGCCTCTCATGGGAGCCCAGTGTTAGATTCTGATGCACAACAGCACGTTTACTGTAACCCTTGGACCTTCACATTGTCCTTGAAACAAAGAAAATGCATCGGGATTCAACACCAAATTCACAATGGCTGTTTCTGTCCACAGGTGTACATTTAGAAGAGTCTGCTGTTTGGGCCTCTCCTGGGAGCCGAGTGTTAGATATCGATGCACAGTAGTAGTTTCACTGTAACCCTTAGACCTTCACATTGTCGATGAAACAAAGAAATTGTATTTGGATTCAACACAAAATTCACAATGGCGGTTTCTGTCCACAGGAGTAACATTTAGAAGAGTCTGGTGTTTGGGCCTCTCCTGGGAGCCCAGTGTTAGATTCCGATGCACAGTAGTAGTTTCACTGTAACCCTTCTACCTTCAAATTGTCGATGAAACAAAGAAATTGCATCGGGTTTCAACACCAAATTCACAATGGCGGTTTCTGTCCACAGGAGTAACATTTAGAAGAGTCTGCTGTTTGGGCCTCTCCTTGGAGCCCAGTGTTAGATTCCGATGCACAGTAGTAGTTTCACTGTAACCCTTGTACCTTCACATTGTCGATGAAGCAAAGAAATTGCATCGGGATTCAACACCAAAATCACAATGGCGGTTTCTGTCCACAGAAGTAACATTTAGAAGAGTCTGCTGTTTGGGCCTCTCCTGGGAGCCCAGTGTTAGATTCCGATGCACAGTAGTAGTTTCACTGTAACCCTTGTACCTTGACATTGTCGATGAAACAAAGAAATTGCATCGGGATTCAACACCAAATTCACTATGGCGGTTTCTGTCCACAGGAGTAACATTTAGAAGAGTCTGGTGTTTGGGCCTCTCCTGGGAGCCCAGTGTTAGATTCCGATGCACAACAGCAGGTTTACTGTAACCCTTAGACCTTCACATTGTCGATGAAACAAAGAAATTGTATGGGGATTAACATTAAATTCACAACGGCGATTTGTGTCCACAGGAGTAACATTTAGAAGAGTCTGCTGTTTGGGCCTCTCATGGGAGCCCAGTGTTAGATTCCGATGCACAACAGCACGTTTACTGTAACCCTTGGACCTTCACATTGTCCATGAAACAAAGAAATTGCATTGGGATTCAAAACCAAATTAACAATGGCTGTTTCTGTCCACAGGTGTACATTTAGAAGAGTCTGCTGTTTGGGCCTCTCATGGGAGCCCAGTGTTAGATTCCGATGCACAGTAGTAGTTTCACTGTAACCCTTAGACCTTCACATTGTCGATGAAACAAAGAAATTGTATTTGGATCCAACACACAATTCACAATGGCGGTTTCTGTCCACAGGAGTACCATTTAGAAGAGTCTGCTGTTTGGGCCTCTCCTGGGAGCCCAGTGTTAGATTCCGATGCCCAGTAGTAGTTTCACTGTAACACTTGTACCTTCACATTGTCGATGAAACTAAGAAATTGCATCGGGTTTCAACACCAAATTCACAATGGCTGTTTCTGTCCACAGGAGTAACATTTAGAAGAGTCTGCTGTTTGGGCCTCTCCATGGAGCCCAGTGTTAGATTCCGATGCACAGTAGTAGTTTCACTGTAACCCTTGTACCTTCACATTGTCGATGAAACAAAGAAATTGCATCGGGATTCAACACCAAATTCACAATGGCGGTTTCTGTCCACAGGAGTAACATTTAGAAGAGTCTGCAGTTTGGGCCTCTCCTGGGAACCCAGTGTTAGATTCCGATGCACAGTAGTTGTTTCACTGTAACCCTTGTACCTTGACATTGTCGATGAAACAAAGAAATTGCATCGGGATTCAACACCAAATCCACAATGGCGGTTTCTGTCCACAGGAGTAACATTTAGAAGAGTCTGCTGTTTGGGCCTCTCCTGGGAGCCCAGTGTTAGATTCCGATGCACAACAGCAGGTTTACTGTAACCCTTAGACCTTCACATTGTCGATGAAACAAAGAAATTGCATCGGGATTCAACAGCAAATTCACAATGGCGGTTTCTGTCCACAGGAGTAACATTTAGAAGAGTCTGCTGTTTGGGCCTCTCCTGGGAGCCCAGTGTTAGATTCCGATGCACAGTAGTAGTTTCACTGTAACCCTTGTACCTTCAAATTGTCGATGAAACAAAGAAATTGCATCGGCATTCAACACCAAATTCACAATGGCGGTTTCTGTCCACAGGAGTACCATTTAGAAGAGTCTGCTGTATGGGCCTCTCCTTGGAGCCCAGTGTTAGATTCCGATGCACAGTAGTAGTTTCACTGTAACCCTTGTACCTTCACATTATCGATGAAACAAAGAAATTGCATCGGGATTCAACACCAAATTCACAATGGCGGTTTCTGTCCACAGAAGTAACATTTAGAAGAGTCTGCTGTTTGGGCCTCTCCTGGGAGCCCAGTGTTAGATTCCGATGCACAACAGCAGGTTTACTGTAACCCTTAGACCTTCACACTGTCGATGAAACAAAGAAATTGTATGGGGATTAACATTAAATTCACAACGGCGGTTTCTGTCCACAGGAGTATTATTTAGAAGAGTCTGCTGTTTGGGCCTCTCCTGGGAGCCCAGTGTTAGATTCCGATGCACAGTAGTAGTTTCACTGTAACCCATGTACCTTCACATTGTCGATGAAACAAAAAAATTGCATCGGGATTCAACACCAAATTCACAGCGGCGGTTTCTGTCCACAGGAGTAACATTTAGAAGAGTCTGCTGTTTGGGTCTCTCCTGGGAGCCCAGTGTTAGATTCCGATGCACAGTAGTAGTTTCACTGTAACCCTTGTACCTTGACATTGTCGATGAAACAAAGAAATTGCATCGGGATTCAACACCAAATTCACTATGGCGGTTTCTGTCCACAGGAGTAACATTTAGAAGAGTCTGGTGTTTGGGCCTCTCCTGGGACCCAGTGTTAGATTCCGATGCACAACAGCAGGTTTACTGTAACCCTTAGACCTTCACATTGTCGATGAAACAAAGAAATTGTATGGGGATTAACATTAAATTCACAACGGCGGTTTGTGTCCACAGGAGTAACATTTAGAAGAGTCTGCTGTTTGGGCCTCTCATGGGAGCCCAGTGTTAGATTCCGATGCACAACAGCACGTTTACTGTAACCCTTGGACCTTCACATTGTCCATGAAACAAAGAAATTGCATCGGGATTCAAAACCAAATTAACAATGGCTGTTTCTGTCCACAGGTGTACATTTAGAAGAATCTGCTGTTTGGGCCTCTCCTGGGAGCCCAGTGTTAGATTCCGATGCACAGTAGTAGTTTCACTGTAACCCTTAGACCTTCACATTGTCGATGAAACAAAGAAATTGCATCGGGATTCAACACCAAATTCACAATGGCTGTTTCTGTCCACAGGTGTAACATTTAGAAGAGTCTGCTGTTTGGGCCTCTCCTGGGAGCCCAGTGTTAGATTCCGATGCACAGTAGTAGTTTCACTGTAACCCTTGTACCTTGACATTGTCGATGAAACAAAGAAATTGCATCGGGATGCAACACCAAATTCACAATGGCGGTTTCTGTCCACAGAAGTAACATTTAGAAGAGTCTGCTGTTTGGGCCTCTCCTGGGAGCCCAGTGTTAGATTCCGATGCACAACAGCAGGTTTACTGTAACCCTTAGACCTTCACATTGTCGATGAAACAAAGAAATTGCATCGGGATTCAACACCAAATTCACAATGGCGGTTTCTGTCCACAGGTGTAACATTTAGAAGAGTCTGCTGTTTGGGCCTCTCCTGGGAGCCCAGTGTTAGATTCCGATGCACAGTAGTAGTTTCACTGTAACCCATGTACGTTCACATTGTCGATGAAACAAAGAAATTGCATCGGGATTCAACACCAAATTCACAGCGGCGGTTTCTGTCGACAGGAGTAACATTTAGAAGAGTCTGCTGTTTGGGCCTCTCCTGGGAGCCCAGTGTTAGATTCCGATGCACAGTAGTAGTTTCACTGTAACCCTTGTACCTTGACATTGTCGATGAAACAAAGAAATTGCATCGGGATTCAACACCAAATTCACAATGGCGGTTTCTGTCCACAGGAGTAACATTTAGAAGAGTCTGCTGTATGGGCCTCTCCTTGGAGCCCAGTGTTAGATTCCGATGCACAGTAGTAGTTTCACTGTAACCCTTGTACCTTCACATTGTCGATGAAACAAAGAAATTGCATCGGGATTCAACACCAAATTCACAATGGCGGTTTCTGTCCACAGGAGTAACATTTAGAAGAGTCTGCTGTTTGGGCCTCTCCTGGGAGCCCAGTGTTAGATTCCGATGCACAGTAGTAGTTTCACTGTAACCCTTGTACCTTGACATTGTCGATGAAACAAAGAAATTGCATCGGGATTCAACACCAAGTTCACTATGGCGGTTTCTGTCCACAGGAGTAACATTTAGAAGAGTCTGGTGTTTGGGCCTCTCCTGGGAGCCCAGTGTTAGATTCCGATGCATAACAGCAGGTTTACTGTAACCCTTAGACCTTCACATTGTCGATGAAACAAAGAAATTGTATGGGGATTAACATTAAATTCACAACGGCGGTTTCTGTCCACAGGAGTAACATTTAGAAGAGTCTGCTGTTTGGGCCTCTCCTGGGAACCCAGTGTTAGATTCCGATGCACAGTAGTAGTTTCACTGTAACCCATGTACCTTCACATTGTCGATGAAACAAAGAAATTGCATCGGGATTCAACACCAAATTCACAGCGGCGGTTTCTGTCCACAGGAGTAACATTTAGAAGAGTCTGCTGTTTGGGTCTCTCCTGGGAGCCCAGTGTTAGATTCCGATGCACAGTAGTAGTTTCACTGTAACCCTTGTACCTTGACATTGTCGATGAAACAAAGAAATTGCATCGGGATTCAACACCAAATTCACTATGGTGGTTTCTGTCCACAGGAGTAACATTTAGAAGAGTCTGGTGTTTGGGCCTCTCCTGGGACCCAGTGTTAGATTCCGATGCACAACAGCAGGTTTACTTTAACCCTTAGACCTTCACATTGTCGATGAAACAAAGAAATTGTATGGGGATTAACATTAAATTTACAACGGCGGTTTGTGTCCACAGGAGTAACATTTAGAAGAGTCTGCTCTTTGGGCCTCTCATGGGAGCCCAGTGTTAGATTCCGATGCACAACAGCACGTTTACTGTAACCCTTGGACCTTCACATTGTCCATGAAACAAAGAAATTGCATCGGGATTCAAAACCAAATTAACAATGGCTGTTTCTGTCCACAGGTGTACATTTAGAAGAATCTGCTGTTTGGGCCTCTCCTGGGAGCCCAGTGTTAGGTTCCGATGCACAGTAGTAGTTTCACTGTAACCCTTAGACCTTCACATTGTCGATGAAACAAAGAAATTGCATCGGGATTCAACACCAAATTCACAATGGCGGTTTCTGTCCACAGGTGTAACATTTAGAAGAGTCTGCTGTTTGGGCCCCTCCTGGGAGCCCAGTGTTAGATTCCGATGCACAGTAGTAGTTTCACTGTAACCCTTGTACCTTGACATTGTCGATGAAACAAATAAATTGCATCGGGATGCAACACCAAATTCACAATGGCGGTTTCTGTCCACAGAAGTAACATTGAGAAGAGTCTGCTGTTTGGGCCTCTCCTGGGAGCCCAGTGTTAGATTCCGATGCACAACAGCAGGTTTACTGTAACCCTTAGACCTTCACATTGTCGATGAAACAAAGAAATTGCATCGGGATTCAACACCAAATTCACAATGGCGGTTTCTGTCCACAGGTGTAACATTTAGAAGAGTCTGCTGTTTGGGCCTCTCCTGGGAGCCCAGTGTTAGATTCCGATGCACAGTAGTAGTTTCACTGTAACCCATGTACGTTCACATTGTCGATGACACAAAGAAATTGCATCGGGATTCAACACCAAATTCACAGCGGCGGTTTCTGTCCTCAGGAGTAACATTTAGAAGAGTCTGCTGTTTGGGCCTCTCCTGGGAGCCCAGTGTTAGATTCCGATGCACAGTAGTAGTTTCACTGTAACCATTGTACCTTCACATTGTCGATGAAACAAAGAAATTGCATCGGGATTCAACACCAAATTCACAATGGCGGTTTCTGTCCACAGGAGTAACATTTAGAAGAGTCTGCTGTTTGGGCCTCTCCTGGGAGCCCAGTGTTAGATTCCGATGCACAGTAGTAGTTTCACTGTAACCCTTGTACCTTGACATTGTCGATGAAACAAAGAAATTGTATGGGGATTAACATTAAATTCACAACGGCGGTTTGTGTCCACAGGAGTAACATTTAGAAGAGTCTGCTGTTTGGGCCTCTCATGGGAGCCCAGTGTTAGAATCCGATGCACAACAGCACGTTTACTGTAACCCTTGGACCTTCACATTGTCCATGAAACAAAGAAATTGCATCGGGATTCAAAACCAAATTCACAATGGCTGTTTCTGTCCACAGGTGTACATTTAGAAGAGTCTGCTGTTTGGGCCTCTCCTGGGAGCCGAGTGTTAGATTTCGATGCACAGTAGTAGTTTCACGGTAACCCTTAGACCTTCACATTGTCGATGAAACAAAGAAATTGTATTTGGATTCAACACAAAATGCACAATGGCGGTTTCTGTCCACAGGAGTACCAGTTAGAAGAGTCTGCTGTATGGGCCTCTCCTTGGAGCCCAGTGTTAGATTCCGATGCACAGTAGTAGTTTCACTGTAACCCTTGTACCTTCACATTATCGATGAAACAAAGAAATTGCATCGGGATTCAACACCAAATTCACAATGGCGGTTTCTGTCCACAGGAGTATTATTTAGAAGAGTCTGCTGTTTGGGCCTCTCCTGGGAGCACAGTGTTAGATTCCAATGCACAACAGCAGGTTTACTGTAACCCTTAGACCTTCACATGGTCGATGAAACAAAGAAATTGTATGGGGATTCAACACAAAATACACAACGGCGGTTTGTGTCCACAGGAGTAACATTTAGAAGCGTCTGCTGTTTGGGCCTCTCCTGGGAGCCCAGTGTTAGATTCCGATGCACAACAGCAGGTTTACTGTAACCCTTAGACCTTCACATTGTCGATGAAACAAAGAAATTGCATCAGGGTTCAACACCAAATTCACAATGGCGGTTTCTGTCCACAGGTGTAACATTTAGAAGAGTCTGCTGTTTGGGCCTCTCCTGGGAGCCCAGTGTTAGATTCCGATGCACAGTAGTAGTTTCAGTGTAACCCATGTACCTTCACATTGTCGATGAAACAAAGAAATTGCATCGGGATTCAACACCAAATTCACAGCGGCGGTTTCTGTCCACAGGAGTAACATTTAGAAGAGTCTGCTGTTTGGGTCTCTCCTGGGAGCCCAGTGTTAGATTCCGATGCACAGTAGTAGTTTCACTGTAACCCTTGTACCTTGACATTGTCGATGAAACAAAGAAATTGCATCGGGATTCAACACCAAATTCACTATGGCGGTTTCTGTCCACAGGAGTAACATTTAGAAGAGTCTGGTGTTTGGGCCTCTCCTGGGACCCAGTGTTAGATTCCGATGCACAACAGCAGGTTTACTGTAACCCTTAGACCTTCACATTGTCGATGAAACAAAGAAATTGTATGGGGATTAACATTAAATTCACAACGGCGGTTTGTGTCCACAGGAGTAACATTTAGAAGAGTCTGCTGTTTGGGCCTCTCATGGGAGCCCAGTGTTAGATTCCGATGCACAACAGCACGTTTACTGTAACCCTTGGACCTTCACATTGTCCATGAAACAAAGAAATTGCATCGGGATTCAAAACCAAATTAACAATGGCTGTTTCTGTCCACAGGTGTACATTTAGAAGAATCTGCTGTTTGGGCCTCTCCTGGGAGCCCAGTGTTAGATTCCGATGCACAGTAGTAGTTTCACTGTAACCCTTAGACCTTCACATTGTCGATGAAACAAAGAAATTGCATCGGGATTCAACACCAAATTCACAATGGCGGTTTCTGTCCACAGGTGTAACATTTAGAAGAGTCTGCTGTTTGGGCCTCTCCTGGGAGCCCAGTGTTAGATTCCGATGCACAGTAGTAGTTTCACTGTAACCCTTGTACCTTGACATTGTCGATGAAACAAAGAAATTGCATCGGGATGCAACACCAAATTCACAATGGCGGTTTCTGTCCACAGAAGTAACATTTAGAAGAGTCTGCTGTTTGGGCCTCTCCTGGGAGCCCAGTGTTAGATTCCGATGCACAACAGCAGGTTTACTGTAACCCTTAGACCTTCACATTGTCGATGAAACAAAGAAATTGCATCGGGATTCAACACCAAATTCACAATGGCGGTTTCTGTCCACAGGTGTAACATTTAGAAGAGTCTGCTGTTTGGGCCTCTCCTGGGAGCCCAGTGTTAGATTCCGATGCACAGTAGTAGTTTCACTGTAACCCATGTACGTTCACATTGTCGATGAAACAAAGAAATTGCATCGGGATTCAACACCAAATTCACAGCGGCGGTTTCTGTCCACAGGAGTAACATTTAGAAGAGTCTGCTGTTTGGGCCTCTCCTGGGAGCCCAGTGTTAGATTCCGATGCACAGTAGTAGTTTCACTGTAACCCTTGTACCTTGACATTGTCGATGAAACAAAGAAATTGCATCGGGATTCAACACCAAATTCACAGCGGCGGTTTCTGTCCACAGGAGTAACATTTAGAAGAGTCTGGTGTTTGGGCCTCTCCTGGGAACCAGTGTTAGATTCCGATGCACAACAGCAGGTTTACTGTAACCCTTAGACCTTCACATTGTCGATGAAACAAAGAAATTGCATCGGGTTTCAACACCAAATTCACAATGGCGGTTTCTGTCCACAGGAGTAACATTTAGAAGAGTCTGCTGTATGGGCCTCTCCTTGGAGCCCAGTGTTAGATTCCGATGCACAGTAGTAGTTTCACTGTAACCCTTGTACCTTCACATTGTCGATGTAACAAAGAAATTGCATCGGGATTCAACACCAAATTCACAATGGCGGTTTCTGTCCACAGGAGTAACATTTAGAAGAGTCTGCTGTTTGGGCCTCTCCTGGGAGCCCAGTGTTAGATTCCGATGCACAGTAGTAGTTTCACTGTAACCCTTGTACCTTGACATTGTCGATGAAACAAAGAAATTGCATCGGGATTCAACACCAAGTTCACTATGGCGGTTTCTGTCCACAGGAGTAACATTTAGAAGAGTCTGGTGTTTGGGCCTCTCCTGGGAGCCCAGTGTTAGATTCCGATGCACAACAGCAGGTTTACTGTAACCCTTAGACCTTCACATTGTCGATGAAACAAAGAAATTGTATGGGGATTAACATTAAATTCACAACGGCGGTTTCTGTCCACAGGAGTAACATTTAGAAGAGTCTGCTGTTTGGGCCTCTCCTGGGAACCCAGTGTTAGATTCCGATGCACAGTAGTAGTTTCTCTGTAACCCATGTACCTTCACATTGTCGATGAAACAAAGAAATTGCATCGGGATTCAACACCAAATTCACTATGGCGGTTTCTGTCCACAGGAGTAACATTTAGAAGAGTCTGGTGTTTGGGCCTCTCCTGGGACCCAGTGTTAGATTCCGATGCACAACAGCAGGTTTACTGTAACCCTTAGACCTTCACATTGTCGATGAAACAATGAAATTGTATGGGGATTAACATTAAATTCACAACGGCGGTTTGTGTCCACAGGAGTAACATTTAGAAGAGTCTGCTGTTTGGGCCTCTCATGGGAGCCCAGTGTTAGATTCCGATGCACAACAGCACGTTTACTGTAACCCTTGGACCTTCACATTGTCCATGAAACAAAGAAATTGCATCGGGATTCAAAACCAAATTAACAATGGCTGTTTCTGTCCACAGGTGTACATTTAGAAGAATCTGCTGTTTGGGCCTCTCCTGGGAGCCCAGTGTTAGATTCCGATGCACAGTAGTAGTTTCACTGTAACCCTTAGACCTTCACATTGTCGATGAAACAAAGAAATTGCATCGGGATTCAACACCAAATTCACAATGGCGGTTTCTGTCCACAGGTGTAACATTTAGAAGAGTCTGCTGTTTGGGCCCCTCCTGGGAGCCCAGTGTTAGATTCCGATGCACAGTAGTAGTTTCACTGTAACCCTTGTACCTTGACATTGTCGATGAAACAAATAAATTGCATCGGGATGCAACACCAAATTCACAATGGCGGTTTCTGTCCACAGAAGTAACATTGAGAAGAGTCTGCTGTTTGGGCCTCTCCTGGGAGCCCAGTGTTAGATTCCGATGCACAACAGCAGGTTTACTGTAACCCTTAGACCTTCACATTGTCGATGAAACAAAGAAATTGCATCGGGATTCAACACCAAATTCACAATGGCGGTTTCTGTCCACAGGTGTAACATTTAGAAGAGTCTGCTGTTTGGGCCTCTCCTGGGAGCCCAGTGTTAGATTCCGATGCACAGTAGTAGTTTCACTGTAACCCATGTACGTTCACATTGTCGATGACACAAAGAAATTGCATCGGGATTCAACACCAAATTCACAGCGGCGGTTTCTGTCCACAGGAGTAACATTTAGAAGAGTCTGCTGTTTGGGCCTCTCCTGGGAGCCCAGTGTTAGATTCCGATGCACAGTAGTAGTTTCACTGTAACCCTTGTACCTTCACATTGTCGATGAAACAAAGAAATTGCATCGGGATTCAACACCAAATTCACAATGGCGGTTTCTGTCCACAGGAGTAACATTTAGAAGAGTCTGCTGTTTGGGCCTCTCCTGGGAGCCCAGTGTTAGATTCCGATGCACAGTAGTAGTTTCACTGTAACCCTTGTACCTTGACATTGTCGATGAAACAAAGAAATTGTATGGGGATTAACATTAAATTCACAACGGCGGTTTGTGTCCACAGGAGTAACATTTAGAAGAGTCTGCTGTTTGGGCCTCTCATGGGAGCCCAGTGTTAGAATCCGATGCACAACAGCACGTTTACTGTAACCCTTGGACCTTCACATTGTCCATGAAACAAAGAAATTGCATCGGGATTCAAAACCAAATTCACAATGGCTGTTTCTGTCCACAGGTGTACATTTAGAAGAGTCTGCTGTTTGGGCCTCTCCTGGGAGCCGAGTGTTAGATTTCGATGCACAGTAGTAGTTTCACGGTAACCCTTAGACCTTCACATTGTCGATGAAACAAAGAAATTGTATTTGGATTCAACACAAAATGCACAATGGCGGTTTCTGTCCACAGGAGTACCAGTTAGAAGAGTCTGCTGTATGGGCCTCTCCTTGGAGCCCAGTGTTAGATTCCGATGCACAGTAGTAGTTTCACTGTAACCCTTGTACCTTCACATTATTGATGAAACAAAGAAATTGCATCGGGATTCAACACCAAATTCACAATGGCGGTTTCTGTCCACAGGAGTAACATTTAGAAGAGTCTGCTGTTTGGGCCTCTCCTGGGAGCCCAGTGTTAGATTCCGATGCACAGTAGTAGTTTCACTGTAACCCTTGTACCTTGACATTGTCGATGAAACAAAGAAATTGCATCGGGATTCAACACCAAGTTCACTATGGCGGTTTCTGTCCACAGGAGTAACATTTAGAAGAGTCTGGTGTTTGGGCCTCTCCTGGGAGCCCAGTGTTAGATTCCGATGCACAACAGCAGGTTTACTGTAACCCTTAGACCTTCACATTGTCGATGAAACAAAGAAATTGTATGGGGATTAACATTAAATTCACAACGGCGGTTTCTGTCCACAGGAGTATTATTTAGAAGAGTCTGCTGTTTGGGCCTCTCCTGGGAGCACAGTGTTAGATTCCAATGCACAACAGCAGGTTTACTGTAACCCTTAGACCTTCACATGGTCGATGAAACAAAGAAATTGTATGGGGATTCAACACAAAATACACAACGGCGGTTTGTGTCCACAGGAGTAACATTTAGAAGCGTCTGCTCTTTGGGCCTCTCCTGGGAGCCCAGTGTTAGATTCCGATGCACAACAGCAGGTTTACTGTAACCCTTAGACCTTCACATTGTCGATGAAACAAAGAAATTGCATCAGGATTCAACACCAAATTCACAATGGCGGTTTCTGTCCACAGGTGTAACATTTAGAAGAGTCTGCTGTTTGGGCCTCTCCTGGGAGCCCAGTGTTAGATTCCGATGCACAGTAGTAGTTTCACTGTAACCCATGTACCTTCACATTGTCGATGAAACAAAGAAATTGCATCGGGATTCAACACCAAATTCACAGCGGCGGTTTCTGTCCACAGGAGTAACATTTAGAAGAGTCTGCTGTTTGGGTCTCTCCTGGGAGCCCAGTGTTAGATTCCGATGCACAGTAGTAGTTTCACTGTAACCCTTGTACCTTGACATTGTCGATGAAACAAAGAAATTGCGTCGGGATTCAACACCAAATTCACTATGGCGGTTTCTGTCCACAGGAGTAACATTTAGAAGAGTCTGGTGTTTGGGCCTCTCCTGGGACCCAGTGTTAGATTCCGATGCACAACAGCAGGTTTACTGTAACCCTTAGACCTTCACATTGTCGATGAAACAAAGAAATTGTATGGGGATTAACATTAAATTCACAACGGCGGTTTGTGTCCACAGGAGTAACATTTAGAAGAGTCTGCTGTTTGGGCCTCTCATGGGAGCCCAGTGTTAGATTCCGATGCACAACAGCACGTTTACTGTAACCCTTGGACCTTCACATTGTCCATGAAACAAAGAAATTGCATCGGGATTCAAAACCAAATTAACAATGGCTGTTTCTGTCCACAGGTGTACATTTAGAAGAATCTGCTGTTTGGGCCTCTCCTGGGAGCCCAGTGTTAGATTCCGATGCAAAACAGCAGGTTTACTGTAACCCTTAGACATTCACATTGTCGATGAAACAAAGAAATTGCATCGGGTTTCAACACCAAATTCACAATGGCGGTTTCTGTCCACAGGTGTAACATTTAGAAGAGTCTGCTGTTTGGGCCTCTCCTGGGAGCCCAGTGTTAGTTTCCGATGCACAGTAGTAGTTTCACTGTAACCCTTGTACCTTGACATTGTCGATGAAACAAAGAAATTGCATCGGGATGCAACACCAAATTCACAATGGCGGTTTCTGTCCACAGAAGTAACATTTAGAAGAGTCTGCTGTTTGGGCCTCTCCTGGGAGCCCAGTGTTAGATTCCGATGCACAACAGCAGGTTTACTGTAACCCTTAGACCTTCACATTGTCGATGAAACAAAGAAATTGCATCGGGATTCAACACCAAATTCACAATGGCGGTTTCTGTCCACAGGTGTAACATTTAGAAGAGTCTGCTGTTTGGGCCTCTCCTGGGAGCCCAGTGTTAGATTCCGATGCACAGTAGTAGTTTCACTGTAACCCATGTACGTTCACATTGTCGATGAAACAAAGAAATTGCATCGGGATTCAACACCAAATTCACAGCGGCGGTTTCTGTCCACAGGAGTAACATTTAGAAGAGTCTGCTGTTTGGACCTCTCCTGGGAGCCCAGTGTTAGATTCCGATGCACAGTAGTAGTTTCACTGTAACCCTTGTACCTTGACATTGTCGATGAAACAAAGAAATTGCATCGGGATTCAACACCAAATTCACAGCGGCGGTTTCTGTCCACAGGAGTAACATTTAGAAGAGTCTGGTGTTTGGGCCTCTCCTGGGAACCAGTGTTAGATTCCGATGCACAACAGCAGGTTTACTGTAACCCTTAGACCTTCACATTGTCGATGAAACGAAGAAATTGCATCGGGTTTCAACACCAAATTCACAATGGCGGTTTCTGTCCACAGGAGTAACATTTAGAAGAGTCTGCTGTATGGGCCTCTCCTTGGAGCCCAGTGTTAGATTCCGATGCACAGTAGTAGTTTCACTGTAACCCTTGTACCTTCACATTGTCGATGAAACAAAGAAATTGCATCGGGATTCAACACCAAATTCACAATGGCGGTTTCTGTCCACAGGAGTAACATTTAGAAGAGTCTGCTGTTTGGGCCTCTCCTGGGAGCCCAGTGTTAGATTCCGATGCACAGTAGTAGTTTCACTGTAACCCTTGTACCTTGACATTGTCGATGAAACAAAGAAATTGCATCGGGATTCAACACCAAGTTCACTATGGCGGTTTCTGTCCACAGGAGTAACATTTAGAAGAGTCTGCTGTTTGGGCCTCTCCTGGGAACCCAGTGTTAGATTCCGATGCACAGTAGTAGTTTCACTGTAACCCATGTACCTTCACATTGTTGATGAAACAAAGAAATTGCATCGGGATTCAACACCAAATTCACAGCGGCGGTTTCTGTCCACAGGAGTAACATTTAGAAGAGTCTGCTGTTTGGGTCTCTCCTGGGAGCCCAGTGTTAGATTCCGATGCACAGTAGTAGTTTCACTGTAACCCTTGTACCTTGACATTGTCGATGAAACAAAGAAATTGCATCGGGATTCAACACCAAATTCACTATGGCGGTTTCTGTCCACAGGAGTAACATTTAGAAGAGTCTGGTGTTTGGGCCTCTCCTGGGACCCAGTGTTAGATTCCGATGCACAACAGCAGGTTTACTGTAACCCTTAGACCTTCACATTGTCGATGAAACAAAGAAATTGTATGGGGATTAACATTAAATTCACAACGGCGGTTTGTGTCCACAGGAGTAACATTTAGAAGAGTCTGCTGTTTGGGCCTCTCATGGGAGCCCAGTGTTAGATTCCGATGCACAACAGCACGTTTACTGTAACCCTTGGACCTTCACATTGTCCATGAAACAAAGAAATTGCATCGGGATTCAAAACCAAATTAACAATGGCTGTTTCTGTCCACAGGTGTACATTTAGAAGAATCTGCTGTTTGGGCCTCTCCTGGGAGCCCAGTGTTAGATTCCGATGCACAGTAGTAGTTTCACTGTAACCCTTAGACCTTCACATTGTCGATGAAACAAAGAAATTGCATCGGGATTCAACACCAAATTCACAATGGCGGTTTCTGTCCACAGGTGTAACATTTAGAAGAGTCTGCTGTTTGGGCCCCTCCTGGGAGCCCAGTGTTAGATTCCGATGCACAGTAGTAGTTTCACTGTAACCCTTGTACCTTGACATTGTCGATGAAACAAATAAATTGCATCGGGATGCAACACCAAATTCACAATGGCGGTTTCTGTCCACAGAAGTAACATTGAGAAGAGTCTGCTGTTTGGGCCTCTCCTGGGAGCCCAGTGTTAGATTCCGATGCACAACAGCAGGTTTACTGTAACCCTTAGACCTTCACATTGTCGATGAAACAAAGAAATTGCATCGGGATTCAACACCTAAATTCACAATGGCGGTTTCTGTCCACAGGTGTAACATTTAGAAGAGTCTGCTGTTTGGGCCTCTCCTGGGAGCCCAGTGTTAGATTCCGATGCACAGTAGTAGTTTCACTGTAACCCATGTACGTTCACATTGTCGATGACACAAAGAAATTGCATCGGGATTCAACACCAAATTCACAGCGGCGGTTTCTGTCCACAGGAGTAACATTTAGAAGAGTCTGCTGTTTGGGCCTCTCCTGGGAGCCCAGTGTTAGATTCCGATGCACAGTAGTAGTTTCACTGTAACCCTTGTACCTTCACATTGTCGATGAAACAAAGAAATTGCATCGGGATTCAACACCAAATTCACAATGGCGGTTTCTGTCCACAGGAGTAACATTTAGAAGAGTCTGCTGTTTGGGCCTCTCCTGGGAGCCCAGTGTTAGATTCAGATGACAGTAGTAGTTTCACTGTAACCCTTGTACCTTGACATTGTCGATGAAACAAAGAAATTGCATCGGGATTCAACAGCAAATTCACAATGGCGGTTTCTGTCCACAGGAGTAACATTTAGAAGAGTCTGCTGTATGGGCCTCTCCTGGGAGCACAGTGTTAGATTCCAATGCACAACAGCAGGTTTACTGTAACCCTTAGACCTCCACATGGTCGATGAAACAAAGAAATTGTATGGGGATTCAACACAAAATACACAACGGTGGTTTGTGTCCACAGGAGTAACATTTAGAAGAGTCTGCTGTTTGGGCCTCTCCTGGGAGCCCAGTGTTAGATTCCGATGCACAACAGCAGGTTTACTGTAACCCTTAGACCTTCACATTGTCGATGAAACAAAGAAATTGCATCGCGATTCAACACCAAATTCACAATGGCGGTTTCTGTCCACAGGTGTAACATTTAGAAGAGTCTGCTGTTTGGGCCTCTCCTGGGAGCCCAGTGTTAGATTCCGATGTACAGTAGTAGTTTCACTGTAACGCTTGTACCTTGACATTGTCGATGAAACAAAGAAATTGTATGGGGATTCAACACAAAATACACAACGGCGGTTTGTGTCCACAGGAGTAAGATTTAGAAGAGTCTGCTGTTTGGGCCTCTCCTGGGAGCCCAGTGTTAGATTCCGATGCACAGTAGTAGTTCCACTGTAACCCTTGTACCTTGACATTGTCGATGAAACAAAGAAATTGCATCGGGATTCAACACCAAATTCACAATGGCGGTTTCTGTCCACAGGAGTAACATTTAGAAGAGTCTGCTGTTTGGGCCTCTCCTGGGAGCCCACTGTTAGATTCCGATGCACAACAGCAGGTTTACTGTAACCCTTAGACCTTCACATTGTCGATGAAACAAAGAAATTGCATCGGGATTCTACAGCAAATTCACAATGGCGGTTTCTGTCCACAGGAGTAACATTTAGAAGAGTCTGCTGTTTGGGCCTCTCCTGGGAGCCCAGTGTTAGATTCCGATGCACAGTAGTAGTTTCACTGTAACCCATGTACCTTCACATTGTCGATGAAACAAAGAAATTGCATCGGGATTCAACAGCAAATTCACAATGGCGGTTTCTGTCCACAGGAGTAACATTTAGAAGAGTCTGCTGTTTGGGCCTCTCCTGGGAGCCCAGTGTTAGATTCCGATGCACAACAGCAGGTTTACTGTAACCCTTAGACCTTCACATTGTCGATGAAACAAAGAAATTGCATCGGGATTCAACACCAAATTCACAATGGCGGTTTCTGTCCACAGGTGTAACATTTAGAAGAGTCTGCTGTTTGGGCCTCTCCTGGGAGCCCAGTGTTAGATTCCGATGCAAAACAGCAGGTTTACTGTAACCCTTAGACATTCACATTGTCGATGAAACAAAGAAATTGCATCGGGTTTCAACACCAAATTCACAATGGCGGTTTCTGTCCACAGGTGTAACATTTAGAAGAGTCTGCTGTTTGGGCCTCTCCTGGGAGCCCAGTGTTAGATTCCGATGCACAGTAGTAGTTTCACTGTAACCCATGTACCTTCACATTGTCGATGAAACAAAGAAATTGCATCGGGATTCAACACCAAATTCACAGCGGCGGTTTCTGTCCACTGGAGTAACATTTAGAAGAGTCTGCTGTTTGGGCCTCTCCTGGGAGCCCAGTGTTAGATTCCGATGCACAGTAGTAGTTTCACTGTAACCCTTGTACCTTGACATTGTCGATGAAACAAAGAAATTGCATCGGGATTCAACACCAAATTCACTATGGCGGTTTCTGTCCACAGGAGTAACATTTAGAAGAGTCTGGTGTTTGGGCCTCTCCTGGGACCCAGTGTTAGATTCCGATGCACAACAGCAGGTTTACTGTAACCCTTAGACCTTCACATTGTCGATGAAGCAAAGAAATTGTATGGGGATTAACATTAAATTCACAACGGCGGTTTGTGTCCACAGGAGTAACATTTAGAAGAGTCTGCTGTTTGGGCCTCTCATGGGAGCCCAGTGTTAGATTCCGATGCACAACAGCACGTTTACTGTAACCCTTGGACTTTCACATTGTCCATGAAACAAAGAAATTGCATCGGGATTCAAAACCAAATTAACAATGGCTGTTTCTGTCCACAGGTGTACATTTAGAAGAATCTGCTGTTTGGGCCTCTCCTGGGAGCCCAGTGTTAGATTCCGATGCACAGTAGTAGTTTCACTGTAACCCTTAGACCTTCACATTGTCGATGAAACAAAGAAATTGTATTTGGATTCAACACAAAATTCACAATGCCGGTTTCTGTCCACAGGAGTACCATTTAGAAGAGTCTGCTGTTTGGGCCTCTCCTGGGAGCCCAGTGTTAGATTCCGATGCACAGTAGTAGTTTCACTGTAACACTTGTACCTTGACATTGTCGATGAAACAAACAAATTGCATCGGGATTCAACACCAAATTCACAATGTCGGTTTCTGTCCTCAGGAGTAACATTTAGAAGAGTCTGCTGTTTGGGCCTCTCCTGGGAGCCCAGTGTTAGATTCCGATGCACAACAGCAGGTTTACTGTAACCCTTAGACCTTCACATTGTCGATGAAACAAAGAAATTGCATCGGGATTCAACACCAAATTCACAATGGCGGTTTCTGTCCACAGGTGTAACATTTAGAAGAGTCTGCTGTTTGGGCCTCTCCTGGGAGCCCAGTGTTAGATTCCGATGCACAACAGCAGGTTTACTGTAACCCTTAGACCTTCACATTGTCGATGAAACAAAGAAATTGCATCGGGATTCAACACCAAATTCACAATGGCGGTTTCTGTCCACAGGTGTAACATTTAGAAGAGTCTGCTGTTTGGGCCTCTCCTGGGAGCCCAGTGTTAGATTCCGATGTACAGTAGTAGTTTCACTGTAACCCTTGTACCTTGACATTGTCGATGTAACAAAGAAATTGCATCGGGATTCAACACCAAATTCACAATGGCGGTTTCTGTCCACAGGAGTAACATTTAGAAGAGTCTGCTGTTTGGGCCTCTCCTGGGAGCCCAGTGTTAGATTCCGATGCAAAACAGCAGGTTTACTGTAACCCTTAGACCTTCACATTGTCGATGAAACAAAGAAATTGCATCGGGATTCAACACCAAATTCACAATGGCGGTTTCTGTCCACAGGTGTAACATTTAGAAGAGTCTGCTGTTTGGGCCTCTCCTGGGAGCCCAGTGTTAGATTCCGATGCACAGTAGTAGTTTCACTGTAACCCATGTACCTTCACATTGTCGATGAAACAAAGAAATTGCATCGGGATTCAACACCAAATTCACAGCGGCGGTTTCTGTCCACAGGAGTAACATTTAGAAGAGTCTGCTGTTTGGGCCTCTACTGGGAGCCCAGTGTTAGATTCCGATGCACAGTAGTAGTTTCACTGTAACCCTTAGACCTTCACATTGTCGATGAAACAAAGAAATTGCATCGGGATTCAACACCAAATTCACAGCGGCGGTTTCTGTCCACAGGAGTAACATTTAGAAGAGTCTGGTGTTTGGGCCTCTCCTGGGACCCAGTGTTAGATTCCGATGCACAACAGCAGGTTTACTGTAACCCTTAGACCTTCACATTGTCGATGAAACAAAGAAATTGCATCGGGATTCAACACCAAATTCACAGCGGCGGTTTCTGTCCACAGGAGTAACATTTAGAAGAGTCTGCTGTTTGGGCCTCTCCTGGGAGCCCAGTGTTAGATTCCGATGCACAGTAGTAGTTTCACTGTAACCCTTGTACCTTGACATTGTCGATGAAACAAAGAAATTGCATCGGGATTCAACACCAAATTCACTATGGCGGTTTCTGTCGACAGGAGTAACATTTAGAAGAGTCTTGTGTTTGGGCCTCTCCTGGGAACCAGTGTTAGATTCCGATGCACAACAGCAGGTTTACTGTAACCCTTAGACCTTCACATTGTCGATGAAACAAAGAAATTGTATGGGGATTAACATTTAATTCACAACGGCGGTTTGTGTCCACAGGAGTAACATTTAGAAGAGTCTGCTGTTTGGGCCTCTCATGGGAGCCCAGTGTTAGATTCCGATGCACAACAGCACGTTTACTGTAACCCTTGGACCTTCACATTGTCCATGAAACAAAGAAATTGCATCGGGATTCAAAACCAAATTAACAATGGCTGTTTCTGTCCACAGGTGTACATTTAGAAGAATCTGCTGTTTGGGCCTCTCCTGGGAGCCCAGTGTTAGATTCCGATGCACAGTAGTAGTTTCACTGTAACCCTTAGACCTTCACATTGTCGATGAAACAAAGAAATTGTATTTGGATTGAACACAAAATTCACAATGGCGGTTTCTGTCCACAGGAGTACCATTTAGAAGAGTCTGTTGTTTGGGCCTCTCCTGGGAGCCCAGTGTTAGATTCCGATGCACAGTAGTAGTTTCACTGTAACACTTGTACCTTGACATTGTCGATGAAACAAAAAGATTGCATCGGGATTCAACACCAAATTCACAATGGCGGTTTCTGTCCACAGGAGTAACATTTAGAAGAGTCTGCTGTTTGGGCCTCTCCTGGGAGCCCAGTGTTAGATTCCGATGCACAGTAGTACTTTCACTGTAACCCTTGTACCTTCAAATTGTCGATGAAACAAAGAAATTGCATCGGCATTCAACACCAAATTCACAATGGCGGTTTCTGTCCACAGGAGTAACATTTAGAATAGTCTGCTGTTTGGGCCTCTCCTGGGAGCCCATTGTTAGATTCCGATGCACAGTAGTAGTTTCACTGTAACCCTTGTACCTTCACATTGTCGATGAAACAAAGAAATTGCATCGGGATTCAACACCAAATTCACAATGGCGGTTTCTGTCCACAGGAGTAACATTTAGAAGAGTCTGCTGTTTGGGCCTCTCCTGGGAGCCCAGTGTTAGATTCAGATGCACAGTAGTAGTTTCACTGTAACCCTTGTACCTTGACATTGTCGATGAAACAAAGAAATTGCATCGGGATTCAACAGCAAATTCACAATGGCGGTTTCTGTCCACAGGAGTAACATTTAGAAGAGTCTGCTGTATGGGCCTCTCCTGGGAGCACAGTGTTAGATTCCAAAGCACAACAGCAGGTTTATTGTAACCCTTAGACCTCCACATGGTCGATGAAACAAAGAAATTGTATGGGGATTCAACACAAAATACACAACGGTGGTTTGTGTCCACAGGAGTAACATTTAGAAGAGTCTGCTGTTTGGGCCTCTCCTGGGAGCCCAGTGTTAGATTCCGATGCACAACAGCAGGTTTACTGTAACCCTTAGACCTTCACATTGTCGATGAAACAAAGAAATTGCATCGGGTTTCAACACCAAATTCACAATGGCGGTTTCTGTCCACAGGTGTAACATTTAGAAGAGTCTGCTGTTTGGGCCTCTCCTGGGAGCCCAGTGTTAGATTCCGATGTACAGTAGTAGTTTCACTGTAACGCTTGTACCTTGACATTGTCGATGAAACAAAGAAATTGTATGGGGATTCAACACAAAATACACAAGGGCGGTTTGTGTCCGCAGGAGTAACATTTAGAAGCGTCTGCTGTTTGGGCCTCTCCTGGGAGCCCAGTGTTACATTCCGATGCACAGTAGTAGTTTCACTGTAACCCTAGTACCTTGACATTGTCGATGAAACAAAGAAATTGCATCGGGATTCAACACCAAATTCACAATGGCGGTTTCTGTCCACAGGAGTAACATTTAGAAGAGTCTGCTGTTTGGGCCTCTCCTGGGAGCCCAGTGTTAGATTCCGATGCACAGTAGTAGTTTCACTGTAACCCACGTACCGTCACATTGTCGATGAAACAAAGAAATTGCATCGGGATTCCACACCAAATTCACAGCGGCGGTTTCTGTCCACAGGAGTAACATTTAGAAGAGTCTGGTGTTTGGGCCTCTCCTGGGAGCCCAGTGTTAGATTCCGATGCACAACAGCAGGTTTACTGTAACCCTTAGACCTTCACATTGTCGATGAAACAAAGAAATTGTATGGGGATTAACATTAAATTCACAACGGCGGTTTGTGTCCACAGGAGTAACATTTAGAAGAGTCTGCTGTTTGGGCCTCTCATGGGAGCCCAGTGTTAGATTCCGATGCACAACAGCACGTTTACTGTAACCCTTGGACCTTCACAGTGTCCATGAAACAAAAAAATTGCATCGGGATTCAAAACCAAATTAACAATGGCTGTTTATGTCCACAGGTGTACATTTAGAAGAGTCTGCTGTTTGGGCCTCTCCTGGGAGCCCAGTGTTAGATTCCGATGCACAGTAGTAGTTTCACTGTAACCCTTAGACCTTCACATTGTCGATGAAACAAAGAAATTGTATCGGGTTTCAACACCAAATTCACAATGGCGGTTTATGTCCACAGGAGTAACATTTAGAAGAGTCTGCTGTTTGGGCCTCTCCTTGGAGCCCAGTGTTAGATTCCGATGCACAGTAGTAGTTTCACTGTAACACTTGTACCTTCACATTGTCGATGAAACAAAGAAATTGCATCGGGATTCAACACCAAATTCACAATGGCGGTTTCTGTCCACAGGAGTAACATTTAGAAGAGTCTGCTGTTTGGGCCTCTCCTGGGAGCCCAGTGTTAGATTCCGATGCACAGTAGTTGTTTCACTGTAACCCATGTACCTTGACATTGTCGATGAAACAAAGAAATTGCATCGGGATTCAACACCAAATTCACGATGGCGGTTTCTGTCCACAGGAGTAACATTTAGAAGAGTCTGCTGTTTGGGCCTCTCCTGGGAGCACAGTGTTAGATTCCAATGCACAACAGCAGGTTTACTGTAACCCTTAGACCTTCACATGGTCGATGAAACAAAGAAATTGTATGGGGATTCAACACAAAATACACAACGGCGGTTTGTGTCCACAGGAGTAACATTTAGAAGCGTCTGCTGTTTGGGCCTCTCCTGGGAGCCCAGTGTTAGATTCCGATGCACAGTAGTAGTTTCACTGTAACCCTTGTACCTTGACATTGTCGATGAAACAAAGAAATTGCATCGGGATTCAACACCAAATTCACAATGGCGTTTTCTGTCCACAGGAGTAACATTTAGAAGAGTCTGCTGTTTGGGCCTCTCCTGGGAGCCCAGTGTTAGATTCCGATGCACAACAGCAGGTTTACTGTAACCCTTAGACCTTCACATTGTCGATGAAACAAAGAAATTGCATCGGGATTCAACAGCAAATTCACAATGGCGGTTTCTGTCCACAGGAGTAACATTTAGAAGAGTCTGCTGTTTGGGCCTCTCCTGGGAGCCCAGTGTTAGATTCCGATGCACAGTAGTAGTTTCACTGTAACCCTTGTACCTTCACATTGTCGATGAAACAAAGAAATTGCATCGCCATTCAACACCAAATTCACAATGGCGGTTTCTGTCCACAGGAGTAACATTTAGAAGAGTCTGCTGTTTGGGCCTCTCCTGGGAGCCCAGTGTTAGATTCCGATGTACAGTAGTAGTTTCACTGTAGCCCTTGTACCTTCACATTGTCGATGAAACAAAGAAATTGCATCGGGATTCAACACCAAATTCACAATGGCGGTTTCTGTCCACAGGAGTAACATTTAGAAGAGTCTGCTGTTTGGGCCTCTCCTGGGAGCCCAGTGTTAGATTCAGATGCACAGTAGTAGTTTCACTGTAACCCTTGTACCTTCACATTGTCGATGAAACAAAGAAATTGCATCGGGATTCAACACCAAATTCACTATGGCGGTTTCTGTCCACAGGAGTAACATTTAGAAGAGTCTGCTGTTTGGGCCACTCCTGGGAGCCCAGTGTTAGATTCCGATGCACAGTACTTGTTTCACTGTAACCCTTGTACCTTCACATTGTCGATGAAACAAAGAAATTGCATCGGGATTCAACTGCAAATTCACAATGGCGGTTTCTGTCCACAGGAGTAACATTTAGAAGAGTCTGCTGTTTGGGCCTCTCCTGGGAGCACAGTGTTAGATTCCAATGCACAACAGCAGGTTTACTGTAACCCTTAGACCTCCACATGGTCGATGAAACAAAGAAATTGTATGGGGATTCAACACAAAATACACAACGGCGGTTTGTGTCCACAGGAATAACATTTAGAACAGTCTGCTGTTTGGGCCTCTCCTGGGAGCCCAGTGTTAGATTCCGATGCACAACAGCAGGTTTACTGTAACCCTTAGACCTTCACATTGTCGATGAAACAAAGAAATTGCATCGGGATTCAACACCAAATTCACAATGGCGGTTTCTGTCCACAGGTGTAACATTTAGAAGAGTCTGCTGTTTGGGCCTCTCCTGGGAGCCCAGTGTTAGATTCTGATGTACAGTAGTAGTTTCACTGTAACCCTTGTACCTTGACATTGTCGATGAAACAAAGAAATTGCATCGGGATTCAACACCAAATTCACAATGGCGGTTTCTGTCCACAGGAGTAACATTTAGAAGAGTCTGCTGTTTGGGCCTCTCCTGGGAGCCCAGTGTTAGATTCCGATGCACAACAGCAGGTTTTCTGTAACCCTTAGACCTTCACATTGTCGATGAAACAAAGAAATTGCATCGGGATTCAACACCAAATTCACAATGGCGGTTTCTGTCCACAGGTGTAACATTTAGAAGAGTCTGCTGTTTGGGCCTCTCCTGGGAGCCCAGTGTTAGATTCCGATGCACAGTAGTAGTTTCACTGTAACCCACGTACCTTTACATTGTCGATGAAACAAAGAAATTGCATCGGGATTCAACACCAAATTCACAGCGGCGGTTTCTGTCCACAGGAGTAACATTTAGAAGAGTCTGCTGTTTGGGCCTCTCCTGGGAGCCCAGTGTTAGATTCCGATGCACAGTAGTAGTTTCACTGTAACCCTTGTACCTTGACATTGTCGATGAAACAAAGAAATTGCATCGGGATTCAACACCAAATTCACTATGGCGGTTTCTGTCCACAGGAGTAACATTTACAAGAGTCCGGTGTTTGGGCCTCTCCTGGGAGCCCAGTGTTAGATTCCGATGCACAACAGCAGGTTTACTGTAACCCTTAGACCTTCACATTGTCGATGAAACAAAGATATTGTATGGGGATTAACATTAAATTCACAACGGCGGTTTGTGTCCACAGGAGTAACATTTAGAAGAGTCTGCTGTTTGGGCCTCTCATGGGAGCCCAGTGTTAGATTCCGATGCACAACAGCACGTTTACTGTAACCCTTGGATCTTCACATTGTCCATGAAACAAAGATATTGCATCGGGATTCAAAACCAAATTAACAATGGCTGTTTCTGTCCACAGGTGTACATTTAGAAGAGTCTGCTGTTTGGGCCTCTCCTGGGAGCCCAGTGTTAGATTCCGATGCACAGTAGTAGTTTCACTGTAACCCTTAGACCTTCACATTGTCGATGAAACAAAGAAATTGTATGGGGATTAACATTAAATTCACAACGGCGGATTGTGTCCACAGGAGTAACATTTAGAAGAGTCTGCTGTTTGGGCATCTCATGGGAGCCCAGTGTTAAATTCCGATGCACAACAGCACGTTTACTGTAACCCTTGTACGTTCACATTGTCGATGAAACAAAGAAATTGCATCGGGATTCAAAACCAAATTAACAATGGCTGTTTCTGTCCACAGGTGTACATTTAGAAGAGTCTGCTGTTTGGGCCTCTCCTGGGAGCCCAGTGTTAGATTCCGATGCACAGTAGTAGTTTCACTGTAACCCTTGTACCTTCAA
The DNA here is from genome assembly GCF_023898315.1 of Schistocerca nitens. Classification (NCBI taxonomy): domain Eukaryota; kingdom Metazoa; phylum Arthropoda; class Insecta; order Orthoptera; family Acrididae; genus Schistocerca; species Schistocerca nitens. Next base: position 177,872,443 of record NC_064623.1, read on the forward strand.
ATTGTCGATGAAACAAAGAAATTGCATCGGCATTCAACACCAAATTCACAATGGCGGTTTCTGTCCACAGGAGTAACATTTAGAAGAGTCTGCTGTTTGGGCCTCTCCTGGGAGCCCAGTGTTAGATTCCGATGCACAGTAGTAGTTTCACTGTAACCCTTGTACCTTCACATTGTCGATGAAACAAAGAAATTGCATCGGGATTCAACACCAAATTCACAATGGCGGTTTCTGTCCACAGGAGTAACATTTAGAAGATTCTGCTGTTTGGGCCTCTCCTGGGAGCCCAGTGTTAGATTCCGATGCACAACAGCAGGTTTACTGTAACCCTTAGACCTTCACATTGTCGATGAAACAAAGAAATTGCATCGGCATTCAACACCAAATTCACAATGGCGGTTTCTGTCCACAGGAGTAACATTTAGAAGAGTCTGCTGTTTGGGCCTCTCCTGGGAGCCCAGTGTTAGATTCCGATGCACAGTAGTAGTTTCACTGTAACCCTTGTACCTTCAAATTGTCGATGAAACAAAGAAATTGCATCGGCATTCAACACCAAATTCACAATGGCGGTTTCTGTCCACAGGAGTAACATTTAGAAGAGTCTGCTGTTTGGGCCTCTCCTGGGAGCCCAGTGTTAGATTCCGATGCACAGTAGTAGTTTCACTGTAACCCTTGTACCTTCACATTGTCGATGAAACAAAGAAATTGCATCGGGATTCAAAACCAAATTCACAATGGCGGTTTCTGTCCACAGGAGTAACATTTAGAAGAGTCTGCTGTTTGGGCCTCTCCTGGGAGCCCAGTGTTAGATTCAGATGCACAGTAGTAGTTTCACTGTAACCCTTGTACCTTGACATTGTCGATGAAACAAAGAAATTGCATCGGGATTCAACAGCAAATTCACAATGGCGGTTTCTGTCCACAGGAGTAACATTTAGAAGAGTCTGCTGTTTGGGCCTCTCCTGGGAGCACAGTGTTAGATTCCAATGCACAACAGCAGGTTTACTGTAACCCTTAGACCTCCACATGGTCGATGAAACAAAGAAATTGTATGGGCATTCAACACAAAATACACAACGGTGGTTTGTGTCCACAGGAGTAACATTTAGAAGAGTCTGCTGTTTGGGCCTCTCCTGGGAGCCCAGTGTTAGATTCCGATGCACAACAGCAGGTTTACTGTAACCCTTAGACCTTCACATTGTCGATGAAACAAAGAAATTGCATCGGGATTCAACACCAAATTCACAATGGCGGTTTCTGTCCACAGGTGTAACATTTAGAAGAGTCTGTTGTTTGGGCCTCTCCTGGAAGCCCAGTGTTAGATTCCGATGTACATTAGTAGTTTCACTGTAACGCTTGTACCTTGACATTGTCGATGAAACAAAGAAATTGTATGGGGATTCAACACAAAATACACAACGGCGGTTTGTGTCCACAGGAGTAACATTTAGAAGCGTCTGCTGTTTGGGCCTCTCCTGGGAGCCCAGTGTTAGATTCCGATGCACAGTAGTAGTTTCACTGTAACCCTTGTACCTTGACATTGTCGATGAAACAAAGACATTGCATCGGGATTCAACACCAAATTCACAATGGCGGTTTCTGTCCACAGGAGTAACATTTAGAAGAGTCTGCTGTTTGGGCCTCTCCTGGGAGCCCAGTGTTAGATTCCGATGCACAACAGCAGGTTTACTGTAACCCTTAGACCTTCACATTGTCGATGAAACAAAGAAATTGCATCGGGATTCAACAGCAAATTCACAATGGCGGTTTCTGTCCACAGGAGTAACATTTAGAAGAGTCTGCTGTTCGGGCCTCTCCTGGGAGCCCAGTGTTAGATTCCGATGCACAGTAGTAGTTTCACTGTAACCCTTGCACCTTCAAATTGTCGATGAAACAAAGAAATTGCATCGGGATTCAACACCAAATTCACAATGGCGGTTTCTGTCCACAGGAGTAACATTTAGAAGAGTCTGCTGTTTGGGCCTCTCCTGGGAGCCCAGTGTTAGATTCCGATGCACAGTAGTTGTTTCACTGTTACCCTTGTACCTTCACATTGTCGATGAAACAAAGAAATTGCATCGGGATTCAACAGCAAATTCACAATGGCGGTTTCTGTCCACAGGAGTAACATTTAGAAGAGTCTGCTGTTTGGGCCTCTCCTGGGAGCACAGTGTTAGATTCCAGTGCACAACAGCAGGTTTACTGTAACCCTTAGACCTCCACATGGTCGATGAAACAAAGAAATTGTATGGGGATTCAACACAAAATACACAACGGCGGTTTGTGTCCACAGGAGTAACATTTAGAAGAGTCTGCTGTTTGGGCCTCTCCTGGGAGCCCAGTGTTAGATTCCGATGCACAACAGCAGGTTTACTGTAACCCTTAGAACTTCACATTGTCGATGAAACAAAGAAATTGCATCGGGATTCAACACCAAATTCACAATGGCGGTTTCTGTCCACAGGTGTAACATTTAGAAGAGTCTGCTGTTTGGGCCCCTCCTGGGAGCCCAGTATTAGATTCCGATGTACAGTAGTAGTTTCACTGTAACCGTTGTACCTTGACATTGTCGATGAAACAAAGAAATTACATCGGGATTCACCACCAAATTCACAATGGCGGTTTCTGTCCACAGGAGTAACATTTAGAAGAGTCTGCTGTTTGGGCCTGTCCTGGGAGCCCAGTGTTAGATTCCGATGCACAACAGCAGGTTTACTGTAACCCTTAGACCTTCACATTGTCGATGAAACAAAGAAATTGCATCGGGATTCAACACCAAATTCACAATGGCGGTTTCTGTCCACAGGTGTAACATTTAGAAGAGTCTGCTGTTTGGGCCTCTCCTGGGAGCCAAGTGTTAGATTCCGATGCACAGTAGTAGTTTCACTGTAACCCATGTACCTTCACATTGTCGATGAAACAAAGAAATTGCATCGGGATTCAATCCGAAATTCACAGCGGCGGTTTCTGTCCACAGGAGTAACATTTAGAAGAGTCTGCTGTTTGGGCCTCTCCTGGGAGCCCAGTGTTAGATTCCGATGCACAGTAGTAGTTTCACTGTAACCCTTGTACCTTCACATTGTCGATGAAACAAAGAAATTGTATTTGGATTAAAAACGAAATTCACAATGGCTGTTTCTGTCCACAGGAATAACATTTAGAAGAGTCTGCTGTATGGGCCTCTCCTAGGAGCCCAGTGTTAGATTCCGATGCACAGTAGTAGTTTCACTGTAACCCTTGTACCTTCAAATTGTCGATGAAACAAAATAATTGCATCGGGATTCAATCCCAAATTCACAATGGCCTTTTCTGTCCTTAGGAGTAACATTGAGAAGAGTCTGCTGTTTGGGCCTCTCCTGGGAGCCCAGTGTTAGATTCCGATGCACAGTAGTAGTTTCACTGTAACCCTTGTACCTTCAAATTGTCGATGAAACAAATAAATTGCATCGGGATTCAATGCCAAATTCACAATGGCGGTTTCTGTCCACAGGTGTAACATTTAGAAGAGTCTGCTGTTTGGGCCTCTCCTGGGAGCCCAGTGTTAGATTCTGATGCACAACAGCAGGTTAACTGTAACCCTTATACCTTCACATTGTCGATGAAACAAGGAAATTGTGTGGGGATTCAACATAAAATTCACAACGGCGGTTTCTGTCCACAGGAGTAATATTTAGAAGTGTCTGCTGTTTGGGCCTCTCCTGGGAGCCCAGTGTTAGATTCCGATGCACAGTAGTAGTTTCACTGTAACCCTTGTACCTTCAACTTGTCGATGAAATAAAATAATTGCATAGGGATTCAATCCCAAATTCACAATGGCCTTTTCTGTCCACAGGAGTAACATTTAGATGAGTCTGCTGTTTGGGCCTCTCCTGGCAGCCCAGTGTTAGATTCCGATGCACAGTAGTAGTTTCACTGTAACCCTTGTACCTTCAAATTGTCGATGAAACAAAGAAATTGCATCGGGATTCAATCCCAATTTCACAATGGCGGTTTCTGTCCACAGGAGTAACATTTAGAAGAGTCTGCGGTTTGGGCCTCTCCTGGGAGCCCAGTGTTAGATTCCGATGCACAGTAGTAGTTTCACTGTAACCCTTGTACGTTCACATTGTCGATGAAACAAAGAAATTGTATCGGGATTCAACACCAAATTCACATTGGCGGTTTCTGTCCACAGAAGTAACATTTTGAAGAGTCTGCTGTTTGGGCCTCTCCTGGGAGCCCAGTGTTAGATTCCGATGCACAGTAGTTGTTTCACTGTAACCCTTGTACCTTCAAATTGTCGATGAAACAAATAAATTGCATCGGGATTCAATGCCAAATTCACAATGGCGGTTTCTGTCCACAGGTGTAACATTTAGAAGAGTCTGCTGTTTGGGCCTCTCCTGGGAGCCCAGTGTTAGATTCCGATGCACAGTAGTAGTTTCACTGTAACCCTTGTACCTTCAAAATGTCGATGAAACAAAATAATTGCATCGGGATTCAATCCCAAATTCACAATGGCCTTTTCTGTCCACAGGAGTAACATTGAGAAGATTCTGCTGTTTGGGCCTCTCCTGGGAGCCCAGTGTTAGATTCCGATGCACAGTAGTAGTTTCACTGTAATACTTGTACCTTCACATTGTCGATGAAACAAAGAATTTGCTTCGGGATTCAACACCAAATTCACAATGGCGGTTTCTGTCCACAGGAGTAACATTTAGAAGAGTCTGCTGTTTGGGCCTCTCCTGGGAGCCCAGTGGTAGATTCTGATGCACAACAGCAGGTTAACTGTAACCCTTATACCTTCACATTGTCGATGAAACAAAGAAATTGTGTGGGGATTCAACATAAAATTCACAACGGCGGTTTCTGTCCACAGGAGTAATATTTAGAAGTGTCTGCTGTTTGGGCCTCTCCTGGGACCCCAGTGTTAGATTCCGATGCACAGTAGTAGTTTCTCTGTAACCCTTGTACCTTCAAATTGTCGATGAAACAAAATAATTGCATCGGGATTCAATCCCAAATTCACAATGGCCTTTTCTGTCCACAGGAGTAACATTTAGAAGAGTCTGCTGTTTGGGCCTCTCCTGGCAGCCCAGTGTTAGATTCCGATGCACAGTAGTAGTTTCTCTGTAACCTTGTACCTTCACATTGTCGATGAAACAAAGAAATTGCATCGGGATTCAACACCAAATTCACAATGGCGGTTTCTGTCCACAGGAGTAATATTTAGAAGAGTCTGCTGTTTGCGCCTCTCCTGGGAGCCCAGTGTTAGATTCCGATGCACAGTAGTAGTTTCACTGTAACCCTTGTACCTTCACATTGTCGATGAAACAAAGAAATTGCACCGGGATTCAACACCAAATTCACAATGGCGGTTTCTGTCCACAGGAGTAACATTTAGAAGAGTCTTTTGTTTGGGCCTCTCCTGGGAGCCCAGTTTAGATTCCGATGCACAGTAGTAGTTTCACTGTAACCCTTGTACCTTCCCATTGTCGATGAAACAAAGAAATTGCATCGGGATTCAATCCCAAATTCACAATGGCGGTTTCTGTCCACAGGAGTAACATTTAGAAGAGTCTGCTGTTTGGGCCTCTCCTGGGAGCCCAGTGTTAGATTCTGATGCGCAACAGCAGGTTAACTGTACCCCTTATACCTTCACATTGTCGATGAAACAAAGAAATTGTGTGGGGATTCAACATATATTTCACAACGGCGGTTTCTGTCCACAGGAGGAACATTTAGAAGAGTCTGCTGTTTGGGCCTCTCCTGGGAGCCCAGTGTTACATTAAGATGCACAGTAGTAGTTTCACTGTAAACCTTGTACCTTCAAATTGTCGATGAAACAAAGAAATTGCATCGGGATTCAATCCGAAATTCACAATGGGGGTTTCTGTCCACAGGAGTAACATTTAGAAGAGTCTGCTGTTTGGTCCTCTCCTGGGAGCCCAATGTTAGATTCCGATGCACAGTAGTAGTTTCACTGTAACCCTTGTACCTTCAAATTGTCGATGAAACAAAGAAATTGCATCGGGATTCAATCCCAAATTCACAATGGCAGTTTCTGTCCACAGGAGTAACATTTAGAAGAGTCTGATGTTTGGGCCTCTCCTGGGAGCCCAGTGTTAGATTCCGATGCACAACAGCAGGTTTACTGTAACCCTTAGACCTTCACCGTGTCGATGAAACAAATAAATTGTATGGGGATTCAACACATAAATACACAACGGCGGTTTCCGTCCACAGGAGTAACATTTAGAAGAGTCTGCTGTTTGGGCCTCTCCTGGGAGCCCAGTGTTAGATTCAGATGCACAGTAGTAGTTTCACTGTAACCCTTGTACCTTCAAATTGTCGACGAAACAAAGAAATTGCATCGGGATTCAATCCCAAATTCACAATGGCGGTTTCTGTCCACAGGAGTAACATTTAGAAGAGTCTGCTGTTTGGGCCTCTCCTGGGAGACCAGTGTTAGATTCCGATGCACAGTAGTAGTTTCACTGTATCCCTTGTACCTTCAAATTGTCGATGAAACAAAGAAATTGCATCGGGATTCAATCCGAAATTCACAATGGCGGTTTCTGTCCACAGGAGTAACATTTAGAAGAGTCTGCTGTTTGGGCTCCTCCTGGGAGCCCAGTGTTAGATTCCAATGCACAGTAGTAGTTTCACTGTAACCCTTTTACCTTCAAATTGTCGATGACACAAATAAATTGCATCGAGATTCAATGCCAAATTCACAATGGCTGTTTCTGTCCACAGGTGTAACATTTAGAAGAGTCTGCTGTTTGGGCCTCTCCTTGGAGCCCAGTGTTAGATTCCGATGCACAGTAGTAGTTTCACTGTAACCCTTGTACCTTCAAATTGTCGATGAAACAAAGAAATTGCATCGGGATTCAATCCCAAATTCACAATGGCAGTTTCTGTCCACAGGAGTAACATTTAGAAGAGTCTGATGTTTGGGCCTCTCCTGGGAGCCCAGTGTTAGATTCCGATGCACAACAGCAGGTTTACTGTAACCCTTAGACCTTCACCGTGTCGATGAAACAAATAAATTGTATGGGGATTCAACACATAAATACACAACGGCGGTTTCCGTCCACAGGAGTAACATTTAGAAGAGTCTGCTGTTTGGGCCTCTCCTGGGAGCCCAGTTTAGATTCCGATGCACAGTAGTAGTTCCACTGTAACCCTTGTACCTTCACATTGTCAATGAAACAAAGAATTTGCTTCGGGATTCAACACCAAATTCACAATGGCGGTTTCTGTCCACAGGAGTAACATTTAGAAGAGTCTGCTGTTTGGGCCTCTCCTCGGAGCCCAGTGTTAGATTCTGATGCACAACAGCAGGTAAACTGTAACCCTTATACCTTCACATTGTCGATGAAACAAAGAAATTGTGTGGGGATTCAACATAAAATTCACAACGGCGGTTTCTGTCCACAGGAGTAACATTTAGAAGAGTCTGCTGTTTGGGCCTCTCCTGGGATCCCAGTGTTACATTCAGATGCACAGTAGTAGTTTCACTGTAACCCTTGTACCTTCAAATTGTCGATGAAACAATGAAATTGCATCGGGATTCAATCCGAAATTCGCAATGGCGGTTTCTGTCCACAGGAGTAACATTTAGAAGAGTCTGCTGTTTGGGCCCCTCCTGGGAGCCCAGTGTTAGATTCCGATGCACAGTAGTAGTTTCACTGTAACCCTTGTACCTTCAAATTGTCGATGAAACAAAGAAATTGCATCGGGATTCAATCCCAAATTCACAATGGAGGTTTCTGTCCACAGGAGTAACATTTAGAAGAGTCTGCTGTTTGGGCCTCTCCTGGGAGCCCAGTTTAGATTCCAATGCACAGTAGTAGTTTCACTGTAACCCTTGTACCTTCACATTGTCGATGAAACAAAGAAATTGCACCGGGATTCAACACCAAATTCACAATGGCGGTTTCTGTCCACAGGAGTAACATTTAGAAGAGTCTGCTGTTTGGGCCTCTCCTGGGCGCCCAGTTTAGATTCCGATGCACAGTAGTAGTTTCACTGTAACCCTTATACCTTCACATTGTCGATGAAACAAGGAATTTGCTTCGGGATTCAACACCAAATTCACAATGGCGCTTTCTGTCCACAGGAGTAACATTTAGAAGAGTCTGCTGTTTGAGCCTCTCCTGGGAGCCCGGTGTTAGATTCTGATGCACAACAGCAGGTTAACTGTACCCCTTATACCTTCACATTGTCGATGAAACAAAGAAATTGTGTGGGGATTCACTATAAAATTCACAACGGCGGTTTCTGTCCACAGGAGTAACATTTAGAAGAGTCTGCTGTTTGGGCCTCTCCTGGGAGCCCAGTGTTACATTCAGATGCACAGTAGTAGTTTCACTGTAACCCTTGTACCTTCAAATTGTCGATGAAACAAAGAAATTGCATCGGGATTCAATCCGAAATTCGCAATGGCGGTTTCTGTCCACAGGAGTAACATTTAGAAGAGTCTGCTGTTTGGGCCCCTCCTGGGAGCCCAGTGTTAGATTCCGATGCACAGTAGTAGTTTCACTGTAACCCTTGTACCTTCAAATTGTCGATGAAACAAAGAAATTGCATCGGGATTCAATCCCAAATTCACAATGGCTGTTTCTGTCCTCAGGAGTAACATTTAGAAGAGTCTGCTGTTTGGGCCTCTCCTGGGAGCCCAGTTTAGATTCCGATGCACAGTAGTAGTTCCACTGTAACCCTTGTACCTTCACATTGTCAATGAAACAAAGAATTTGCTTCGGGATTCAACACCAAATTCACAATGGCGGTTTCTGTCCACAGGAGTAACATTTAGAAGAGTCTGCTGTTTGGGCCTCTCCTGGGAGCCCAGTGTTAGATTCTGATGCACAACAGCAGGTTAACTGTAACCCTTATACCTTCACATTGTCGATGAAACAAAGAAATTGTGTGGGGATTGAACATAAAATTCACAACGGCGGTTTCTGTCCACAGGAGTAACATTTAGAAGAGTCTGCTGTTTGGGCCTCTCCTGGGAGCCCAGTGTTACATTCAGATGCACAGTAGTAGTTTCACTGTAACCCTTGTACCTTCAAATTGTCGATGAAACAAAGAAATTGCATCGGGATTCAATCCGAAATTCGCAATGGCGGTTTCTGTCCACAGGAGTAACATTTAGAAGAGTCTGCTGTTTGGGCCCCTCCTGGGAGCCCAGTGTTAGATTCCGATGCACAGTAGTAGTTTCACTGTAACCCTTGTACCTTCAAATTGTCGATGAAACAAAGAAATTGCATCGGGATTCAATCCCAAATTCACAATGGCGGTTTCTGTCCACAGGAGTAACATTTAGAAGAGTCTGCTGTTTGGGCCTCTCCTGGGAGCCCAGTTTAGATTCCAATGCACAGTAGTAGTTTCACTGTAACCCTTGTACCTTCACATTGGCGATGAAACAAAGAAATTGCACCGGGATTCAACACCAAATTCACAATGGCGGTTTCTGTCCACAGGAGTAACATTTAGAAGAGTCTGCTGTTTGGGCCTCTCCTGGGCGCCCAGTTTAGATTCCGATGCACAGTAGTAGTTTCACTGTAACCCTTGTACCTTCACATTGTCGATGAAACAAGGAATTTGCTTCGGGATTCAACACCAAATTCACAATGGCGCTTTCTGTCCACAGGAGTAACATTTAGAAGAGTCTGCTGTTTGAGCCTCTCCTGGGAGCCCAGTGTTAGATTCTGATGCACAACAGCAGGTTAACTGTACCCCTTATACCTTCACATTGTCGATGACACAAAAAAATTGTGTGGGGATTCAACATAAAATTCACAACGGCGGTTTCTGTCCACAGGAGTAACATTTAGAAGAGTCTGCTGTTTGGGCCTCTCCTGGGAGCCCAGTGTTACATTCAGATGCACAGTAGTAGTTTCACTGTAACCCTTGTACCTTCAAATTGTCGATGAAACAAAGAAATTGCATCGGGACTCAATCCGAAATTCGCAATGGCGGTTTCTGTCCACAGGAGTAACATTTAGAAGAGTCCGCTGTTTGGGCCCCTCCTGGGAGCCCAGTGTTAGATTCCGATGCACAGTAGTAGTTTCACTGTAACCCTTGTACCTTCAAATTGTCGATGAAACAAAGAAATTGCATCGGGATTCAGTCCCAAATTCACAATGGCGGTTTCTGTCCACAGGAGTAACATTAAGAAGAGTCTGCTGTTTGGGCCTCTCCTGGGAGCCCAGTTTAGATTCCGATGCACAGTAGTAGTTCCACTGTAACCGTTGTACCTTCACATTGTCAATGAAACAAAGAATTTGCTTCGGGATTCAACACCAAATTCACAATGGCGGTTTCTGTCCACAGGAGTAACATTTAGAAGAGTCTGCTGTTTGGGCCTCTCCTGGGAGCCCAGTGTTAGATTCTGATGGACAACAGCAGGTTAACTGTAACCCTTATACCTTCACATTGTCGATGAAGCAAAGAAATTGTGTGGGGATTCAACATAAAATTCACAACGGCGGTTTCTGTCCACAGGAGTAACATTTAGAAGAGTCTGCAGTTTGGGCCTCTCCTGGGAGCCCAATGTTACATTCAGATGCACAGTAGTAGTTTCACTGTAACCCTTGTACCTTCAAATTGTCGATGAAACAAAGAAATTGAATCGGGATTCAATCCGAAATTCGCAATGGCGGTTTCTGTCCACAGGAGTAACATTTAGAAGAGTCTGCTGTTTGGGCCCCTCCTGGGAGCCCAGTGTTAGATTCCGATGCACAGTAGTAGTTTCACTGTAACCCTTGTACCTTCAAATTGTCGATGAAACAAAGAAATTGCATCGGGATTCAATCCCAAATTCACAATGGCGGTTTCTGTCCACAGGAGTAACATTTAGAAGAGTCTGCTGTTTGGGCCTCTCCTGGGAGCACAGTTTAGATTCCAATGCACAGTAGTAGTTTCACTGTAACCCTTGTACCTTCACATTGGCGATGGAACAAAGAAATTGTTTGGGGATTCAACACAAAATTCACAATGGCGGTTTCTGTCCACAGGAGTAACATTTAGAAGAGTCTTTTGTTTGGGCCTCTCCTGGGAGCCCAGTGTTAGATTCAGATGCACAACAGCAGGTTAACTGTAAACCTTATACCTTCACATTGTCGATGAAACAAAGAAATTGTGTGGGGATTCAACTTAAAATTCAGAACGGCGGTTTCTGTCCACAGGAGTAATATTTATAAGTGTCTGCTGTTTGGGCCTCTCCTGGGAGCCCAGTGTTAGATTCCGATGCACAGTAGTAGTTTCTCTGTAACCTTGTACCTTCACATTGTCGATGAAACAAAGCAATTGCATCGGGATTCAACACCAAATTCACAATGGCGGTTTCTGTCCACAGGAGTAATATTTAGAAGAGTCTGCTGATTGCGCCTCTCCTGGGAGCCCAGTGTTAGATTCCGATGCACAGTAGTAGTTTCACTGTAACCCTTGTACCTTCACATTGTCGATGAAACAAAGAAATTGCACCGGGATTCAACACCATATTCACAATGGCGGTTTCTGTCCACAGAAGTAACATTTAGAAGAGTCTGCTGTTTGGGCCTCTCCTGGGAGCCCACTTTAGATTCCGATGCACAGTAGTAGTTTCACTGTAACCCTTGTACCGTCACATTGTCGATGAAACAAAGAAATTGCATCGGGATTCAACACCAAATTCACAATGGCGCTTTCTGTCCACAGGAGTAACATTTAGAAGAGTCTGCTGTTTGAGCCTCTCCTGGGAGCCCAGTGTTAGATTCTGATGCACAACAGCAGGTTAACTGTACCCTTATACCTTCACATTGTCGATGAAACAAAGAAATTGTGTGGGGATTCAACATAAATTTCACAACGGCGGTTTCTGTCCACAGGAGGAACATTTAGAAGAGTCTGCTGTTTGGGCCTCTCCTGGGAGCCCAGTGTTACATTAAGATGCACAGTAGTAGTTTCACTGTAAACCTTGTACCTTCAAATTGTCGATGAAACAAAGAAATTGCATCGGGATTCAATCCGAAATTCACAATGGCGGTTTCTGTCCACAGGAGTAACATTTAGAAGAGTCTGCTGTTTGGGCTCCTCCTGGGAGCCCAGTGTTAGATTCCATTGCACAGTAGTAGTTTCACTGTAACCCTTTTACCTTCAAATTGTCGATGACACAAATAAATTGCATCGGGATTCAATCCCAAATTCACAATGGGGGTTTCTGTCCACAGGAGTAACATTTAGAAGAGTCTGCTGTTTGGGCCTCTCCTGGAAGCCCAGTGTTAGATTCCGATGCACAGTAGTAGTTTCACTGTAACCCTTGTACCTTCAAATTGTCGATGAAACAAAGAAATTGCATCGGGATTCAATCCCAAATTCACAATGGCGGTTTCTGTCCACAGGAGTAACATTTAGAAGAGTCTGTTGTTTGGGCCTCTCCTGGGAGCCCAGTGTTAGATTCCGATGCACAGTAGTAGTTCCACTGTAACCCTTGTACCTTCACATTGTCGATGAAACAAAGAAATTGTATCGGGATTCAACACCAAATTCACAATGGCGGTTTGTGTCCACAGAAGTAACATTTTGAAGAGTCTGCTGTTTGGGCCTCTCCTGGGAGCCCAGTGCTAGATTCCGATGCACTTTAGTAGTTTCACTGTAACCCTTGTACCTTCAAATTGTCGATGAAACAAAGAAATTGCATCGGGATTCAATCCCAAATTCACAATGGCGGTTTCTGTCCACAGGTGTAACATTTAGAAGAGTCTGCTGTTTGGGCCTCTCCTGGGAGCCCAGTGTTAGATTCCGATGCACAGTAGTAGTTTCACTGTAACCTTTGTACCTTCAAATTGTCGATGAAACAAAGAAATTGCATCGGGATTCAATCCCAAATTCACAATGGTGGTTTCTGTCCACAGGAGTAACATTTAGAAGAGTCTGCTGTTTGGGCCTCTCCTGGGAGCCCAGTGTTAGATTCCGATGCACAGTAGTAGTTTCACTGTAACCCTTGTACCTTCAAATTGTCGATGAAACAAAATAATTGCATCGGGATTCAACACCAAATTCACAATGGCGGTTTTGGTCCACAGAAGTAACATTTTGAAGAGTCTGCTGTTTGGGCCTCTCCTGGGAGCCCAGTGTTAGATTCCGATGCACAGTAGTAGTTTCACTGTAACCCTTGTACCTTCAAATTGTCGATGAAACAAAGAAATTGCATCGGAATTCAATCCCAAATTCACAATGGCGGTTTCTGTCCACAGGTGTAACATTTAGAAGAGTCTGCTGTTTGGGCCTCTCCTGGGAGCCCAGTGTTAGATTCCGATGCACAGTAGTAGTTTCACTGTAACCCTTGTACCTTCAAATTGTCGATGAAACAAAGAGATTGCATCGGGATTCAATCCCAAATTCACAATGGCGGTTTCTGTCCACAGGAGTAACATTTAGAAGAGTCTGCTGTTTGGGCCTCTCCTGGGAGCCCAGTGTTAGATTCCGATGCACAGTAGTAGTTTCACTGTAACCCTTGTACCTTCACATTGTCGATGAAACAAAGAATTTGCTTCGGGATTCAAACCCAATTCACAATGGCGGTTTCTGTCCACAGGAGTAACATTTAGAAGAGTCTGCTGTTTGGGCCTCTCCTGGGAGCCCAGTGTTAGATTCTGATGCACAACAGCAGGTTAACTGTAACCCTTATACCTTCACATTGTCGATGAAACAAAGAAATTGTGTGGGGATTCAACATAAAATTCACAACGGCGGTTTCTGTCCACAGGATTAATATTTAGAAGTGTCTGCTGTTTGGGCCTCTCCTGGGAGCCCAGTGTTAGATTCCGATGCACAGTAGTAGTTTCACTGTAACCCTTGTACCTTCAAATTGTCGATGAAACAAAATAATTGCATCGGGATTCAATCCCAAATTCACAATGGCCTTTTCTCTCCACAGGAGTAACATTTAGAAGAGTCTGCTGTTTGGGCCTCTCCTGGGAGCCCAGTGTTAGATTCCGATGCACAGTAGTAGTTCACTGTAACCCTTGTACCTTCAAATTGTCGATGAAACAAAGAAATTGCATCGGGATTCAATCCCAAATTCACAATGGTGGTTTCTGTCCACAGGAGTAACATTTAGAAGAGTCTGCTGTTTGGGCCTCTCCTGGGAGCCCAGTGTTAGATTCCGATGCACAGTAGTAGTTTCACTGTAACCCGTGTTCACCTTCAAATTGTCGATGAAACAAAGAAACTGCATCGGGATTCAATCCCAAATTCGCAATGGTGGTTTCTGTCCACAGGAGTAACATTTAGAAGAGTCTGTTGTTTGGGCCTCTCCTGGGAGCCCAGTTTAAATTCCGATGCACAGTAGTAGTTTCACTGTAAACCTTGTACCTTCACATTGTCGATGAAACAAAGAAATTGCTTCGGGAATCAACACCAAATTCACAATGGCGGCTTGTGTCCACAGGAGTAACATTTAGAAGAGTCTGCTGTTTGGGCCTCTCCTGGGAGCCCAGTGTTAGATTCCGATGCACAGTAGTAGTTTCACTGTAAACCTTGTACCTTCACATTGTCGATGAAACAAAGAAATTGCATCGGGATTCAACACCAAATTCACAATGGCGGTTTCTGTCCACAGGTGTAACATTTAGAAGAGTCTGCTGTTTGGGCCTCTCCTGGGAGCCCAGTGTTAGATTCCGATGCACAGTAGTAGTTTCACTGTAACCCTTGTACCTTCAAATTGTCGATGAAACAAAGAAATTGCATCGGGATTCACCCCAAATTCACAATGGCGGTTTCTGTCCACAGGAGTAACATTTAGAAGAGTCTGCTGTTTGGGCCTCTCCTGGGAGCCCAGTGTTAGATTCCGATGCACAGTAGTAGTTTCACTCTAACCCTTGTAACTTCACATTGTCGATGAAACAAATAAATTGCATCGGGATTCAACACCAAATTCACAATGGCGGTTTCTGTCCACAGGAGTAACATTTAGAAGTGTCTGCTGTTTGGGCCTCTCCTGGGAGCCCAGTGTTAGATTCCGATGCACAACAGCAGGTTTACTGTAACCCTTAGACCTTTACAGTGTCGATGAAACAAATAAATTATATGGGGATTCAACACATAAATACACAACGGCGGTTTCTTTCCACAGGAGTAACATTTAGAAGAGTCTGCTGTTTGGGCCTCTCCTGGGAGCCCAGTGTTAGATTGCGATGCACAGTAGTAGTTCACTGTAACCCTTGTACCTTCAAATTGTCGATGAAACAAAGAAATTGCATCGGGATTCAATCCAAATTTCATAATGGCGGTTTCTGTCTACAGGAGTAACATTTAGAAGAGTCTGCTGTTTGGGCCTCTCCTGGGAGCCCAGTGTTAGAATCCGATGCACAGTAGTAGTTTCACTGTAACCCTTGTACCTTCACATTGTCGATAAAACAAAGAAGTTGCATCGGGATTCAACACAAAATTCACAATCGCGGTTTCTGTCCACAGAAGTAACATTTTGAAGAGTCTGCTGTTTGGGCCTCTCCTGGGAGCCCAGTGTTAGATTCCGATGCACAGTAGTAGTTTCACTGTAACCCTTGTACCTTCACATTGTCGATGAAACAAATAAATTGCATTGGGATTCAACACCAAATTCACAATGGTGGTTTCTGCCCACAGGTGTAACATTTAGAAGAGTCTGCTGTTTGGGCCTCTCCTGGGAGCCCAGTGTTAGATTCCGATGCACAGTAGTAGTTTCACTGTAACCCTTGTACCTTCAAATTGTCGATGAAACAAAGAAATTGCATCAGGATTCAATCCCAAATTCACAATGGCGGTTTCTGTCCACAGGAGTAACATTTAGAAGAGTCTTCTGTTTGGGCCTCTCCTGGGAGCCCAGTGTTAGATTCCGATGCACAGTAGTAGTTTCACTGTAACCCTTGTACCTTCAAATTGTCGATGAAACAAAGAAATTGCATCGGGATTCAACACCAAATTCACAATGGCGGTTTCTGTCCACAGGATTAACATTTAGAAGAGTCTGCTGTTTGGGCCTCTCCTGGGAGCCCAGTGTTAGATTACGATGCACAGTAGTAGTTTCACTGTAACCCTTGTACCTTCAAATTGTCGATGAAACAAAGAAATTGCATCGGGATTCAATCCCAAATTCACAATGGCGGTTTCTGTCCACAGGAGTAACATTTAGAAGAGTCTGCTGTTTGGGCCTCTCCTGGGAGCCCAGTTTAGATTCCGATAGACAGTAGTAGTTTCACTGTAACCCTTGTACCTTCAAATTGTCGATGAAACAAAGAAATTGCATCGGGATTCAATCCCAAATTCACAATGGTGGTTTCTGTCCACAGGAGTAACATTTAGAAGAGTGTGCTGTTTGGGCCTCTCCTGGGAGCCCAGTGTTAGATTCCGATGCACAGTAGTAGTTTCACTGTAACCCTTGTACCTTCAAATTGTCGATGAAACAGAGAAATTGCATCGGGATTCAATCCCAAATTCACAATGGTGGTTTCTGTCCACAGGAGTAACATTTAGAAGAGTCTGCTGTTTGGGCCTCTCCTGGGAGCCCAGTGATAGATTCCGATGGACAGTAGTAGTTTCACTGTAACCCTTGTACCTTCAAATTGTCGATGAAACAAAGAAATTGCATCGGGATTCAATCGCAAATTCACAATGGCGGTTTCTGTCCCCAGGAGTAACATTTAGAAGAGTCTGCTGTTTGGGCCCCTCCTGGGAGCCCAGTGTTAGATTCCGATGCACAGTAGTAGTTTCACTGTAACCCTTGTACCTTCAAATTGTCGATGAAACAAAGAAATTGCATCGGGATTCAATCCCAAATTCACAATGATGGTTTCTGTCCACAGGAGTAACATTTAGAAGAGTGTGCTGTTTGGCCCTCTCCTGGGAGCCCAGTGTTAGATTCCGAGGCACAGTAGTAGTTTCACTGTAACCCTTGTACCTTCAAATTGTCGATGAAACAGAGAAATTGCATCGGGATTCAATCCCAAATTCACAATGGTGGTTTCTGTCCACAGGAGTAACATTTAGAAGAGTCTGCTGTTTGGGCCTCTGCTGGGAGCCCTGTGTTAGATTCCGATGCACAGTAGTAGTTTCACTGTAACCCTTGTACCTTCAAATTGTCGATGAAACAAAGAAATTGCATCGGGATTCAATCCCAAATTCACAATGGCGGTTTCTGTCCACAGGAGTAACATTTAGAAAAGTCTGCTGTTTGGGCCTCTCCTGGGAGCCCAGTGTTAGATTCCGATGCACAGTAGTAGTTTCACTGTAACCCTTGTACCTTCAAATTGTCGATGAAACAAAGAAATTGCATCGGGATTCAATCCCAAATTCACAATGGCTGTTTCTGTCCACAGGAGTAACACTTAGAAGAGTCTGCTGTTTGGGCCTCTCCTGGGAGCCCAGTGTTAGATTCCGATGCACAGTAGTAGTTTCACTGTAACCCTTGTACCTTCAAATTGTAGATGAAACAAAGAAATTGCATCGGGATTCACTCCCAAATTCACAATGGCGGTTTCTGTCCACAGGAGTAACATTTAGAAGAGTCTGCTGTTTGGGCCTCACCTGGGAGCCCAGTGTTAGATTCCGATGCACAGTAGTAGTTTCACTGTAACCCTTTTACCTTCAAATTGGCGATGAAACAAAGAAATTGCATCGGGATTCAATCCCAAATTCACAATGGCGGTTTCTGTCTACAGGAGTAACATTTAGAAGAGTCTGCTGTTTGGGCCTCTCCTGGGAGCCCAGTGTTAGATTCCGATGCACAGTAGTAGTTTCACTGTAACCTTTGTACCTTCAAATTGTCGATGAAACAAAGATATTGCATCGGGATTCAATCCCAAATTCACAATGGCGGTTTCTGTCCACAGGAGTAACATTTAGAAGAGTCTGCTGTTTGGGCCTCTCCTGGGAGCCCAGTGTTAGATTCCGATGCACAGTAGTAGTTTCACTGTAACCCTTGTACCTTCAAATTGTCGATAAAACAGAGAAATTGCATCGGGATTCATTCCCAAATTCACAATGGTGGTTTCTGTCCACAGGAGTAACATTTAGAAGAGGCTGCTGTTTGGGCCTCTCCTGGGAGCCCAGTTTAGATTCCGATGGACAGTAGTAGTTTCACTGTAACCCTTGTACCTTCAAATTGTCGATGAAACAAAGAAATTGCATCGGGATTCAATCCCAAATTCACAATGGCTGTTTCTGTCCATAGGAGTAACATTTAGAAGAGTCTGCTGTTTGGGCCTCTCCTGGGAGCCCAGTGTTAGATTCCGATGCACAGTAGTAGTTTCACTGTAACCCTTGTACCTTCAAATTGTCGATGAAACAAAGAAATTGCATCGGGATTCAATCCCAAATTCACAATGGTGGTTTCTGTCCACAGGAGTAACATTTAGAAGAGTGTGCTGTTTGGGCCTCTCCTGGGAGCCCAGTGTTAGATTCCGATGCACAGTAGTAATTTCACTGTAACCCTTGTACCTTCAAATTGTCGATGAAACAAAGAAATTGCATCGGGATTCAATCCCAAATTCACAATGGTGGTTTCTGTCCACAGGAGTAACATTTAGAAGAGTCTGCTGTTTGGGCCTCTCCTGGGAGCCCAGTTTAGATTCCGATGGACAGTAGTAGTTTCACTGTAACCCTTGTACCTTCAAATTGTCGATGAAACAAAGAAATTGCATCGGGATTCAATCCCAAATTCACAATGGCGGTTTCTGTCCACAGGAGTAACATTTAGAAGAGTCTGCTGTTTGGGCCTCTCCTGGGAGCCCAGTGTTAGATTCCGATGCACAGTAGTAGTTTCACTGTAACCCTTGTACCTTCAAATTGTCGATGAAACAAAGAAATTGCATCGGGATTCAATCCCAAATTCACAATGGCTGTTTCTGTCCACAGGAGTAACATTTAGAAGAGTCTGCTGTTTGGGCCTCTGCTGGGAGCCCAGTGTTAGATTCCGATGCACAGTAGTAGTTTCACTGTAACCCTTGTACCTTCAAATTGTCGATGAAACAAAGAAATTGCATCGGGATTCAATCCCTAATTCACAATGGCGGTTTCTGTCCACAGGAGTAACATTTAGAAGAGTCTGCTGTTTGGGCCCCTCCTGGGAGCCCAGTGTTAGATTCCGATGCACAGTAGTAGTTTCACTGTAACCCTTGTACTTTCAAATTGTCGATGAAACAAAGAAATTGCATCGGGATTCAATCCCAAATTCACAATGGCGGTTTCTGTCCACAGGAGTAACATTTAGAAGAGTCTGCTGTTTGGGCCTCTCCTGGGAGCCCAGTGTTAGATTCCGATGCACAGTAGTAGTTTCACTGTAACCCTTGTACCTTCAAATTGTCGATGAAACAAAGAAATTGCATCGGGATTCAATCCCAAATTCACAATGGCTGTTTCTGTCCACAGGAGTAACACTTAGAAGAGTCTGCTGTTTGGGCCTCTCCTGGGAGCCCAGTGTTAGATTCCGATGCACAGTAGTAGTTTCACTGTAACCCTTGTACCTTCAAATTGTAGATGAAACAAAGAAATTGCATCGGGATTCACTCCCAAATTCACAATGGGGGTTTCTGTCCACAGGAGTAACATTTAGAAGAGTCTGCTGTTTGGGCCTCTCCTGGGAGCCCAGTGTTAGATTCCGATGCACAGTAGTAGTTTCACTGTAACCCTTTTAACTTCAAATTGTCGATGAAACAAAGAAATTGAATCGGGATTCAATCCCAAATTCACAATGGCGGTTTCTGTCCACAGGAGTAACATTTAGAAGAGTCTGCTGTTTGGGCCTCTCCTGGGAGCCCAGTGTTAGATTCCGATGCACAGTAGTAGTTTCACTGTAACCTTTGTACCTTCAAATTGTCGATGAAACAAAGATATTGCATCGGGATTCAATCCCAAATAACTATGGCTGGTTCTGTCCACAGGAGTAACATTTAGAAGAGTCTGCTGTTTGGGCCTCTGCTGGGAGCCCAGTGTTAGATTCCGATGCACAGTAGTAGTTTCACTGTAACCCTTGTACCTTCAAATTGTCGATGAAACAAAGAAATTGCATCGGGATTCAATCCCAAATTCACAATGGCGGTTTCTGTCCACAGGAGTAACATTTAGAAGAGTCTGTTGTTTGGGCCTCTCCTGGGAGCCCAGTGTTAGTTTCCGATGCACAGTAGTAGTTTCACTGTAACCCTTGTACCTTCAAATTGTCGATGAAACAAAGAAATTGCATCGGGATTCAATCCCAAATTCACAATGGCTGTTTCTGTCCACAGGAGTAACGCTTAGAAGAGTCTGCTGTTTGGGCCTCTCCTGGGAGCCCAGTGTTAGATTCCGATGCACAGTAGTAGTTTCACTGTAACCCTTGTACCTTCAAATTGTAGATGAAACAAAGAAATTGCATCGGGATTCACTCCCAAATTCACAATGGCGGTTTCTGTCCACAGGAGTAACATTTAGAAGAGTCTGCTGTTTGGGCCTCTCCTGGGAGCCCAGTGTTAGATTCCGATGCACAGTAGTAGTTTCACTGTAACCCTTTTACCTTCAAATTGTCGATGAAACAAAGAAATTGCATCGGGATTCAATCCCAAATTCACAATGGCGGTTTCTGTCCACAGGAGTAACATTTAGAAGAGTCTGCTGTTTGGGCCTCTCCTGGGAGCCCAGTGTTAGATTCCGATGCACAGTAGTAGTTTCACTGTAACCATTGTACCTTCAAATTGTCGATGAAACAAAGATATTGCATCGGGATTCAATCCCAAATTCACAATGGCGGTTTCTGTCCACAGGAGGAACATTTAGAAGAGTCTGCTGTTTGGGCCTCTCCTGGGAGCCCAGTGTTAGATTCCGATGCACAGTAGTAGTTTCACTGTAACCCTTGTACCTTGAAATTGTCGATGAAACAAAGAAATTGCATCGGGATTCAATCCCAAATTCACAATGGCTGTTTCTGTCGACAGGAGTAACATTTAGAAGAGTCTGCTGTTTGGGCCTCTCCTGGGAGCCCAGTGTTAGATTCCGATGCACAGTAGTAGTTTCACTGTAACCCTTGTACCTTCAAATTGTCGATGAAACAAAGAAATTGCATCGGGATTCAATCCCAAATAACTATGGCTGGTTCTGTCCACAGGAGTAACATTTAGAAGAGTCTGCTGTTTGGGCCTCTGCTGGGAGCCCAGTGTTAGATTCCGATGCACAGTAGTAGTTTCACTGTAACCCTTGTACCTTCAAATTGTCGATGAAACAAAGAAATTGCATCGGGATTCAATCCCAAATTCACTATGGCTGTTTCTGTCCACAGGAGTAACATTTAGAAGAGTCTGCTGTTTGGGCCTCTCCTGGGAGCCCAGTGTAAGATTCCAATGCACAGTAGTAGTTTCACTGTAACCCTTGTACCTTCAAATTGTCGATGAAACAGAG
This sequence comes from Schistocerca nitens, assembly GCF_023898315.1. Classification (NCBI taxonomy): domain Eukaryota; kingdom Metazoa; phylum Arthropoda; class Insecta; order Orthoptera; family Acrididae; genus Schistocerca; species Schistocerca nitens. The sequence continues at coordinate 177,893,818 of NC_064623.1, forward strand.
AAATTGCATTTGGATTCAATCCCAAATTCACAATGGTGGTTTCTGTCCACAGGAGTAACATTTAGAAGAGTCTGCTGTTTGGGCCTCTCCTGGGAGCCCAGTTTAGATTCCATTGGACAATAGTAGTTTCACTGTAACCATTGTACCTTCAAATTGTCGATGAAACAAAGAAATTGCATCGGGATTCAATCCCAAATTCACTATGGCTGTTTCTGTCCACAGGAGTAACATTTAGAAGAGTCTGCTGTTTGGGCCTCTCCTGGGAGCCCAGTTTAGATTCCGATGGACAGTAGTAGTTTCACTGTAACCCTTGTACCTTCAAATTGTAGATGAAACAAAGAAATTGCATCGGGATTCAATCCCAAATTCACAATGGTGGTTTCTGTCCACAGGAGTAACATTTAGAAGAGTCTGCTGTTTGGGCCTCTCCTGGGAGCCCAGTTTAGATTCCGATGGACAGTAGTAGTTTCACTGTAACCCTTGTACCTTCAAATTGTCGATGAAACAGAGAAATTGCATCGGGATTCAATCCCAAATTCACAATGGCTGTTTCTGTCCACAGGAGTAACACTTAGAAGAGTCTGCTGTTTGGGCCTCTCCTGGGAGCCCAGTGTTAGATTCCGATGCACAGTAGTAGTTTCACTGTAACCCTTGTACCTTCAAATTGTAGATGAAACAAAGAAATTGCATCGGGATTCACTCCCAAATTCACAATGGCGGTTTCTGTCCACAGGAGTAACATTTAGAAGAGTCTGCTGTTTGGGCCCCTCCTGGGAGCCCAGTGTTAGATTCCGATGCACAGTAGTAGTTTCACTGTAACCCTTGTACTTTCAAATTGTCGATGAAACAAAGAAATTGCATCGGGATTCAATCCCAAATTCACAATGGCGGTTTCTGTCCACAGGAGTAACATTTAGAAGAGTCTGCTGTTTGGGCCTCTCCTGGGAGCCCAGTGTTAGATTCCGATGCACAGTAGTAGTTTCACTGTAACCCTTGTACCTTCAAATTGTCGATAAAACAGAGAAATTGCATCGGGATTCATTCCCAAATTCACAATGGTGGTTTCTGTCCACAGGAGTAACATTTAGAAGAGGCTGCTGTTTGGGCCTCTCCTGGGAGCCCAGTTTAGATTCCGATGGACAGTAGTAGTTTCACTGTAACCCTTGTACCTTCAAATTGTCGATGAAACAAAGAAATTGCATCGGGATTCAATCCCAAATTCACAATGGCTGTTTCTGTCCATAGGAGTAACATTTAGAAGAGTCTGCTGTTTGGGCCTCTCCTGGGAGCCCAGTGTTAGATTCCGATGCACAGTAGTAGTTTCACTGTAACCCTTGTACCTTCAAATTGTCGATGAAACAAAGAAATTGCATCGGGATTCAATCCCAAATTCACAATGGGGGTTTCTGTCCACAGGAGTAACATTTAGAAGAGTCTGCTGTTTGGGCCTCTCCTGGGAGCCCAGTGTTAGATTCCGATGCACAGTAGTAGTTTCACTGTAACCCTTTTAACTTCAAATTGTCGATGAAACAAAGAAATTGAATCGGGATTCAATCCCAAATTCACAATGGCGGTTTCTGTCCACAGGAGTAACATTTAGAAGAGTCTGCTGTTTGGGCCTCTCCTGGGAGCCCAGTGTTAGATTCCGATGCACAGTAGTAGTTTCACTGTAACCTTTGTACCTTCAAATTGTCGATGAAACAAAGATATTGCATCGGGATTCAATCCCAAATAACTATGGCTGGTTCTGTCCACAGGAGTAACATTTAGAAGAGTCTGCTGTTTGGGCCTCTGCTGGGAGCCCAGTGTTAGATTCCGATGCACAGTAGTAGTTTCACTGTAACCCTTGTACCTTCAAATTGTCGATGAAACAAAGAAATTGCATCGGGATTCAATCCCAAATTCACAATGGCGGTTTCTGTCCACAGGAGTAACATTTAGAAGAGTCTGTTGTTTGGGCCTCTCCTGGGAGCCCAGTGTTAGATTCCGATGCACAGTAGTAGTTTCACTGTAACCCTTGTACCTTCAAATTGTCGATGAAACAAAGAAATTGCATCGGGATTCAATCCCAAATTCACAATGGCTGTTTCTGTCCACAGGAGTAACACTTAGAAGAGTCTGCTGTTTGGGCCTCTCCTGGGAGCCCAGTGTTAGATTCCGATGCACAGTAGTAGTTTCACTGTAACCCTTGTACCTTCAAATTGTAGATGAAACAAAGAAATTGCATCGGGATTCACTCCCAAATTCACAATGGCGGTTTCTGTCCACAGGAGTAACATTTAGAAGAGTCTGCTGTTTGGGCCTCTCCTGGGAGCCCAGTGTTAGATTCCGATGCACAGTAGTAGTTTCACTGTAACCCTTTTACCTTCAAATTGTCGATGAAACAAAGAAATTGCATCGGGATTCAATCCCAAATTCACAATGGCGGTTTCTGTCCACAGGAGTAACATTTAGAAGAGTCTGCTGTTTGGGCCTCTCCTGGGAGCCCAGTGTTAGATTCCGATGCACAGTAGTAGTTTCACTGTAACCATTGTACCTTCAAATTGTCGATGAAACAAAGATATTGCATCGGGATTCAATCCCAAATTCACAATGGCGGTTTCTGTCCACAGGAGGAACATTTAGAAGAGTCTGCTGTTTGGGCCTCTCCTGGGAGCCCAGTGTTAGATTCCGATGCACAGTAGTAGTTTCACTGTAACCCTTGTACCTTGAAATTGTCGATGAAACAAAGAAATTGCATCGGGATTCAATCCCAAATTCACAATGGCTGTTTCTGTCGACAGGAGTAACATTTAGAAGAGTCTGCTGTTTGGGCCTCTCCTGGGAGCCCAGTGTTAGATTCCGATGCACAGTAGTAGTTTCACTGTAACCCTTGTACCTTCAAATTGTCGATGAAACAAAGAAATTGCATCGGGATTCAATCCCAAATAACTATGGCTGGTTCTGTCCACAGGAGTAACATTTAGAAGAGTCTGCTGTTTGGGCCTCTGCTGGGAGCCCAGTGTTAGATTCCGATGCACAGTAGTAGTTTCACTGTAACCCTTGTACCTTCAAATTGTCGATGAAACAAAGAAATTGCATCGGGATTCAATCCCAAATTCACTATGGCTGTTTCTGTCCACAGGAGTAACATTTAGAAGAGTCTGCTGTTTGGGCCTCTCCTGGGAGCCCAGTGTTAGATTCCAATGCACAGTAGTAGTTTCACTGTAACCCTTGTACCTTCAAATTGTCGATGAAACAGAGAAATTGCATTTGGATTCAATCCCAAATTCACAATGGTGGTTTCTGTCCACAGGAGTAACATTTAGAAGAGTCTGCTGTTTGGGCCTCTCCTGGGAGCCCAGTTTAGATTCCATTGGACAATAGTAGTTTCACTGTAACCATTGTACCTTCAAATTGTCGATGAAACAAAGAAATTGCATCGGGATTCAATCCCAAATTCACTATGGCTGTTTCTGTCCACAGGAGTAACATTTAGAAGAGTCTGCTGTTTGGGCCTCTCCTGGGAGCCCAGTTTAGATTCCGATGGACAGTAGTAGTTTCACTGTAACCCTTGTACCTTCAAATTGTAGATGAAACAAAGAAATTGCATCGGGATTCAATCCCAAATTCACAATGGTGGTTTCTGTCCACAGGAGTAACATTTAGAAGAGTCTGCTGTTTGGGCCTCTCCTGGGAGCCCAGTGTTAGATTCCGATGCACAGTAGTAGTTTCACTGTAACCCTTGTACCTTCAAATTGTCGATGAAACAGAGAAATTGCATCGGGATTCAATCCCAAATTCACAATGGTGGTTTCTGTCCACAGGAGTAACATTTAGAAGAGTCTGCTGTTTGGGCCTCTCCTGGGAGCCCAGTGTTAGATTCCGATGGACAGTAGTAGTTTCACTGTAACCCTTGTACCTTCAAATTGTCGATGAAACAAAGAAATTGCATCGGGATTCAATCCCAAATTCACAATGGCTGTTTCTGTCCACAGGAGTAACACTTAGAAGAGTCTGCTGTTTGGGCCTCTCCTGGGAGCCCAGTGTTAGATTCCGATGCACAGTAGTAGTTTCACTGTAACCCTTGTACCTTCAAATTGTAGATGAAACAAAGAAATTGCATCGGGATTCACTCCCAAATTCACAATGGCGGTTTCTGTCCACAGGAGTAACATTTAGAAGAGTCTGCTGTTTGGGCCCCTCCTGGGAGCCCAGTGTTAGATTCCGATGCACAGTAGTAGTTTCACTGTAACCCTTGTACTTTCAAATTGTCGATGAAACAAAGAAATTGCATCGGGATTCAATCCCAAATTCACAATGGCGGTTTCTGTCCACAGGAGTAACATTTAGAAGAGTCTGCTGTTTGGGCCTCTCCTGGGAGCCCAGTGTTAGATTCCGATGCACAGTAGTAGTTTCACTGTAACCCTTGTACCTTCAAATTGTCGATAAAACAGAGAAATTGCATCGGGATTCATTCCCAAATTCACAATGGTGGTTTCTGTCCACAGGAGTAACATTTAGAAGAGGCTGCTGTTTGGGCCTCTCCTGGGAGCCCAGTTTAGATTCCGATGGACAGTAGTAGTTTCACTGTAACCCTTGTACCTTCAAATTGTCGATGAAACAAAGAAATTGCATCGGGATTCAATCCCAAATTCACAATGGCTGTTTCTGTCCATAGGAGTAACATTTAGAAGAGTCTGCTGTTTGGGCCTCTCCTGGGAGCCCAGTGTTAGATTCCGATGCACAGTAGTAGTTTCACTGTAACCCTTGTACCTTCAAATTGTCGATGAAACAGAGAAATTGCATCGGGATTCAATCCCAAATTCACAATGGTGGTTTCTGTCCACAGGAGTAACATTTAGAAGAGTCTGCTGTTTGGGCCTCTCCTGGGAGCCCAGTGTTAGATTCCGATGGACAGTAGTAGTTTCACTGTAACCCTTGTACCTTCAAATTGTCGATGAAACAAAGAAATTGCATCGGGATTCAATCCCAAATTCACAATGGCTGTTTCTGTCCACAGGAGTAACACTTAGAAGAGTCTGCTGTTTGGGCCTCTCCTGGGAGCCCAGTGTTAGATTCCGATGCACAGTAGTAGTTTCACTGTAACCCTTGTACCTTCAAATTGTAGATGAAACAAAGAAATTGCATCGGGATTCACTCCCAAATTCACAATGGCGGTTTCTGTCCACAGGAGTAACATTTAGAAGAGTCTGCTGTTTGGGCCCCTCCTGGGAGCCCAGTGTTAGATTCCGATGCACAGTAGTAGTTTCACTGTAACCCTTGTACTTTCAAATTGTCGATGAAACAAAGAAATTGCATCGGGATTCAATCCCAAATTCACAATGGCGGTTTCTGTCCACAGGAGTAACATTTAGAAGAGTCTGCTGTTTGGGCCTCTCCTGGGAGCCCAGTGTTAGATTCCGATGCACAGTAGTAGTTTCACTGTAACCCTTGTACCTTCAAATTGTCGATAAAACAGAGAAATTGCATCGGGATTCATTCCCAAATTCACAATGGTGGTTTCTGTCCACAGGAGTAACATTTAGAAGAGGCTGCTGTTTGGGCCTCTCCTGGGAGCCCAGTTTAGATTCCGATGGACAGTAGTAGTTTCACTGTAACCCTTGTACCTTCAAATTGTCGATGAAACAAAGAAATTGCATCGGGATTCAATCCCAAATTCACAATGGCTGTTTCTGTCCATAGGAGTAACATTTAGAAGAGTCTGCTGTTTGGGCCTCTCCTGGGAGCCCAGTGTTAGATTCCGATGCACAGTAGTAGTTTCACTGTAACCCTTGTACCTTCAAATTGTCGATGAAACAAAGAAATTGCATCGGGATTCAATCCCAAATTCACAATGGTGGTTTCTGTCCACAGGAGTAACATTTAGAAGAGTGTGCTGTTTGGGCCTCTCCTGGGAGCCCAGTGTTAGATTCCGATGCACAGTAGTAATTTCACTGTAACCCTTGTACCTTCAAATTGTCGATGAAACAAAGAAATTGCATCGGGATTCAATCCCAAATTCACAATGGTGGTTTCTGTCCACAGGAGTAACATTTAGAAGAGTCTGCTGTTTGGGCCTCTCCTGGGAGCCCAGTTTAGATTCCGATGGACAGTAGTAGTTTCACTGTAACCCTTGTACCTTCAAATTGTCGATGAAACAAAGAAATTGCATCGGGATTCAATCCCAAATTCACAATGGCGGTTTCTGTCCACAGGAGTAACATTTAGAAGAGTCTGCTGTTTGGGCCTCTCCTGGGAGCCCAGTGTTAGATTCCGATGCACAGTAGTAGTTTCACTGTAACCCTTGTACCTTCAAATTGTCGATGAAACAAAGAAATTGCATCGGCATTCAATCCCAAATTCACAATGGCTGTTTCTGTCCACAGGGGTAACATTTAGAAGAGTCTGCTGTTTGGGCCTCTGCTGGGAGCCCAGTGTTAGATTCCGATGCACAGTAGTAGTTTCACTGTAACCCTTGTACCTTCAAATTGTCGATGAAACAAAGAAATTGCATCGGGATTCAATCCCAAATTCACAATGGCGGTTTCTGTCCACAGGAGTAACATTTAGAAGAGTCTGCTGTTTGGGCCCCTCCTGGGAGCCCAGTGTTAGATTCCGATGCACAGTAGTAGTTTCACTGTAACCCTTGTACTTTCAAATTGTCGATGAAACAAAGAAATTGCATCGGGATTCAATCCCAAATTCACAATGGCGGTTTCTGTCCACAGGAGTAACATTTAGAAGAGTCTGCTGTTTGGGCCTCTCCTGGGAGCCCAGTGTTAGATTCCGATGCACAGTAGTAGTTTCACTGTAACCCTTGTACCTTCAAATTGTCGATGAAACAAAGAAATTGCATCGGGATTCAATCGCAAATTCACAATGGCTGTTTCTGTCCACAGGAGTAACACTTAGAAGAGTCTGCTGTTTGGGACTCTCCTGGGAGCCCAGTGTTAGATTCCGATGCACAGTAGTAGTTTCACTGTAACCCTTGTACCTTCAAATTGTAGATGAAACAAAGAAATTGCATCGGGATTCACTCCCAAATTCACAATGGCGGTTTCTGTCCACAGGAGTAACATTTAGAAGAGTCTGCTGTTTGGGCCTCTCCTGGGAGCCCAGTGTTAGATTCCGATGCACAGTAGTAGTTTCACTGTAACCCTTTTACCTTCAAATTGTCGATGAAACAAAGAAATTGCATCGGGATTCAATCCCAAATTCACAATGGCGGTTTCTGTCCACAGGAGTAACATTTAGAAGAGTCTGCTGTTTGGGCCTCTCCTGGGAGCCCAGTGTTAGATTCCGATGCACAGTAGTAGTTTCACTGTAACCTTTGTACCTTCAAATTGTCGATGAAACAAAGATATTGCATCGGGATTCAATCCCAAATAACTATGGCTGGTTCTGTCCACAGGAGTAACATTTAGAAGAGTCTGCTGTTTGGGCCTCTGCTGGGAGCCCAGTGTTAGATTCCGATGCACAGTAGTAGTTTCACTGTAACCCTTGTACCTTCAAATTGTCGATGAAACAAAGAAATTGCATCGGGATTCAATCCCAAATTCACAATGGCGGTTTCTGTCCACAGGAGTAACATTTAGAAGAGTCTGTTGTTTGGGCCTCTCCTGGGAGCCCAGTGTTAGATTCCGATGCACAGTAGTAGTTTCACTGTAACCCTTGTACCTTCAAATTGTCGATGAAACAAAGAAATTGCATCGGGATTCAATCCCAAATTCACAATGGCTGTTTCTGTCCACAGGAATAACACTTAGAAGAGTCTGCTGTTTGGGCCTCTCCTGGGAGCCCAGTGTTAGATTCCGATGCACAGTAGTAGTTTCACTGTAACCCTTGTACCTTCAAATTGTAGATGAAACAAAGAAATTGCATCGGGATTCACTCCCAAATTCACAATGGCGGTTTCTGTCCACAGGAGTAACATTTAGAAGAGTCTGCTGTTTGGGCCTCTCCTGGGAGCCCAGTGTTAGATTCCGATGCACAGTAGTAGTTTCACTGTAACCCTTTTACCTTCAAATTGTCGATGAAACAAAGAAATTGCATCGGGATTCAATCCCAAATTCACAATGGCGGTTTCTGTCCACAGGAGTAACATTTAGAAGAGTCTGCTGTTTGGGCCTCTCCTGGGAGCCCAGTGTTAGATTCCGATGCACAGTAGTAGTTTCACTGTAACCATTGTACCTTCAAATTGTCGATGAAACAAAGATATTGCATCGGGATTCAATCCCAAATTCACAATGGCGGTTTCTGTCCACAGGAGGAACATTTAGAAGAGTCTGCTGTTTGGGCCTCTCCTGGGAGCCCAGTGTTAGATTCCGATGCACAGTAGTAGTTTCACTGTAACCCTTGTACCTTGAAATTGTCGATGAAACAAAGAAATTGCATCGGGATTCAATCCCAAATTCACAATGGCTGTTTCTGTCGACAGGAGTAACATTTAGAAGAGTCTGCTGTTTGGGCCTCTCCTGGGAGCCCAGTGTTAGATTCCGATGCACAGTAGTAGTTTCACTGTAACCCTTGTACCTTCAAATTGTCGATGAAACAAAGAAATTGCATCGGGATTCAATCCCAAATAACTATGGCTGGTTCTGTCCACAGGAGTAACATTTAGAAGAGTCTGCTGTTTGGGCCTCTGCTGGGAGCCCAGTGTTAGATTCCGATGCACAGTAGTAGTTTCACTGTAACCCTTGTACCTTCAAATTGTCGATGAAACAAAGAAATTGCATCGGGATTCAATCCCAAATTCACTATGGCTGTTTCTGTCCACAGGAGTAACATTTAGAAGAGTCTGCTGATTGGGCCTCTCCTGGGAGCCCAGTGTTAGATTCCAATGCACAGTAGTAGTTTCACTGTAACCCTTGTACCTTCAAATTGTCGATGAAACAGAGAAATTGCATTTGGATTCAATCCCAAATTCACAATGGTGGTTTCTGTCCACAGGAGTAACATTTAGAAGAGTCTGCTGTTTGGGCCTCTCCTGGGAGCCCAGTTTAGATTCCATTGGACAATAGTAGTTTCACTGTAACCATTGTACCTTCAAATTGTCGATGAAACAAAGAAATTGCATCGGGATTCAATCCCAAATTCACTATGGCTGTTTCTGTCCACAGGAGTAACATTTAGAAGAGTCTGCTGTTTGGGCCTCTCCTGGGAGCCCAGTTTAGATTCCGATGGACAGTAGTAGTTTCACTGTAACCCTTGTACCTTCAAATTGTAGATGAAACAAAGAAATTGCATCGGGATTCAATCCCAAATTCACAATGGTGGTTTCTGTCCACAGGAGTAACATTTAGAAGAGTCTGCTGTTTGGGCCTCTCCTGGGAGCCCAGTGTTAGATTCCGATGCACAGTAGTAGTTTCACTGTAACCCTTGTACCTTCAAATTGTCGATGAAACAGAGAAATTGCATCGGGATTCAATCCCAAATTCACAATGGTGGTTTCTGTCCACAGGAGTAACATTTAGAAGAGTCTGCTGTTTGGGCCTCTCCTGGGAGCCCAGTGTTAGATTCCGATGGACAGTAGTAGTTTCACTGTAACCCTTGTACCTTCAAATTGTCGATGAAACAAAGAAATTGCATCGGGATTCAATCCCAAATTCACAATGGCTGTTTCTGTCCACAGGAGTAACACTTAGAAGAGTCTGCTGTTTGGGCCTCTCCTGGGAGCCCAGTGTTAGATTCCGATGCACAGTAGTAGTTTCACTGTAACCCTTGTACCTTCAAATTGTAGATGAAACAAAGAAATTGCATCGGGATTCACTCCCAAATTCACAATGGCGGTTTCTGTCCACAGGAGTAACATTTAGAAGAGTCTGCTGTTTGGGCCCCTCCTGGGAGCCCAGTGTTAGATTCCGATGCACAGTAGTAGTTTCACTGTAACCCTTGTACTTTCAAATTGTCGATGAAACAAAGAAATTGCATCGGGATTCAATCCCAAATTCACAATGGCGGTTTCTGTCCACAGGAGTAACATTTAGAAGAGTCTGCTGTCTGGGCCTCTCCTGGGAGCCCAGTGTTAGATTCCGATGCACAGTAGTAGTTTCACTGTAACCCTTGTACCTTCAAATTGTCGATGAAACAAAGAAATTGCATCGGGATTCAATCCCAAATTCACAATGGCTGTTTCTGTCCACAGGAGTAACACTTAGAAGAGTCTGCTGTTTGGGCCTCTCCTGGGAGCCCAGTGTTAGATTCCGATGCACAGTAGTAGTTTCACTGTAACCCTTGTACCTTCAAATTATAGATGAAACAAAGAAATTGCATCGGGATTCACTCCCAAATTCACAATGGCGGTTTCTGTCCACAGGAGTAACATTTAGAAGAGTCTGCTGTTTGGTCCTCTCCTGGGAGCCCAGTGTTAGATTCCGATGCACAGTAGTAGTTTCACTGTAACCCTTTTACCTTCAAATTGTCGATGAAACAAAGAAATTGCATCGGGATTCAATCCCAAATTCACAATGGCGGTTTCTGTCCACAGGAGTAACATTTAGAAGAGTCTGCTGTTTGGGCCTCTCCTGGGAGCCCAGTGTTAGATTCCGATGCACAGTAGTAGTTTCACTGTAACCTTTGTACCTTCAAATTGTCGATGAAACAAAGATATTGCATCGGGATTCAATCCCAAATTCACAATGGCGGTTTCTGTCCACAGGAGTAGCATTTAGAAGAGTCTGCTGTTTGGGCCTCTCCTGGGAGCCCAGTGTTAGTTTCCGATGCACAGTAGTAGTTTCACTGTAACCCTTGTACCTTCAAATTGTCGATGAAACAGAGAAATTGCATCGGGATTCAATCCCAAATTCACAATGGTGGTTTCTGTCCACAGGAGTAACATTTAGAAGAGGCTGCTGTTTGGGCCTCTCCTGGGAGCCCAGTTTAGATTCCGATGGACAGTAGTAGTTTCACTGTAACCCTTGTACCTTCAAATTGTCGATGAAACAGAGAAATTGCATCGGGATTCAATCCCAAATTCACAATGGTGGTTTCTGTCCACAGGAGTAACATTTAGAAGAGTCTGCTGTTTGGGCCTCTCCTGGGAGCCCAGTGTTAGATTCCGATGGACAGTAGTAGTTTCACTGTAACCCTTGTACCTTCAAATTGTCGATGAAACAAAGAAATTGCATCGGGATTCAATCCCAAATTCACAATGGCTGTTTCTGTCCACAGGAGTAACACTTAGAAGAGTCTGCTGTTTGGGCCTCTCCTGGGAGCCCAGTGTTAGATTCCGATGCACAGTCGTAGTTTCACTGTAACCCTTGTACCTTCAAATTGTAGATGAAACAAAGAAATTGCATCGGGATTCACTCCCAAATTCACAATGGCGGTTTCTGTCCACAGGAGTAACATTTAGAAGAGTCTGCTGTTTGGGCCCCTCCTGGGAGCCCAGTGTTAGATTCCGATGCACAGTAGTAGTTTCACTGTAACCCTTGTACTTTCAAATTGTCGATGAAACAAAGAAATTGCATCGGGATTCAATCCCAAATTCACAATGGCGGTTTCTGTCCACAGGAGTAACATTTAGAAGAGTCTGCTGTCTGGGCCTCTCCTGGGAGCCCAGTGTTAGATTCCGATGCACAGTAGTAGTTTCACTGTAACCCTTGTACCTTCAAATTGTAGATGAAACAAAGAAATTGCATCGGGATTCACTCCCAAATTCACAATGGCGGTTTTTGTCCACAGGAGTAACATTTAGAAGAGTCTGCTGTTTGGGCCTCTCCTGGGAGCCCAGTGTTAGATTCCGATGCACAGTAGTAGTTTCACTGTAACCCTTTTACCTTCAAATTGTCGATGAAACAAAGAAATTGCATCGGGATTCAATCCCAAATTCACAATGGCGGTTTCTGTCCACAGGAGTAACATTTAGAAGAGTCTGCTGTTTGGGCCTCTCCTGGGAGCCCAGTGTTAGATTCCGATGCACAGTAGTAGTTTCACTGTAACCCTTGTACCTTCAAATTGTCGATGAAACAAAGAAATTGCATCGGGATTCAATCCCAAATTCACAATGGCTGTTTCTGTCCACAGGAGTAACACTTAGAAGAGTCTGCTGTTTGGGCCTCTCCTGGGAGCCCAGTGTTAGATTCCGATGCACAGTAGTAGTTTCACTGTAACCCTTGTACCTTCAAATTGTAGATGAAACAAAGAAATTGCATCGGTATTCACTCCCAAATTCACAATGGCGGTTTTTGTCCACAGGAGTAACATTTAGAAGAGTCTGCTGTTTGGGCCTCTCCTGGGAGCCCAGTGTTAGATTCCGATGCACAGTAGTAGTTTCACTGTAACCCTTTTACCTTCAAATTGTCGATGAAACAAAGAAATTGCATCGGGATTCAATCCCAAATTCACAATGGCGGTTTCTGTCCACAGGAGTAACATTTAGAAGAGTCTGCTGTTTGGGCCTCTCCTGGGAGCCCAGTGTTAGATTCCGATGCACAGTAGTAGTTTCACTGTAACCTTTGTACCTTCAAATTGTCGATGAAACAAAGATATTGCATCGGGATTCAATCCCAAATTCACAATGGCGGTTTCTGTCCACAGGAGGAACATTTAGAAGAGTCTGCTGTTTGGGCCTCTCCTGGGAGCCCAGTGTTAGATTCCGATGCACAGTAGTAGTTTCACTGTAACCCTTGTACCTTCAAATTGTCGATGAAACAGAGAAATTGCATCGGGATTCAATCCCAAATTCACAATGGTGGTTTCTGTCCACAGGAGTAACATTTAGAAGAGGCTGCTGTTTGGGCCTCTCCTGGGAGCCCAGTTTAGATTCCGATGGACAGTAGTACTTTCACTGTAACCCTTGTACCTTCAAATTGTCGATGAAACAAAGAAATTGCATCGGGATTCAATCCCAAATTCACAATGGCTGTTTCTGTCCACAGGAGTAACATTTAGAAGAGTCTGCTGTTTGGGCCTCTCCTGGGAGCCCAGTGTTAGATTCCGATGCACAGTAGTAGTTTCACTGTAACCCTTGTACCTTCAAATTGTCGATGAAACAAAGAAATTGCATCGGGATTCAATCCCAAATAACTATGGCTGGTTCTGTCCACAGGAGTAACATTTAGAAGAGTCTGCTGTTTGGGCCTCTGCTGGGAGCCCAGTGTTAGATTCCGATGCACAGTAGTAGTTTCACTGTAACCCTTGTACCTTCAAATTGTCGATGAAACAAAGAAATTGCATCGGGATTCAATCCCAAATTCACTATGGCTGTTTCTGTCCACAGGAGTAACATTTAGAAGAGTCTGCTGTTTGGGCCTCTCCTGGGAGCCCAGTGTTAGATTCCAATGCACAGTAGTAGTTTCACTGTAACCCTTGTACCTTCAAATTGTCGATGAAACAGAGAAATTGCATTTGGATTCAATCCCAAATTCACAATGGCGGTTTCTGTCCACAGGAGTAACATTTAGAAGAGTCTGCTGTTTGGGCCTCTCCTGGGAGCCCAGTTTAGATTCCATTGGACAGTAGTAGTTTCACTGTAACCCTTGTACCTTCAAATTGTCGATGAAACAAAGAAATTGCATCGGGATTCAATCCCAAATTCACTATGGCTGTTTCTGTCCACAGGAGTAACATTTAGAAGAGTCTGCTGTTTGGGCCTCTCCTGGGAGCCCAGTGTTAGATTCCGATGCACAGTAGTAGTTTCACTGTAACCCTTGTACCTTCAAATTGTCGATGAAACAAAGAAATTGCATCGGGATACAATCCCAAATTCACTATGGCGGTTTCTGTCCACAGGAGTAACATTTAGAAGAGTCTGCTGTTTGGGCCTCTCCTGGGAGCCCAGTTTAGATTCCGATGGACAGTAGTAGTTTCACTGTAACCCTTGTACCTTCAAATTGTAGATGAAACAAAGAAATTGCATCGGGATTCAATCCCAAATTCACAATGGTGGTTTCTGTCCACAGGAGTAACATTTAGAAGAGTCTGCTGTTTGGGCCTCTCCTGGGAGCCCAGTGTTAGATTCCGATGCACAGTAGTAGTTTCACTGTAACCCTTGTACCTTCAAATTGTCGATGAAACAGAGAAATTGCATCGGGATTCAATCCCAAATTCACAATGGTGGTTTCTGTCCACAGGAGTAACATTTAGAAGAGTCTGCTGTTTGGGCCTCTCCTGGGAGCCCAGTTTAGATTCCGATGGACAGTAGTAGTTTCACTGTAACCCTTGTACCTTCAAATTGTCGATGAAACAAAGAAATTGCATCGGGATTCAATCCCAAATTCACTATGGCTGTTTCTGTCCACAGGAATAACATTTAGAAGAGTCTGCTGTTTGGGCCTCTCCTGGGAGCCCAGTGTTAGATTCCGATGCACAGTAGTAGTTTCACTGTAACCCTTGTACCTTCAAATTGTCGATGAAACAAAGAAATTGCATCGGGATTCAATCCCAAATTCACAATGGCTGTTTCTGTCCACAGGAGTAACATTTAGAAGAGTCTGCTGTTTGGGTCTCTCCTGGGAGCCCAGTTTGGATTCCGATGGACAGTAGTAGTTTCACTGTAACCCTTGTACCTTCAAATTGTCGATGAAACAAAGAAATTGCATCGGGATTCAATCCCAAATTCACAATTGTGGTTTCTGTCCACAGGAGTAACATTTAGAAGAGTCTGCTGTTTGGGTCTCTCCTGGGAGCCCAGTTTAGATTCCGATGGACAGTAGTAGTTTCACTGTAACCCTTGTACCTTCAAATTGTCGATGAAACAAAGAAATTGCATCGGGATTCAATCCCAAATTCACAATGGTGGTTTCTGTCCACAGGAGTAACATTTAGAAGAGTCTGCTGTTTGAGCCTCTCCTGGGAGCCCAGTGTTAGATTCCGATGCACAGTAGTAGTTTCACTGTAATCCTTGTACCTTCAAATTGTCGATGAAACAGAGAAATTGCATCGGGATTTAATCCCAAATTCACAATGGTGGTTTCTGTCCACAGGAGTAACATTTAGAAGAGTCTGCTGTTTGGGCCTCTCCTGGGAGCCCAGTGTTAGATTCCGATGCACAGTAGTAGTTTCACTGTAACCCTTGTACCTTCAAATTGTCGATGAAACAAAGAAATTGCATCGGGATTCAATCCCAAATTCACAATGGCGGTTTCTGTCCACAGGAGTAACATTTAGAAGAGTCTGCTGTTTGGGCCCCTCCTGGGAGCCCAGTGTTAGATTCCGATGCACAGTAGTAGTTTCACTGTAACCCTTGTACCTTCAAATTGTCGATGAAACAAAGAAATTGCATCGGGATTCAATCCCAAATTCACAATGGCGGTTTCTGTCCACAGGAGTAACATTTAGAAGAGTCTGCTGTTTGGGCCCCTCCTGGGAGCCCAGTGTTAGATTCCGATGCACAGTAGTAGTTTCACTGTAACCCTTGTACCGTCAAATTGTCGATGAAACAGAGAAATTGCATCGGGATTCAATCCCAAATTCACAATGGTGGTTTCTGTCAACAGGAGTAACATTTAGAAGAGGCTGCTGTTTGGGCCTCTCCTGGGAGCCCAGTTTAGATTCCTATGGACAGTAGTAGTTTCACTGTAACCCTTGTACTTTCAAATTGTCGATGAAACAAAGAAATTGCATCGGGATTCAATTCCAAATTCACTATGGCTGTTTCTGTCCACAGGAGTAACATTTAGAAGAGTCTGCTGTTTGGGCCTCTCCTGGGAGCACAGTGTTAGATTCCGATGCACAGTAGTAGTTTCACTGTAACCCTTGTACCTTCAAAATGTCGATGAAACAAAGAAATTGCATCGGGATTCAATCCCAAATTCACAATGGCTGTTTCTGTCCACAGGAGTAACATTTAGAAGAGTCTGCTGTTTGGGCCTCTCCTGGGAGCCCAGTGTTAGATTCCGATGCACAGTAGTAGTTTCACTGTAACCCTTGTACCTTCAAATTGTCGATGAAACAAAGAAATTGCATCGGGATTCAATCCCAAATAACTATGGCTGGTTCTGTCCACAGGAGTAACATTTAGAAGAGTCTGCTGTTTGGGCCTCTGCTGGGAGCCCAGTGTTAGATTCCGATGCACAGTAGTAGTTTCACTGTAACCCTTGTACCTTCAAATTGTCGATGAAACAAAGAAATTGCATCGGGATTCAATCCCAAATTCACTATGGCTGTTTCTGTCCACAGGAGTAACATTTAGAAGAGTCTGCTGTTTGGGCCTCTCCTGGGAGCCCAGTGTTAGATTCCAATGCACAGTAGTAGTTTCACTGTAACCCTTGTACCTTCAAATTGTCGATGAAACAGAGAAATTGCATTTGGATTCAATCCCAAATTCACAATGGTGGTTTCTGTCCACAGGAGTAACATTTAGAAGAGTCTGCTGTTTGGGCCTCTCCTGGGAGCCCAGTTTAGATTCCATTGGACAGTAGTAGTTTCACTGTAACCCTTGTACCTTCAAATTGTCGATGAAACAAAGAAATTGCATCGGGATTCAATCCCAAATTCACTATGGCTGTTTCTGTCCACAGGAGTAACATTTAGAAGAGTCTGCTGTTTGGGCCTCTCCTGGGAGCCCAGTGTTAGATTCCGATGCACAGTAGTAGTTTCACTGTAACCCTTGTACCTTCAAATTGTCGATGAAACAAAGAAATTGCATCGGGATACAATCCCAAATTCACTATGGCGGTTTCTGTCCACAGGAGTAACATTTAGAAGAGTCTGCTGTTTGGGCCTCTCCTGGGAGCCCAGTTTAGATTCCGATGCACAGTAGTAGTTTCACTGTAACCCTTGTACCTTCAAATTGTAGATGAAACAAAGAAATTGCATCGGGATTCAATCCCAAATTCACAATGGTGGTTTCTGTCCACAGGAGTAACATTTAGAAGAGTCTGCTGTTTGGGCCTCTCCTGGGAGCCCAGTGTTAGATTCCGATGCACAGTAGTAGTTTCACTGTAACCCTTGTACCTTCAAATTGTCGATGAAACAGAGAAATTGCATCGGGATTCAATCCCAAATTCACAATGGTGGTTTCTGTCCACAGGAGTAACATTTAGAAGAGTCTGCTGTTTGGGCCTCTCCTGGGAGCCCAGTTTAGATTCCGATGGACAGTAGTAGTTTCACTGTAACCCTTGTACCTTCAAATTGTCGATGAAACAAAGAAATTGCATCGGGATTCAATCCCAAATTCACTATGGCTGTTTCTGTCCACAGGAATAACATTTAGAAGAGTCTGCTGTTTGGGCCTCTCCTGGGAGCCCAGTGTTAGATTCCGATGCACAGTAGTAGTTTCACTGTAACCCTTGTACCTTCAAATTGTCGATGAAACAAAGAAATTGCATCGGGATTCAATCCCAAATTCACAATGGCTGTTTCTGTCCACAGGAGTAACATTTAGAAGAGTCTGCTGTTTGGGTCTCTCCTGGGAGCCCAGTTTGGATTCCGATGGACAGTAGTAGTTTCACTGTAACCCTTGTACCTTCAAATTGTCGATGAAACAAAGAAATTGCATCGGGATTCAATCCCAAATTCACAATGGTGGTTTCTGTCCACAGGAGTAACATTTAGAAGAGTCTGCTGTTTGGGTCTCTCCTGGGAGCCCAGTTTAGATTCCGATGGACAGTAGTAGTTTCACTGTAACCCTTGTACCTTCAAATTGTCGATGAAACAAAGAAATTGCATCGGGATTCAATCCCAAATTCACAATGGTGGTTTCTGTCCACAGGAGTAACATTTAGAAGAGTCTGCTGTTTGAGCCTCTCCTGGGAGCCCAGTGTTAGATTCCGATGCACAGTAGTAGTTTCACTGTAATCCTTGTACCTTCAAATTGTCGATGAAACAGAGAAATTGCATCGGGATTTAATCCCAAATTCACAATGGTGGTTTCTGTCCACAGGAGTAACATTTAGAAGAGTCTGCTGTTTGGGCCTCTCCTGGGAGCCCAGTGTTAGATTCCGATGCACAGTAGTAGTTTCACTGTAACCCTTGTACCTTCAAATTGTCGATGAAACAAAGAAATTGCATCGGGATTCAATCCCAAATTCACAATGGCGGTTTCTGTCCACAGGAGTAACATTTAGAAGAGTCTGCTGTTTGGGCCCCTCCTGGGAGCCCAGTGTTAGATTCCGATGCACAGTAGTAGTTTCACTGTAACCCTTGTACCTTCAAATTGTCGATGAAACAAAGAAATTGCATCGGGATTCAATCCCAAATTCACAATGGCGGTTTCTGTCCACAGGAGTAACATTTAGAAGAGTCTGCTGTTTGGGCCCCTCCTGGGAGCCCAGTGTTAGATTCCGATGCACAGTAGTAGTTTCACTGTAACCCTTGTACCGTCAAATTGTCGATGAAACAGAGAAATTGCATCGGGATTCAATCCCAAATTCACAATGGTGGTTTCTGTCAACAGGAGTAACATTTAGAAGAGGCTGCTGTTTGGGCCTCTCCTGGGAGCCCAGTTTAGATTCCTATGGACAGTAGTAGTTTCACTGTAACCCTTGTACTTTCAAATTGTCGATGAAACAAAGAAATTGCATCGGGATTCAATTCCAAATTCACTATGGCTGTTTCTGTCCACAGGAGTAACATTTAGAAGAGTCTGCTGTTTGGGCCTCTCCTGGGAGCACAGTGTTAGATTCCGATGCACAGTAGTAGTTTCACTGTAACCCTTGTACCTTCAAAATGTCGATGAAACAAAGAAATTGCATCGGGATTCAATCCCAAATTCACAATGGCTGTTTCTGTCCACAGTAGTAACATTTAGAAGAGTCTGCTGTTTGGGCCTCTCCTGGGAGCCCAGTGTTAGATTCCGATGCACAGTAGTAGTCTCACTCTAACCCTTGTACCTTCAAATTGTCGATGAAACAAAGAAATTGCATCGGGAATCAATCCCAAGTTCACAATGGCGGTTTCTATCCACAGGAGTAACATTTAGAAGAGTCTGCTGTTTGGGCCCCTCCTGGGAGCCCAGTGTTAGATTCCCATGCACAGTAGTAGTGTCATGGTAACCCTTGTACCTTCAAATTGTCGATGAAACAAAGAAATTGCATCGGGATACAATCCCAATATCACAATGGCGGTTTCTGTCCACAGGTGTAACATTTAGAAGAGTCTGCTGTTTGGGCCTCTCCTGGGAGCCCAGTGTTAGATTCCGATGCACAGTAGTAGTTTCACTGTAACCCTTGTACCTTCAAATTGTCGATGAAACAAAGAAATTGCATCGGGATTCAATACCAAATTCACAATGAAGGTTTCTGTCCACAGGAGTAACATTTAGAAGAGTCTGCTGTTTGGGCCCCTCCTGGGAGCCCAGTGTTAGATTCCGATGCACAGTAGTAGTTTCACTGTAACCCTTGTACCTTCAAATTGTCGATGAAACAAAGAAATTGCATCGGGATTCAATCCCAAATTCACAATGGTGGTTTCTGTCCACAGGAGTAACATTTAGAAGAGTCTGATGTTTGGGCCTCTCCTGGGAGCCCAGTGTTAGATTCCGATGCACAGTAGTAGTTTCACTGTAACCCTTGTACCTTCAAATTGTCGATGAAACAAAGAAATTGCATCGGGATTCAATCCCAAATTCACAATGGCTGTTTCTGTCCACAGGAGTAACATTTAGAAGAGTCTGCTGTTTGGGCCTCTCCTGGGAGCCCAGTGTTAGATTCCGATGCACAGTAGTAGTTTCACTGTAACCCTTGTACCTTCAAATTGTCGATGAAACAAAGAAATTGCATCGGTTTTTAATCCCAAATTCACAATGGCTTCTTCTGTCCACAGGAGTAACATTTAGAAAAGTCTGCTGTTTGGGCCCCTCCTGGGAGCCCAGTGTTAGATTCCGATGCACAGTAGTAGTTTCACTGTAACCCTTGTACCTTCAAATTGTCGATGAAACAAAGAAATTGCATCGGGATTCAATCGCAAATTCACTATGGCTCTTTCTATCCACAGGAGTAACATTTAATAGAGTCTGCTGTTTGGGCCTCTCCTGGGAGCCCAGTGTTAGATTCCGATTCACTGTAACCCTTGTACCTTCAAATTGTCGATGAAACAAAGAAATTGCATCGGGATTCAATCCCAAATTCACAATGGCGGTTTCTGTCCACAGGAGTAACATTTAGAAGAGTCTGCTGTTTGGGCCCCTCCTGGGAGCCCAGTGTTAGATTCAGATGCACAGTAGTAGTTTCACTGTAACCCTTGTACCTTCAAATTGTCGATGAAACAAAGAAATTGCATCGGGATTCAATCCCAAATTCACAATGGCGGTTTCTGTCCACAGGAGTAACATTTAGAAGAGTCTGCAGTTTGGGCCTCTCCTGGGAGCCCAGTGTTAGATTCCGATGCACAGTAGTAGTTTCACTGTAACCCTTGTACATTCAAATTGTCGATGAAACAAAGAAATTGCATCGGGATTCAATACCAAATTCACAATGGCGGGTTCTGTCCACAGGAGTAACATTTAGAAGAGTCTGCTGTTTGGGCCTCTCCTGGGAGCCCAGTGTTAGATTCCGATGCATAGTAGTAGTTTCACTGTAACCTTTGTACCTTCAAATTGTCGATGAAACAAAGAAATTGCATCGGGATTCAATCCCAAATTCACAATGGCGGTTTCTGTCCACAGGAGTAACATTTAGAAGAGTCTGCTGTTTGGGCCTCTCCTGGGAGCCCAGTGTTAGCTTCCGATGCACTGTAGTAGTTTCACTGTAACCCTTGTACCTTCAAATTGTCGATGAAACAGAGAAATTGCATCGGGATTCAATCCCAAATTCACAACGGTGGTTTCTGTCCACAGGAGTAACATTTAGAAGAGGCTGCTGTTTGGGCCTCTCCTGGGAGACCAGTTTAGATTCCGATGGACAGTAGTAGTTTCACTGTAACCCTTGTACCTTCAAATTGTCGATGAAACAAAGAAATTGCATCGGGATTCAATCCCAAATTCACTATGGCTGTTTCTGTCCACAGGAGTAACATTTAGAAGAGTCTGCTGTTTGGGCCTCTCCTGGGAGCCCAGTGTTAGATTCCGATGCACAGTAGTAGTTTCACTGTAACCCTTGTACCTTCAAATTGTCGATGAAACAAAGAAATTGCATCGGGATTCAATCCCAAATTCACTATGGCTGTTTCTGTCCACAGGAGTAACATTTAGAAGAGTCTGCTGTTTGGGCCTCTGCTGGGAGCCCAGTGTTAGATTCCGATGCACAGTAGTAGTTTCACTGTAACCCTTGTACCTTCAAATTGTCGATGAAACAAAGAAATTGCATCGGGATTCAATTCCAAATTCACTATGGCTGTTTCTGTCCACAGGAGTAACATTTAGAAGAGTCTGCTGTTTGGGACTCTCCTGGGGCCCAGTGTTAGATTCCGATGCACAGTAGTAGTTTCACTGTAACCCTTGTACCTTCAAATTGTCGATGAAACAGAGAAATTGCATTTGGATTCAATCCCAAATTCACAATGGTGGTTTCTGTCCACAGGTGTAACATTTAGAAGAGTCTGCTGTTTGGGCCTCTCCTGGGAGCCCAGTTTAGATTCCATTGGACAGTAGTAGTTTCACTGTAACCCTTGTACCTTCAAATTGTCGATGAAACAAAGAAATTGCATCGGGATTCAATCCCAAATTCACTATGGCTGTTTCTGTCTACAGGAGTAACATTTAGAAGAGTCTGCTGTTTGGGCCTATCCTGGGAGCCCAGTGTTAGATTCCGATGCACAGTAGTAGTTTCACTGTAACCCTTGAACATTCAAATTGTCGATGAAACAAAGAAATTGCATCGGGATTCAATCCCAAATTCACTATGGCTGTTTCTGTCCACAGGAGTAACATTTAGAAGAGTCTGCTGTTTGGGTCTCTCCTGGGAGCCCAGTTTGGATTCCGATGGACAGTAGTAGTTTCACTGTAACCCTTGTACCTTCAAATTGTCGATGAAACAAAGAAATTGCATCGGGATTCAATCCCAAATTCACAATGGTGGTTTCTGTCCACAGGAGTAACATTTAGAAGAGTCTGCTGTTTGGGCATCTCCTGGGAGCCCAGTGTTAGATTCCGATGCACAGTAGTAGTTTCACTGTAACCCTTGTACCTTCAAATTGTCGATGAAACAGAGAAATTGCATCGGGATTCAATCCCAAATTCACAATGGTGGTTTCTGTCCACAGGAGTAACATTTAGAAGAGTCTGCTGTTTGGGCCTCTCCTGGGAGCCCAGTTTAGATTCCGATGGACAGTAGTAGTTTCACTGTAACCCTTGTACCTTCAAATTGTCGATGAAACAAAGAAATTGCATCGGGATTCAATCCCAAATTCACTATGGCTGTTTCTGTCCACAGGAGTAACATTTAGAAGAGTCTACTGTTTGGGCCTCTCCTGGGAGCCCAGTGTTAGATTCCGATGCACAGTAGTAGTTTCACTGTAACCCTTGTACCTCCAAATTGTCGATGAAACAAAGAAATTGCATCGGGATTCAATCCCAAATTCACAATGGCGGTTTCTGTCCACAGGAGTAACATTTAGAAGAGTCTGCTGTTTGGGCCCCTCCTGGGAGCCCAGTGTTAGATTCCGATGCACAGTAGTAGTTTCACTGTAACCCTTGTACCTTCAAATTGTCGATGAAACAAAGAAATTGCATCGGAATTCAATCCCAAATTCACAATGGCGGTTTCTGTCCACAGGAGTAACATTTAGAAGAGTCTGCTGTTTGAGCCTCTCCTGGGAGCCCAGTGTTAGATTCCGATGCACAGTAGTAGTTTCACTGTAACCCTTGTACCTTCAAATTGTCGATGAAACAAAGAAATTGCAACGGGATTCAATCCCAAATTCACAATGGCGATTTCCTGTCCACAGGAGTAACACTTAGAAGAGTCTTCTGTTTGGGCCTCTCCTGGGAGCCCTGTGTTAGATTCCGATGCACAGTAGTAGTTTCACTGTAACCCTTGTACCTTCAAATTGTCGATGAAACAAAGAAATTGCATCGGGATTCAATCCCAAATGCACAATGGTTGTTTCTGTCCACAGGAGTAACATTTAGAAGAGTCTGCTGTTTGGGCCCCTCCTGGGAGCCCAGTGTTAGATTCCGATGCACAGTAGTAGTTTCACTGTAACCCTTGTACCTTCAAATTGTCGATGAAACAAAGAAATTGCATCGGGATTCAATCCCAAATTCACAATGGCTGTTTCTGTCCACAGGAGTAACACTTAGAAGTGTCTGCGGTTTGGGCCTCTCCTGGGAGCCCAGTGTTAGATTCCGATGCACAGTAGTAGTTTCACTGTAACCCTTGTACCTTCAAATTGTCGATGAAACAAAGAAATTGCATCGGGATTCAATCCCAAATTCACAATTGCTGTTTCTGTCCACAGGAGTAACATTTAGAAGAGTCTGCTGTTTGGGCCCCTCCTGGGAGCCCAGTGTTAGATTCCGATGCACAGTAGTAGTTTCACTGTAACCCTTGTACCTTCAAATTGTCGATGAAACAAAGAAATTGCATCGGGATTCAATCCCAAATTCACAATGGCAGTTTCTGTCCAGGGGAGTAACATTTAGAAGAGTCTGCTGTTTGGGCCCCTCCTGGGAGCCCAGTGTTAGATTCCGATGCACAGTAGTAGTTTCACTGTAACCCTTGTACCTTCAAATTATCGATGAAACAAAGAAATTGCATCGGGATTCAATCCCATATTCACAATGGCGGTTTCTGTCCACAGGAGTAACATTTAGAAGAGTCTGCTGTTTGGGCCTCTCCTGGGAGCCCAGTGTTAGATTCGGATGCACAGTAGTAGTTTCTCTGTAACCCTTGTACCTTCAAATTGTCGATGAAGCAAAGAAATTGCATCGGGATTCAATCCCAAATTCACAATGGCTGTTTCTGTCCACAGGAGTAACATTTAGAAGAGTCTGCTGTTTGGGCCTCTCCTGGGAGCCCCGTGTTAGATTCCGATGCACAGTAGTAGTTTCACTGTAACCCTTGTACCTTCAAATTGTCGATGAGACAAAGAAATTGCATCGGGATTCAATCCCAAATTCACAATGGCTGTTTCTGTCCACAGGAGTAACATTTAGAAGAGTCTGCTGTTTGGGCCCCTCCTGGGAGCCCAGTGTTAGGTTCCGATGCACAGTAGTAGTTTCACTGTAACCCTTGTACCTTCAAAATGTCGATGAAACAAAGAAATTGCATCGGGATTCAATCCCAAATTCACAATGGCTGTTTCTGTCCACAGGAGTAACATTTAGAAGAGTGCTGTTTGGGCCTCTCCTGGGAGCCCAGTGTTAGATTCCGATGCACAGTAGTAGTTTCACCGTAACCCTTGTACCTTCAAATTGTCGATGAAACAAAGAAATTGCATCGGGATTCAATCCCAAGTTCACAATGGCGGTTTCTGTCCACAGGAGTAACATTTAGAAGAGTCTGCTGTTTGGGCCCCTCCTGGGAGTCCAGTGTTAGATTCCGATGCAAAGTAGTAGTTTCATGGTAACCCTTGTACCTTCAAATTGTCGATGAAACAAAGAAATTGCATCGGGATACAATCCCAAATTCACAATGGCGGTTTCTGTCCACAGGTGTAACATTTAGAAGAGTCTGCTGTTTGGGCCTCTCCTGGGAGCCCAGTGTTAGATTCCGATGCACAGTAGTAGTTTCACTGTAACCCTTGTACCTTCAAATTGTCGATGAAACAAAGAAATTGCATCGGTTTTCAATCCCAAATTCACAATGGCTGCTTCTGTCCACAGGAGTAACATTTAGAAGAGTCTGCTGTTTGGGCCCCTCCTTGGAGCCCAGTGTTAGATTCCGATGCACAGTAGTAGTTTCACTGTAACCCTTGTACCTTCAAATTGTCGATGAAACAAAGAAATTGCATCGGGATTCAATCCCAAATTCACAATGGCTGTTTCTGTCCACAGGAGTAACATTTAGAAGAGTCTGCTGTTTGGGCCTCTCCTGGGAGCCCAGTGTTAGATTCCGATGCACAGTAGTAGTTTCACTGTAACCCTTGTACCTTCAAATTGTCGATGAAACAAAGAAATTGCATCGGGATTGAATCCCAAATTCACAATGGCTGTTTCTGTCCACAGGAGTAACATTTAGAAGAGTCTGCTGTTTGGGCCTCTCCTGGGAGCCCAGTGTTAGATTCCGATTCACTGTAACCCTTGTACCTTCAAATTGTCGATGAAACAAAGAAATTGCATCGGGATTCAATCCCAAATTCACAATGGCGGTTTCTGTCCACAGGAGTAACATTTAGAAGAGTCTGCTGTTTGGGCCCCTCCTGGGAGCCCAGTGTTAGATTCCGATGCACAGTAGTAGTTTCACTGTAACCCTTGTACCTTCAAATTGTCGATGAAACAAAGAAATTGCATCGGGATTCAATCCCAAATTCACAATGGCGGTTTCTGGTTACAGGAGTAACATTTAGAAGAGTCTGCTGTTTGGGCCTCTCCTGGGAGCCCAGTGTTAGATTCCGATGCACAGTAGTAGTTTCACTGTAACCCTTGTACCTTCAAATTGTCGATGAAACAAAGAAATTGCATCGGGATTCAATACCAAATTCACAATGGCGGGTTCTGTCCACAGGAGTAACATTTAGAAGAGTCTTCTGTTAGGGCCTCTTTTGGGAGCCCAGTGTTAGATTCCGATGCACAGTAATAGTTTCACTGTAACCCTTGTACCTTCAAATTGTCGATGAAACAAAGAAATTGCATTGGGATTCAATCCCAAATTCACAATGGCTGTTTCTGTCCACAGGAGTAACATTTAGAAGAGTCTGCTGTTTGGGCCTCTCCTGGGAGCCCAGTGTTAGATTCCGATGCACAGTAGTAGTTTCACTGTAACCCTTGTACCTTCAAATTGTCGATGAAACAAAGAAATTGCATCGGGATTCAATCCCAAATTCACAATGGCGGTTTCTGTCCACAGGAGTAACATTTAGAAGAGTCTGCTGTTTGGGCCTCTCCTGGGAGCCCAGTGTTAGTTTCCGATGCACAGTAAAAGTTTCACTGTAACCCTTGTACACCTTCAAATTGTCGATGAAACAAAGAAACTGCATCGGGATTCAATCCCAAATTCACAATGGTGGTTTCTGTCCACAGGAGTAAAATTTGAAGAGTCTGTTGTTTGGGCCTCTCCTGGGAGCCCAGTTTAAATTCCGATGCACAGTAGTAGTTTCACTGTAACCCTTGTACCTTCAAATTGTCGATGAAACAAAGAAATTGCTTCGGGATTCAACACCAAATTCACAATGGCGGTTTGTGTCCACAGGAGTAACATTTAGAAGAGTCTGCTGTTTGGGCCTCTCCTGGGTGCCCAGTGTTAGATTCCGATGCACAGTAGTAGTTTCACTGTAACCCTTGTACCTTCACATTGTCGATGAAACAAAGAAATTGCATCGGGATTCAACACCAAATTCACAATGGCGGTTTCTGTCCACAGGTGTAACATTTAGAAGAGTCTGCTGTTTGGGCCACTCCTGGGAGCCCAGTGTTAGATTCCGATGCACAGTAGTAGTTTCACTCTAACCCTTGTTCCTTCACATTGTCGATGAAACAAATAAATTGCATCGGGATTCAACACCAAATTCACAATGGTGGTTTCTGTCCACAGGAGTAACATTTAGAAGGGTCTGCTCTTTGGGCCTCTCCTGGGAGCCCAGTGTTAGATTCCGATGCACAGTAGTAGTTTAATTGTAACCCTTGTACCTTCAAATTGTCGATGAAACAAAGAAATTGCATCGGGATTCAATCCCAAATTCACAATGGCGGTTTCTGTCCACAATAGTAACATTTAGAAGAGTCTTCTGTTTGGGCCTCTCCTGGGAGCCCAGTGTTAGATTCCGATGCACAGTAGTAGTTTCACTGTAACCCTTTTACCATCAAATTGTCGATGAAACAAAGAAATTGCATCGGGATTCAATCCCAAATTCACAATGGCGGTTTCTGTCCACAGGAGTAACATTTAGAAGAGTCTGCTGTTTGGGCCTCTCCTGGGAGCTCAGTGTTAGATTCCGATGCACAGTAGTAGTTTCACTGTAACCCTTGTACCTTCAAATTGTCGATGAAACAAAGAAATTGCATCGGGATTCAATCCCAAATTCACAATGGCGGTTTCTGTCCACAATAGTAACATTTAGAAGAGTCTTCTGTTTGGGCCTCTCCTGGGAGCCCAGTGTTAGATTCCGATGCACAGTAGTAGTTTCACTGTAACCCTTTTACCATCAAATTGTCGATGAAACAAAGAAATTGCATCGGGATTCAATCCCAAATTCACAATGGCGGTTTATGTCCACAGGAGTAACATTTAGAAGAGTCTGCTGTTTGGGCCTCTCCTGGGAGCCCAGTGTTAGATTCCGATGCACAGTAGCAGTTTCAATGTAACCCTTGTACCTTGTAATTGTCGATGAAACAAAGAAATTGCATCGGGATTCAATCCCAAATTCACAATGGCGGTTTCTGTCCACAGGAGTAACATTTAGAAGAGTTTGCTGTTTGGGCCTCTCCTGGGAGCCCAGTGTTAGATTCCGATGCACAGTAGTAGTTTAATTGTAACCCTTGTACCTTCAAATTGTCGATGAAACAAAGAAATTGCATCGGGATTCAATCCCAAATTCACAATGGCGGTTTCTGTCCACAATAGTAACATTTAGAAGAGTCTTCTGTTTGGGCCTCTGCTGGGAGCCCAGTGTTAGATTCCGATGCACAGTAGTAGTTTCACTGTAACCCTTTTACCTTCAAATTGTCGATGAAACAAAATAATTGCTTCGGGATTCAATCCCAAATTCACAATGGCGGATTCTGTCCACAGGAGTAACATTTAGAAGAGTCTGCTGTTTGGGCCTCTCCTGGGAGCCCAGTGTTAGATTCCGATGCAAAGTAGTAGTTTCACTGTAACCCTTGTACCTTCACATTGTCGATGAAACAAAGAAATTGCATCGGGATTCAACACCAAATTCACAATGGCGGTTTCTGTCCACAGGAGTAACATTTAGAAGAGTCTGCTGTTTGGGCCTCTCGTGGGAGCCCAGTGTTAGATTCCGATGCACAGTAGTACTTTCACTGCAACCCTTGTACCTTCACATTGTCGATGAAACAAAGAAATTGCATCGGGATTCAATCCCAAATTCACAATGGCGGTTCCTGTCCACAGGAGTAACATTTAGAACAGTCTGCTGTTTGGGCCCCTCCTGGGAGCCCAGTGTTAGATTCCGATGCACAGTAGTAGTTTCAATGTAACCCTTGTACACCTTAAAATTGTCGATGGAACAAAGAAACTGCATCGGGATTCAATCCCAAATTCACAATGGCGGTTTCTGTCCACAGGTGTAACATTTAGAAGAGTCTGCTGTTTGGGCCTCTCCTGGGAGCCCAGTGACAGATTCCGACGCACAGTAGTGGTTTCAGTGTAACCCTTGTACCGTCACATTGTCGATGAAACAAAGAAATTGCATCGGGATTCAACACCAAGTTCACAATGGCGGTTTCTGTCCACAGGAGTAACATTTAGAAGAGTCTGCTGTTTGGGCCTCTCCTGGGAGCCCAGTGTTAGATTCTGATGCACAGTAGTAGTTTCACTGTAACCCTTGTACCTTCACGTTGTCGATGAAACAAAGAAATTGCATCGGGATTCAACACCAAATTCACAATGGCGGTTTCTGTCCACAGGTGTAACATTTAGAAGAGTCTGCTGTTTGGGCCTCTCCTGGGAGCCCAGTGTTAGAATCCGATGCACAGTAGTAGTTTCACTGTAAACCTTTTACCTTCAAAGTGTCGATGAAACAAAGAAATTGCATCGGGATTCAATCCCAAATTCACAATGGCTTTTTCTGTCCACAGGAGTAACATTTAGAAGAGTCTGCTGTTTGGGCCTTTCCAGGGAGCCCAGTGTTAGATTCCGACGCACAGTAGTAGATTCACTGTAACCCTTGTACCTTCACATTGTCGATGAAACAAAGAAATTTCATCGGGATTCAACACCAAATTCACAATGGCTGTTTCTGTCCACAGGTGAAACATTTAGAACAGTCTGCTGTTTGGGCCTCTCCTGGGAGCCCAGTGTTAGATTCCGATGCACAGTAGTAGTTTCACTGTAACCCTTGTACCTTCACATTGTCGATGAAACAAAGAAATTGCATCGGGATTCAACACCAAATTCACAATGGCGGTTTCTGTCCACAGGAGTAACATTTAGAAGAGTCTGCTGTTTGGGCCTCTTTTGAGAGCCCAGTGTTAGATTCCGATGCACAGTAGTAGTTTCACTGTAACCCTTGTACCTTCACATTGTCGATAAAACAAAGAAATTGCATCGGGATTCAACACCAAATTCACAATGGCGGTTTCTGTCCACAGAAGTAACATTTTGAAGAGTCTGCTGTTTGGGCCTCTCCTGGGAGCCCAGTGTTAGATTCCGATGCACAGTAGTAGTTTCACTGTAACCCTTTTACCTTCAAATTGTCGATGAAACAAAGAAATTGCATCGGGATTCAATCCCAAATTCACAATGGCGGTTTCTGTCCACAGGAGTAACATTTAGAAGAGTCTGCTGTTTGGGCCTCTCCTGGAAGCCCAGTGTTAGATTCCGATGCACAGTAGTGGTTTAACTGTAACCCTTGTACCTTCAAATTGTCGATGAAATAAAGAAATTGCATCGGGATTCAATCCCAAATTCACAATGGCGGTTTCTGTCCACAGGAGTAACATTTAGAAGAGTCTTCTGTTTGGGCCTCTCCTGGGAGCCCAGTGTTAGATTTCGATGCACAGTAGTAGTTTCACTGTACCCCTTGTACCTTCAAATTGTCGATGAAACAAAATAATTGCATCGGGATTCAATCCCAAATTCACAATGGCGGTTTCTGTCCACAGGAGAAACATTTAGAAGAGTCTGCTGTTTGGGCCTCTCCTGGGAGCCCAGTGTTACATTACGATGCACAGTACTAGTTTCAATGTAACCCTTGTACCTTCACATTGTCGATGAAACAAAGAAATTGCATCGGGATTCAACACCAAATTCACAATGGCGGTTTCTGTCCACAGGAGTAACATTAGAAGAGTCTGCTGTTTGGGCCTCTCCTGGGAGCCCAGTGTTAGATTCCGATGCACAGTAGTAGTTTCACCGTAACCCTTGTACCTTCAAATTGTCGATGAAAAAAAGAAATTGCATCGGGATTCAATCCCAAATTCACAATGGCTGTTTATGTCCACAGGAGTAACATTTAAAAGAGTCTGCTGTTTGGGCCTCTCCTGGGAGCCCAGTGTTAGATTCCGATGCACACTAGTAGTTTCACTGTAACCCTTGTACCTTCAAATTGTCGATGAAACAAAAAAATTGCATCGGGATTCAATCCCAAATTCACAATGGCGGTTTCTGTCGACAGGAGTAACATTTAGATGAGTCTGCTATTTGGGCCTCTCCTGGGAGCCCAGTGTTAGTTTCCGATGCACAGTAGTAGTTTCACTGTATCCCTTGTACACCTTCAAATTGTCGATGAAACAAGGAAACTGCATCGGGATTCAATCCAAAATTCACAATGGCGGTTTCTGTCCACAGGAGTAACATTTAAAAGAGTCTGCTGTTTGGGCCTCTCCTGGGAGCCCAGTGTTAGATTCTGATGCAAAGTAGTAGTTTCACTGTAACCCTTGTACCTTCACATTGTCGATGAAACAAAGAAATTACTTCGGGATTCAACACCAAATTCACAATGGCGGTTTCTGTCCACAGGAGTAACATTTAGAAGAGTCTGCTGTTTGGGCCTCTCCTGGGAGCCCAGTGTTAGATTCTGATGCACAACAGCAGGTTAACTGTAACCCTTATACCTTCACATTGTCGATGAAACAAAGAAATTGTGTGGGGATTCAACATAAAATTCACAACGGCGGTTTCTATCCACAGGAGTAACATTTAGAAGAGTCTGCTGTTTGGGCCTCTCCTGGGAGCCCAGTGTTAGTTTCCGATGCACAGTAGTAGTTTCACTGTAACCCTTGTACCTTAAAATTGTCGATAAAACAAAGAAATTGCATCGGGATTCAACACCAAATTCACAATGGCGGTTTCTGTCCACAGAAGTAACATTTTGAAGAGTCTGGTGTTTGGGCCTCTCCTGGGAGCCCAGTGTTAGATTCCGATGCAAAGTAGTAGTTTCACTGTAACCCTTTTACCTTCAAATTGTCGATGAAACAAAGAAATTGCATCGGGATTCAATCCCAAATTCACAATGGCGGTTTCTGTCCACAGGAGTAACATTTAGAAGAGTCTGCTGTTTGGGCCTCTCCTGGGAGCCCAGTGTTAGATTACGATGCACAGTACTAGTTTCACTGCAACCCTTGTACCTTCACATTGTCGATGAAACAAAGAAATTGTATCGGGATTCAACACCAAATACACAATGGCGGTTTCTGTCCACAGGAGTAACATTTAGAAGAGTCTGCTGTTTGGGACTCTCCTGGGAGCCCAGTGTTAGATTCCGATGCACAGTAGTAGTTTCACTGTAACCCTTGTACCTTCACATTGTCGATGAAACAAAGAATTTGCATCGGGATTCAATCCCAAATTCACAATGGCGGTTTCTGTCCACAGGAGTAACATTTAGAAGAGTCTGCTGTTTGGGCCTCTCCTGGGAGCCTAGTGTTAGATTCAGATGCACAGTAGTAGCTTCACTGTAACCCTTGTACCTTCAAATTGTCGATGAAACAAAATAATTGCATCGGGATTCAATCCCAAATTCACAATGGCGGTTTCTGTCCACAGGAGTAACATTTAGAAGAGTCTGCTGTTTGGGCCTCTCCTGGGAGCCCAGTGATAGATTACGATGCACAGTAGTAGTTTCACTGTAACCCTTGTACCTTCAAATTGTCGATGAAACAAAGAAATTGCTTCGGGATTCAATCCCAAATTCACAATGGCTGTTTCTGTCCACAGGAGTAACATTTAGAAGAGTCTTCTGTTTGGGCCTCTCCTGGGAGCCCAGTGTTAGATTCCGATGCACAGTAGTAGTTTCACTGTACCCCTTGTACCTTCAAATTGTCGATGAAACAAAATAATTGCATCGGGATTCAATCCCAAATTCACAATGGCGGTTTCTGTCCACAGGAGTAACATTTAGAAGAGTCTGCTGTTTGGGCCTCTCCTGGGAGCCCAGTGTTAGATTCCGATGCACAGTAGTAGTTTCACTGTAACCCTTGTACCTAAACATTGTCGATGAAACAAAGAAATTGCATCGGGATTCAACACCAAATTCACAATGGCGGTTTCTGTCCACAGGTGTAACATTTGGAAGAGTCTGCTGTTTGGGCCTCTTCTGGGAGCCCAGTGTTAGATTACGATGCACAGTACTAGTTTCACTGTAACCCTTGTAACTTCACATTGTCGATGAAACAAAGAAATTGCATCGGGATTCAATCCCAAATTCACAATGGCGGTTTCTGTCCACAGGAGTAACATTTAGAAGAGTCTGCTGTTTGGGCCTCTCCTGGGAGCCCAGTGTTAGATTACGATGCACAGTAGTAGTTTCACTGTAACCCTTGTACCTTCACATTGTCGATGAAACAAAGAATTTGCATCGGGATTCAACACCAGATTCACAATGGCGGTTTCTGTCCACAGGAGTATCATTTAGAAGAGTCTGCTGTTTGGGCCTCTCCTGGGAGCCCAGTGTTAGATTCCGATGCACAGTACTAGTTTCACTGTAACCCTTGTACCTTCACATTGTCGATGAAACAAAGAAATTTCATCGGGATTCAACACCAAATTCACAATGGCTGTTTCTGTCCACAGGTGTAACATTTAGAACAGTCTGCTGTTTGGGCCTCTCCTGGGAGCCCAGTGTTAGATTCCGATGCACAGTAGTAGTTTTACTGTAACCCTTGTACCTTCACATTGTCGATAAAACAAAGAAATTGCATCGGGATTCAACACCAAATTCACAATGGCGGTTTCTGTCCACAGAAGTAACATTTTGAAGAGTCTGCTGTTTGGGCCTCTCCTGGGAGCCCAGTGTTAGATTCCGATGCACAGTAGTAGTTTCACTGTAACCCTTTTACCTTCAAATTGTCGATGAAACAAAGAAATTGCATCGGGATTCAATCCCAAATTCACAATGGCGGTTTCTGTCCACAGGAGTAACATTTAGTAGAGTCTGCTGTTTGGGCCTCTCCTGGAAGCCCAGTGTTAGATTCCGATGCACAGTAGTAGTTTAACTGTAACCCTTGTACCTTCAAATTGTCGATGAAACAAAGAAATTGCATCGGGATTCAATGCCAAATTCACAATGTCGGTTTCTGTCCACAGGAGTAACATTTAGAAGAGTCTTCTGGTTGGGCCTCTCCTGGGAGCCCAGTGTTAGATTCCGATGCACAGTAGTAGTTTCACTGTACCCCTTGTACCTTCAAATTGTCGATGAAACAAAATAATTGCATCGGGATTCAATCCCAAATTCACAATGGCGGTTTCTGTCCACAGGAGTAACATTTAGAAGAGTCTGCTGTTTGGGCCTCTCCTGGGAGCCCAGTGTTAGATTACGATGCACAGTACTAGTTTCACTGCAACCCTTGTACCTTCACATTGTCGATGAAACAAAGAAATTGTATCGGGATTCAACACCAAATTCACAATGGCGGTTTCTGTCCACAGGAGTAACATTTAGAAGAGTCTGCTGTTTGGGACTCTCCTGGGAGCCCAGTGTTAGATTCCGATGCACAGTAGTAGTTTCACTGTAACCCTTGTACCTTCACATTGTCGATGAAACAAAGAATTTGCATCGGGATTCAATCCCAAATTCACAATGGCGGTTTCTGTCCACAGGAGTAACATTTGGAAGAGTCTGCTGTTTGGTCCTCTCCTGGGAGCCTAGTGTTAGATTCAGATGCACAGTAGTAGCTTCACTGTAACCCTTGTACCTTCAAATTGTCGATGAAACAAAATAATTGCATCGGGATTCAATCCCAAATTCACAATGGCGGTTTCTGTCCACAGGAGTAACATTTAGAAGAGTCTGCTGTTTGGGCCTCTCCTGGGAGCCCAGTGATAGATTACGATGCACAGTAGTAGTTTCACTGTAACCCTTGTACCTTCAAATTGTCGATGAAACAAAGAAATTGCATCGGGATTCAATCCCAAATTCACAATGGCGGTTTCTGTCCACTGGAGTAACATTTAGAAGAGTCTTCTGTTTGGGCCTCTCCTGGGAGCCCAGTGTTAGATTCCGATGCACAGTAGTAGTTTCACTGTACCCCTTGTACCTTCAAATTGTCGATGAAACAAAATAATTGCATCGGGATTCAATCCCAAATTCACAATGGCGGTTTCTGTCCACAGGAGTATTATTTAGAAGAGTCTGCTGTTTGGGCCTCTCCTGGGAGCCCAGTGTTAGATTCCGATGCACAGTAGTAGTTTCACTGTAACCCTTGTACCTTCACATTGTCGATGAAACAAAGAATTTGCATCGGGATTCAACACCAAATTCACAATGGCGGTTTCTGTCCACAGGAGTAACATTTAGAAGAGTCTGCTGTTTGGGCCTCTCCTGGGAGCCCAGTGTTAGATTCCGATGCACAGTACTAGTTTCACTGTAACCCTTGTACCTTCAAATTGTCGATGAAACAAAGAAATTGCATCGGGATTCAATCCCAAATTTACAATGGCGGTTTCTGTCCACAGGAGTAACATTTAGAAGAGTCTGCTGTTTGGGCCTCTCCTGGGAGCCTAGTGTTAGTTTCCGATGCACAGTAGTAGATTCACTGTAACCCTTGTACCTTCAAATCGTCGATGAAACAAAGAAATTGCATCGGGATTCAATCCCAAATTCACAATGGCGGTTTCTGTCCACAGGAGTAACATTTAGAAGAGTCTTCTGTGTGGGCCTCACCTGGTAGCCCAGTGTTAGATTCAGATCCACAGTAGTAGTTTCACTGTAACCCTTGTACCTTCAAATTGTCGATGAAACAAAGAAATTGCATCGGGATTCAATCCCAAATTCACAATGGCGGTTTCTGTCCACAGGAGTAACACTTAGAAGAGTCTGCTGTTTGGGCCTCTCCTGGGAGCCCAGTGTTAGATTACGATGCACAGTAGTAGTTTCACTGTAACCCTTGTACCTTCAAATTGTCGATGAAACAAAGTAATTGCATCGGGATTCAATCCCAAATTCACAATGGCGGTTTCTGTCCACAGGAGTAACACTTAGAAGAGTCTGCTGTTTGGGCCTCTCCTGGGAGCCCAGTGTTAGATTCCGATGCACAGTAGTAGTTTCAATGTAACCCTTGTACACCTTCAAATTGTCGATGAAACAAAGAAACTGCATCGGGATTAAATCCCAAATTCACAATGGCGGTTTCTGTCCACACGTGTAACATTTAGAAGAGTCTGCTGTTTGGGCCTCTCCTGGGAGCCCAGTGATAGATTCCGATGCACAGTAGTGGTTTCAGTGTAACCCTTGTACCGTCACATTGTCGATGAAGCAAAGAAATTGCATCGGGATTCAACACCAAGTTCACAATGGCGGTTTCTGTCCACAGGAGTAACATTTAGAAGAGTCTGCTGTTTGGGCCTCTCCTGGGAGCCCAGTGTTAGATTCCGATGCACAGTGGTAGTTTCACTGTAACCCTTGTACCTTCACGTTGTCGATGAAACAAAGAAATTGCATCGGGATTCAACACCAAATTCACAATGGCGGTTTCTGTCCACAGGTGTAACATTTAGAAGAGTCTGCTGTTTGGGCCTCTTCTGGGAGCCCAGTGTTAGATTCCGATGCACAGTAGTAGTTTCACTGTAAACCTTTTACCTTCAAATTGTCGATGAAACAAAGAAATTGCATCGGGATTCAATCCCAAATTCACAATGGCTTTTTCTGTCCACAGGAGTAACATTTAGTAGAGTCTGCTGTTTGGGCCTTTCCAGGGAGCCCAGTGTTAGATTCCGATGCACAGTAGTAGTTTCACTGTAACCCTTGTACCTTCACATTGTCGATGAAACAAAGAAATTGCATCGGCATTCAAAACCAAATTCACAATGGCGGTTTCTGTCCACAGGTGTAACATTTAGAAGAGTCTGCTGATTGGGCCTCTCCTGGGAGCCCAGTGTTAGATTCCGATGCACAGTACTAGTTTCACTGTAACCCTTGTACCTTCACATTGTCGATGAAACAAAGAAATTTCATCGGGATTCAACACCAAATTCACAATGGCTGTTTCTGTCCACAGGTGTAACATTTAGAACAGTCTGCTGTTTGGGCCTCTCCTGGGAGCCCAGTGTTAGATTACGATGCACAGTAGTAGTTTCACTGTAACCCTTGTACCTTCACATTGTCGATAAAACAAAGAAATTGCATCGGGATTCAACACCAAATTCACAATGGCGGCTTCTGTCCACAGAAGTAACATTTTGAAGAGTCTGCTGTTTGGGCCTCTCCTGGGAGCCCAGTGTTAGATTCCGATGCACAGTAGTAGTTTCACTGTAACCCTTTTACCTTCAAATTGTCGATGAAACAAAGAAATTGCATCGGGATTCAATCCCAAATTCACAATGGCGGTTTCTGTCCACAGGAGTAACATTTAGAAGAGTCTGCTGTTTGGGCCTCTCCTGGAAGCCCAGTGTTAGATTCCGATGCACAGTAGTAGTTTAACTGTAACCCTTGTACCTTCAAATTGTCGATGAAACAAAGAAATTGCATCGGGATTCAATGCCAAATTCACAATGTCGGTTTCTGTCCACAGGAGTAACATTTAGAAGAGTCTTCTGTTTGGGCCTCTCCTGGGAGCCCAGTGTTAGATTCCGATGCACAGTAGTAGTTTCACTGTACCCCTTGTACCTTCAAATTGTCGATGAAACAAAATAATTGCATCGGGATTCAATCCCAAATTCACAATGGCGGTTTCTGTCCACAGGAGTAACATTTAGAAGAGTCTGCTGTTTGGGCCTCTCCTGGGAGCCCAGTGTTAGATTACGATGCACAGTACTAGTTTCACTGCAACCCTTGTACCTTCACATTGTCGATGAAACAAAGAAATTGTATCGGGATTCAACACCAAATTCACAATGGCGGTTTCTGTCCACAGGAGTATCATTTAGAAGAGTCTGCTGTTTGGGCCTCTCCTGGGAGCCTAGTGTTAGATTCAGATGCACAGTAGTAGCTTCACTGTAACCCTTGTACCTTCAAATTGTCGATGAAACAAAATAATTGCATCGGGATTCAATCCCAAATTCACAATGGCGGTTTCTGTCCACAGGAGTAACATTTAGAAGAGTCTGCTGTTTGGGCCTCTCCTGGGAGCCCAGTGATAGATTACGATGCACAGTAGTGGTTTCAGTGTAACCCTTGTACCGTCACATTGTCGATGAAGCAAAGAAATTGCATCGGGATTCAACACCAAGTTCACAATGGCGGTTTCTGTCCACAGGAGTAACTTTTAGAAGAGTCTGCTGTTTGGGCCTCTCCTGGGAGCCCAGTGTTAGATTCCGATGCACAGTGGTAGTTTCACTGTAACCCTTGTACCTTCACGTTGTCGATGAAACAAAGAAATTGCATCGGGATTCAACACCAAATTCACAATGGCGGTTTCTGTCCACAGGTGTAACATTTAGAAGAGTCTGCTGTTTAGGCCTCTTCTGGGAGCCCAGTGTTAGATTCCGATGCACAGTAGTAGTTTCATTGTAAACCTTTTACCTTCAAATTGTCGATGAAACAAAGAAATTGCATCGGGATTCAATCCCAAATTCACAATGGCTTTTTCTGTCCACAGGAGTAACATTTAGAAGAGTCTGCTGTTTGGGCCTTTCCAGGGAGCCCAGTGTTAGATTCCGATGCACAGTAGTAGTTTCACTGTAACCCTTGTACCTTCACATTGTCGATGAAACAAAGAAATTGCATCGGGATTCAACACCAAATTCACAATGGCTGTTTCTGTCCACAGGAGTAACATTTGGAAGAGTCTGCTGTTTGGGCCTCTCCTGGGAGCCTAGTGTTAGATTCAGATGCACAGTAGTAGCTTCACTGTAACCCTTGTACCTTCAAATTGTCGATGAAACAAAATAATTGCATCGGGATTCAATCCCAAATTCACAATGGCGGTTTCTGTCCACAGGAGTAACATTTAGAAGAGTCTGCTGTTTGGGCCTCTCCTGGGAGCCCAGTGATAGATTACGATGCACAGTAGTAGTTTCACTGTAACCCTTGTACCTTCAAATTGTCGATGAAACAAAGAAATTGCATCGGGATTCAATCCCAAATTCACAATGG
The DNA here is from genome assembly GCF_023898315.1 of Schistocerca nitens. Taxonomy (NCBI): domain Eukaryota; kingdom Metazoa; phylum Arthropoda; class Insecta; order Orthoptera; family Acrididae; genus Schistocerca; species Schistocerca nitens. Next base: position 177,931,927 of record NC_064623.1, read on the forward strand.
CGGTTTCTGTCCACTGGAGTAACATTTAGAAGAGTCTTCTGTTTGGGCCTCTCCTGGGAGCCCAGTGTTAGATTCCGATGCACAGTAGTAGTTTCACTGTACCCCTTGTACCTTCAAATTGTCGATGAAACAAAATAATTGCATCGGGATTCAATCCCAAATTCACAATGGCGGTTTCTGTCCACAGGAGTAACATTTAGAAGAGTCTGCTGTTTGGGCCTCTCCTGGGAGCCCAGTGTTAGATTCCGATGCACAGTAGTAGTTTCACTGTAACCCTTGTACCTTCACATTGTCGATGAAACAAAGAATTTGCATCGGGATTCAACACCAAATTCACAATGGCGGTTTCTGTCCACAGGAGTAACATTTAGAAGAGTCTGCTGTTTAAGCCTCTCCTGGGAGCCCAGTTTAGATTCCGATGCACAGTAGTAGTTTCACTGTAACCCTTGTACCTTCAAATTGTCGATGAAACAAAGAAATTGCATCGGGATTCAATCCCAAATTTACAATGGCGGTTTCTGTCCACAGGAGTAACATTTAGAAGAGTCTGCTGTTTGGGCCTGTCCTGGGAGCCTAGTGTTAGTTTCCGATGCACAGTAGTAGATTCACTGTAACCCTTGTACCTTCAAATCGTCGATGAAACAAAGAAATTGCATCGGGATTCAATCCCAAATTCACAATGGCGGTTTCTGTCCACAGGAGTAACATTTAGAAGAGTCTTCTGTGTGGGCCTCACCTGGTAGCCCAGTGTTAGATTCAGATCCACAGTAGTAGTTTCACTGTAACCCTTGTACCTTCAAATTGTCGATGAAACAAAGAAATTGCATCGGGATTCAATCCCAAATTCACAATGGCGGTTTCTGTCCACAGGAGTAACACTTAGAAGAGTCTGCTGTTTGGGCCTCTCCTGGGAGCCCAGTGTTAGATTACGATGCACAGTAGTAGTTTCACTGTAACCCTTGTACCTTCAAATTGTCGATGAAACAAAGTAATTGCATCGGGATTCAATCCCAAATTGACAATGGCGGTTTCTGTCCACAGGAGTAACACTTAGAAGAGTCTGCTGTTTGGGCCTCTCCTGGGAGCCCAGTGTTAGATTCCGATGCACAGTAGTAGTTTCAATGTAACCCTTGTACACCTTCAAATTGTCGATGAAACAAAGAAACTGCATCGGGATTCAATCCCAAATTCACAATGGCGGTTTCTGTCCACACGTGTAACATTTAGAAGAGTCTGCTGTTTGGGCCTCTCCTGGGAGCCCAGTGATAGATTCCGATGCACAGTAGTGGTTTCAGTGTAACCCTTGTACCGTCACATTGTCGATGAAGCAAAGAAATTGCATCGGGATTCAACACCAAGTTCACAATGGCGGTTTCTGTCCACAGGAGTAACATTTAGAAGAGTCTGCTGTTTGGGCCTCTCCTGGGAGCCCAGTGTTAGATTCCGATGCACAATAGTAGTTTCACTGTAACCCTTGTACCTTCACATTGTCGATGAAACAAAGAAATTGCATCGGGATTCAAAACCAAATTCACAATGGCGGTTTCTGTCCACAGGTGTAACATTTAGAAGAGTCTGCTGATTGGGCCTCTCCTGGGAGCCCAGTGTTAGATTCCGATGCACAGTACTAGTTTCACTGTAACCCTTGTACCTTCACATTGTCGATGAAACAAAGAAATTTCATCGGGATTCAACACCAAATTCACAATGGCTGTTTCTGTCCACAGGTGTAACATTTAGAACAGTCTGCTGTTTGGGCCTCTCCTGGGAGCCCAGTGTTAGATTACGATGCACAGTAGTAGTTTCACTGTAACCCTTGTACCTTCACATTGTCGATAAAACAAAGAAATTGCATCGGGATTCAACACCAAATTCACAATGGCGGCTTCTGTCCACAGAAGTAACATTTTGAAGAGTCTGCTGTTTGGGCCTCTCCTGGGAGCCCAGTGTTAGGTTCCGATGCACAGTAGTAGTTTCACTGTAACCCTTTTACCTTCAAATTGTCGATGAAACAAAGAAATTGCATCGGGATTCAATCCCAAATTCACAATGGCGGTTTCTGTCCACAGGAGTAACATTTAGAAGAGTCTGCTGTTTGGGCCTCTCCTGGAAGCCCAGTGTTAGATTCCGATGCACTGTAGTAGTTTAACTGTAACCCTTGTACCTTCAAATTGTCGATGAAACAAAGAAATTGCATCGGGATTCAATGCCAAATTCACAATGTCGGTTTCTGTCCACAGGAGTAACATTTAGAAGAGTCTTCTGTTTGGGCCTCTCCTGGGAGCCCAGTGTTAGATTCCGATGCACAGTAGTAGTTTCACTGTACCCCTTGTACCTTCAAATTGTCGATGAAACAAAATAATTGCATCGGGATTCAATCCCAAATTCACAATGGCGGTTTCTGTCCACAGGAGTAACATTTAGAAGAGTCTGCTGTTTGGGCCTCTCCTGGGAGCCCAGTGTTAGATTACGATGCACAGTACTAGTTTCACTGCAACCCTTGTACCTTCACATTGTCGATGAAACAAAGAAATTGTATCGGGATTCAACACCAAATTCACAATGGCGGTTTCTGTCCACAGGAGTATCATTTAGAAGAGTCTGCTGTTTGGGACTCACCTGGGAGCCCAGTGTTAGATTCCGATGCACAGTAGTAGTTTCACTGTAACCCTTGTACCTTCACATTGTCGATGAAACAAAGAATTTGCATCGGGATTCAATCCCAAATTCACAATGGTGGTTTCTGTCCACAGGAGTAACATTTAGAAGAGTCTGCTGTTTGGGCCTCTCCTGGGAGCCTAGTGTTAGATTCAGATGCACAGTAGTAGCTTCACTGTAACCCTTGTACCTTCAAATTGTCGATGAAACAAAATAATTGCATCGGGATTCAATCCCAAATTCACAATGGCGGTTTCTGTCCACAGGAGTAACATTTAGAAGAGTCTGCTGTTTGGGCCTCTCCTGGGAGCCCAGTGATAGATTACGATGCACAGTAGTGGTTTCAGTGTAACCCTTGTACCGTCACATTGTCGATGAAGCAAAGAAATTGCATCGGGATTCAACACCAAGTTCACAATGGCGGTTTCTGTCCACAGGAGTAACTTTTAGAAGAGTCTGCTGTTTGGGCCTCTCCTGTGAGCCCAGTGTTAGATTCCGATGCACAGTGGTAGTTTCACTGTAACCCTTGTACCTTCACGTTGTCGATGAAACAAAGAAATTGCATCGGGATTCAACACCAAATTCACAATGGCGGTTTCTGTCCACAGGTGTAACATTTAGAAGAGTCTGCTGTTTAGGCCTCTTCTGGGAGCCCAGTGTTAGATTCCGATGCACAGTAGTAGTTTCATTGTAAACCTTTTACCTTCAAATTGTCGATGAAACAAAGAAATTGCATCGGGATTCAATCCCAAATTCACAATGGCTTTTTCTGTCCACAGGAGTAACATTTAGAAGAGTCTGCTGTTTGGGCCTTTCCAGGGAGCCCAGTGTTAGATTCCGATGCACAGTAGTAGTTTCACTGTAACCCTTGTAGCTTCACATTGTCGATGAAACAAAGAAATTGCATCGGGATTCATCACCAAATTCACAATGGCTGTTTCTGTCCACAGGTGTAACATTTAGAACAGTCTGCTGTTTGGGCCTCTCCTGGGAGCCCAGTGTTAGATTACGATGCACAGTAGTAGTTTCACTGTAACCCTTGTACCTTCACATTGTCGATAAAACAAAGAAATTGCATCGGGATTCAACACCAAATTCACAATGGCGGTTTCTGTCCACAGAAGTAACATTTTGAAGAGTCTGCTGTTTGGGCCTCTCCTGGGAGCCCAGCGTTAGATTCCGATGCACAGTAGTAGTTTCACTGTAACCCTTTTACCTTCAAATTGTCGATGAAACAAAGAAATTGCATCGGGATTCAATCCCAAATTCACAATGGCGGTTTCTGTCCACAGGAGTAACATTTAGAAGAGTCTGCTGTTTGGGCCTCTCCTGGAAGCCCAGTGTTAGATTCCGATGCACAGTAGTAGTTTAACTGTAACCCTTGTACCTTCAAATTGTCGATGAAACAAAGAAATTGCATCGGGATTCAACGCCAAATTCACAATGTCGGTTTCTGTCCACAGGAGTAACATTTAGAAGAGTCTTCTGTTTGGGCCTCTCCTGGGAGCCCAGTGTTAGATTCCGATGCACAGTAGTAGTTTCACTGTACCCCTTGTACCTTCAAATTGTCGATGAAACAAAATAATTGCATCGGGATTCAATCCCAAATTCACAATGGCGGTTTCTGTCCACAGGAGTAACATTTAGAAGAGTCTGCTGTTTGGGCCTCTCCTGGGAGCCCAGTGTTAGATTACGATGCACAGTACTAGTTTCACTGCAACCCTTGTACCTTCACATTGTCGATGAAACAAAGAAATTGTATCGGGATTCAACACCAAATTCACAATGGCGGTTTCTGTCCACAGGAGTATCATTTAGAAGAGTCTGCTGTTTGGGACTCTCCTGGGAGCCCAGTGTTAGATTCCGATGCACAGTAGTAGTTTCACTGTAACCCTTGTACCTTCACATTGTCGATGAAACAAAGAATTTGCATCGGGATTCAATCCCAAATTCACAATGGTGGTTTCTGTCCACAGGAGTAACATTTAGAAGAGTCTGCTGTTTGGGCCTCTCCTGGGAGCCTAGTGTTAGATTCAGATGCACAGTAGTAGCTTCACTGTAACCCTTGTACCTTCAAATTGTCGATGAAACAAAATAATTGCATCGGGATTCAATCCCAAATTCACAATGGCGGTTTCTGTCCACAGGAGTAACATTTAGAAGAGTCTGCTGTTTGGGCCTCTCCTGGGAGCCCAGTGATAGATTACGATGCACAGTAGTGGTTTCAGAGTAACCCTTGTACCGTCACATTGTCGATGAAGCAAAGAAATTGCATCGGGATTCAACACCAAGTTCACAATGGCGGTTTCTGTCCACAGGAGTAACATTTAGAAGAGTCTGCTGTTTGGGCCTCTCCTGGGAGCCCAGTGTTAGATTCCGATGCACAGTGGTAGTTTCACTGTAACCCTTGTACCTTCACGTTGTCGATGAAACAAAGAAATTGCATCGGGATTCAACACCAAATTCACAATGGCGGTTTCTGTCCAAAGGTGTAACATTTAGAAGAGTCTGCTGTTTAGGCCTCTTCTGGGAGCCCAGTGTTAGATTCCGATGCACAGTAGTAGTTTCATTGTAAACCTTATACCTTCAAATTGTCGATGAAACAAAGAAATTGCATCGGGATTCAACACCAAATTCGCAATGGCGGTTTCTGTCCACAGGTGTAACATTTAGAAGAGTCTGCTGATTGGGCCTCTCCTGGGAGCCCATTGTTAGATTCCGATGCACAGTACTAGTTTCACTGTAACCCTTGTACCTTCACATTGTCGATGAAACAAAGAAATTTCATCGGGATTCAACACCAAATTCACAATGGCTGTTTCTGTCCACAGGTGTAACATTTAGAAGAGTCTGCTGTTTGGGCCTCTCCTGGGAGCCCAGTGTTAGATTACGATGCACAGTAGTAGTTTCACTGTAACCCTTGTAGCTTCACATTGTCGATAAAACAAAGAAATTGCATCGGGATTCAACACCAAATTCACAATGGCGGTTTCTGTCCACAGAAGTAACATTTTGAAGAGTCTGCTGTTTGGGACTCTCCTGGAAGCCCAGTGTTAGATTCCGATGCACAGTAGTAGTTTAACTGTAACCCTTGTACCTTCAAATTGTCGATGAAACAAAGAAATTGCATCGGGATTCAATGCCAAATTCACAATGTCGGTTTCTGTCCACAGGAGTAACATTTAGAAGAGTCTTCTGTTTGGGCCTCTCCTGGGAGCCCAGTGTTAGATTCCGATGCACAGTAGTAGTTTCACTGTACCCCTTGTACCTTCAAATTGTCGATGAAACAAAATAATTGCATCGGGATTCAATCCCAAATTCACAATGGCGGTTTCTGTCCACAGGAGTAACATTTAGAAGAGTCTGCTGTTTGGGCCTCTCCTGGGAGCCCAGTGTTAGATTACGATGCACAGTACTAGTTTCACTGCAACCCTTGTACCTTCACATTGTCGATGAAACAAAGAAATTGTATCGGGATTCAACACCAAATTCACAATGGCGGTTTCTGTCCACAGGAGTATCATTTAGAAGAGTCTGCTGTTTGGGACTCTCCTGGGAGCCCAGTGTTAGATTCCGATGCACAGTAGTAGTTTCACTGTAACCCTTGTACCTTCACATTGTCGATGAAACAAAGAATTTGTATCGGGATTCAATCCCAAATTCACAATGGTGGTTTCTGTCCACAGGAGTAACATTTAGAAGAGTCTGCTGTTTGGGCCTCTCCTGGGAGCCTAGTGTTAGATTCAGATGCACAGTAGTAGCTTCACTGTAACCCTTGTACCTTCAAATTGTCGATGAAACAAAATAATTGCATCGGGATTCAATCCCAAATTCACAATGGCGGTTTCTGTCCACAGGAGTAACATTTAGAAGAGTCTGCTGTTTGGGCCTCTCCTGGGAGCCCAGTGATAGATTACGATGCACAGTAGTAGTATCACTGTAACCCTTGTACCTTCAAATTGTCGATGAAACAAAGAAATTGCATCGGGATTCAATCCCAAATTCACAATGGCGTTTTCTGTCCACAGGAGTAACATTTAGAAGAGTCTTCTGTTTGGGCCTCTCCTGGGAGCCCAGTGTTAGATTCCGATGCACAGTAGTAGTTTCACTGTACCCCTTGTACCTTCAAATTGTCGATGAAACAAAATAAATGCATCGGGATTCAATCCCAAATTCACAATGGCGGTTTCTGTCCACAGGAGTAACATTTAGAAGAGTCTGCTGTTTGGGCCTCTCCTGGGAGCCCAGTGTTAGATTCCGATGCACAGTAGTAGTTTCACTGAAACCCTTGTACCTAAACATTGTCGATGAAACAAAGAAATTGCATCGGGATTCAACTCCAAATTCACAATGGCGGTTTCTGTCCACAGGTGTAACATTTAGAAGAGTCTGCTGTTTGTGCCTCTTCTGGGAGCCCAGTGTTAGATTACGATGCACAGTACTAGTTTCACTGTAACCCTTGTACCTTCACATTGTCGATGAAACAAAGAAATTGCATCGGGATTCAATCCCAAATTCACAATGGCGGTTTATGTCCACAGGAGTAACATTTAGAAGAGTCTGCTGTTTGGGCCTCTCCTGGGAGCCCAGTGTTAGATTACGATGCACAGTAGTAGTTTCACTGTAACCCTTGTACCATCACATTGTCGATGAAACAAAGAATTTGCATCGGGATTCAACACCAAATTCACAATGGCGGTTTCTGTCCACAGGAGTATCATTTAGAAGAGTCTGCTGTTTGGGCCTCTCCTGGGAGCCCAGTGTTAGATTCCGATGCACAGTACTAGTTTCACTGTAACCCTTGTACCTTCAAATTGTCGATGAAACAAAGAAATTGCATCGGGATTCAATCCCAAATTCACAGTGGCGGTTTCTGTCCACAGGAGTAACATTTAGAAGAGTCTGCTGTTTGGGCCTCTCCTGGGAGCCTAGTGTTAGTTTCCGATGCACAGTAGTAGATTCACTGTAACCCTTGTACCTTCAAATTGTCGATGAAACAAAGAAATTGCATCGGGATTCAATCCCAAATTCACAATGGCGGTTTCTGTCCACAGGAGTAACATTTAGAAGAGTCTTCTGTGTGGGCCTCTCCTGGTAGCCCAGTGTTAGATTCAGATCCACAGTAGTAGTTTCACTGTAACCCTTGTACCTTCAAATTGTCGATGAAACAAAGAAATTGCATCGGGATTCAATCCCAAATTCACAATGGCGGTTTCTGTCCACAGGAGTAACACTTAGAAGGGTCTGCTGTTTGGGCCTCTCCTGGGAGCCCAGTGTTAGATTACGATGCACAGTAGTACTTTCACTGTAACCCTTGTACCTTCAAATTGTCGATGAAACAAAGTAATTGCATCGGGATTCAATCCCAAATTCACAATGGCGGTTTCTGTCCACAGGAGTAACACTTAGAAGAGTCTGCTGTTTGGGCCTCTCCTGGGAGCCCAGTGTTAGATTCCGATGCACAGTAGTAGTTTCAATGTAACCCTTGTACACCTTCAAATTGTCGATGAAACAAAGAAACTGCATCGGGATTCAATCCCAAATTCACAATGGCGGTTTCTGTCCACAGGTGTAACATTTAGAAGAGTCTGCTGTTTGGGCCTCTCCTGGGAGCCCAGTGATAGATTCCGATGCACAGTAGTGGTTTCAGTGTAACCCTTGTACCGTCACATTGTCGATGAAGCAAAGAAATTGCATCGGGATTCAACACCAAGTTCACAATGGCGGTTTCTGTCCACAGGAGTAACATTTAGAAGAGTCTGCTGTTTGGGCCTCTCCTGGGAGCCCAGTGTTAGATTCCGATGCACAGTAGTAGTTTCACTGTAACCCTTGTACCTTCACGTTGTCGATGAAACAAAGAAATTGCATCGGGATTCAACACCAAATTCACAATGGCGGTTTCTGTCCACAGGTGTAACATTTAAAAGAGTCTGCTGTTTGGGCCTCTCCTGGGAGCCCAGTGTTAGATTCCGATGCACAGTAATAGTTTCACTGTAAACCTTTTACCTTCAAATTGTCGATGAAACAAAGAAATTGCATCGGGATTCAATCCCAAATTCACAATGGCTTTTTCTGTCCACAGGAGTAACATTTAGAAGAGTCTGCTGTTTGGGCCTTTCCAGGGAGCCCAGTGTTACGATTCCGACGCACAGTAGTAGTTTCACTGTAACCCTTGTACCTTCACATTGTCGATAAAACAAAGAAATTTCATCGGGATTCAACACCAAATCCACAATGGCTGTTTCTGTCCACAGGTGTAACATTTAGAACAGTCTGCTGTTTGGGCCTCTCCTGGGAGCCCAGTGTTAGATTCCGATGCACAGTAGTAGTTTCACTGTAAACCTTTTACCTTCAAATTGTCGATGAAACAAAGAAATTGCATCGGGATTCAATCCCAAATTCACAATGGCTTTTTCTGTCCACAGGAGTAACATTTAGAAGAGTCTGCTGTTTGGGCCTTTCCAGGGAGCCCAGTGTTAGATTCCGATGCACAGTAGTAGTTTCACTGTAACCCTTATACCTTCACATTGTCGATGAAACAAAGAAATTGCATCGGGATTCAACACCAAATTCACAATGGCGGTTTCTGACCACAGGTGTAACATTTAGAAGAGTCTGCTGATTGGGCCTCTCCTGGGAGCCCAGTGTTAGATTCCGATGCACAGTAGTAGTTTCACTGTAAACCTTTTACCTTCAAATTGTCGATGAAACAAAGAAATTGCATCGGGATTCAATCCCAAATTCACAATGGCTTTTTCTGTCCACAGGAGTAACATTTAGAAGAGTCTGCTGTTTGGGCCTTTACAGGGAGCCCAGTGTTAGATTCCGACGCACAGTAGTAGTTTCACTGTAACCCTTGTACCTTCACATTGTCGATGAAACAAAGAAATTGCATCGGGATTCAACACCAAATTCACAATGGCGGTTTCTGTCCACAGGTGTAACATTTAGAAGAGTCTGCTGTTTGGGGCTCTCCTGGGAGCCCAGTGTTAGATTCCGATGCACAGTAGTAGTTTCACTGTAACCTTTGTACCTTCACATTGTCGATGAAACAAAGAAATTTCATCGGGATTCAACACCAAATTCACAATGGCTGTTTCTGTCCACAGGAGTAACATTTAGAAGAGTCTGCTGTTTGGGCCTCTCCTGGAAGCCCAGTGTTAGATTCCGATGCACAGTAGTAGTTTAACTGTAACCCTTGTACCTTCAAATTGTCGATGAAACAAAGAAATTGCATCGGGATTCAATCCCAAATACACAAAATTTCGGTTTCTGTCTACAGGAGTAACATTTAGAAGAGTCTTCTGTTTGGGCCTCTCCTGGGAGCCCAGTGTTAGATTCCGATGCACAGTAGTAGTTTCACTGTACCCCTTGTACCTTCAAATTGTCGATGAAACAAAATAATTGCATCGGGATTCAATCCCAAATTCACAATGGCGGTTTCTGTCCACAGGAGTAACATTTAGAAGAGTCTGCTGTTTGGGCCTCTCCTGGGAGCCCAGTGTTAGATTACGATGCACAGTACCAGTTTCACTGTAACCCTTGTACCTTCACATTGTCGATGAAACAAAGAAATTGCATCGGGATTCAACACCAAATTCACAATGGCGGTTTCTGTCCACAGGAGTAACATTTAGAAGAGTCTGCTGTTTGGGCCTATCGTGGGAGCCCAGTGTTAGATTTCGATGCACAGTAGTACTTTCACTGTAACCCTTGTACCTTCACTTTGTCGATGAAACAAAGAAATTGCATCGGGATTCAATCCCAAATTCACAATGGCGGTTTATGTCCACAGGAGTAACATTTAGAAGAGTCTGCTGTTTGGGCCTCTCCTGGGAGCCCAGTGTTAGATTCCGATGCACAGTAGTAGTTTCACTGTAACCCTTGTACCTTCACATTGTCGATGAAACAAAGAAATTGCTTCGGGATCAACACCAAATTCACAATGGCGGTTTCTGTCCACAGGAGTAACATTTAGAAGAGTGTGCTCTTTGGGCCTCTCCTGGCAGCCCAGTGTTAGATTCCGATGCAAAACAGCAGGTTTACTGTAACCCTTAGACCATCACAGTGTCGATGAAACAAATAAATTGTATGGGGATTCAACAAATAAATACACAACGGCGGTTTCTGTCCACAGCAGTAACAGTTAGAACAGTCTGCTGTTTGGGCCTCTCCTGGGAGCCCAGTGTTAGATTACGATGCACAGTAGTACTTTCACTGTAACCCTTGTACCTTCAAATTGTCGATGAAACAAAGAAATTGCATCGGGATTCAATCCCAAATTCACAATGGCGGTTTCTGTCCACAGGACTAACACTTAGAAGAGTCTGCTGTTTGGGCCTCTCCTGGGAGCCCAGTGTTAGATTCCGATGCACAGTAGTAGTTTCAATGTAACCCTTGTACACCTTCAAATTGTCGATGAAACAAAGAAACTGCATCGGGATTCAATCCCAAATTCACAATGGCGGTTTCTGTCCACATGGGTAACATTTAGAAGAGTCTGCTGTTTGGGCCTCTCCTGGGAGCCCAGTGTTAGATTCCGATGCACAGTAGTAGTTTCACTGTAACCCTTGTACCTTCACGTTGTCGATGAAACAAAGAAATTGCATCGGGATTCAACACCAAATTCACAATGGCGGTTTCTGTCCACAAGTGTAACATTTAGAAGAGTCTGCTGTTTGGGCCTCTCCTGGGAGCCCAGTGTTAGATTCCGATGCACAGTAGTAGTTTCACTGTAAACATTTTACCTTCAAATTGTCGATGAAACAAAGAAATTGCATCGGCATTCAATCCCAAATTCACAATGGCTTTTTCTGTCCACAGGAGTAACATTTAGAAGAGTCTGCTGTTTGGGCCTTTCCAGGGAGCCCAGTGTTGGATTCCGACGCATAGTAGTAGTTTCACTGTAACCCTTGTACCTTCACATTGTCGATGAAACAAAGAAATTTCATCGGGATTCAACACCAAATTCACAATGGCTGTTTCTGTCCACAGGTGTAACATTTAGAACAGTCTGCTGTTTGGGCCTCTCCTGGGAGCCCAGTGTTAGATTCCGATGCACAGTAGTAGTTTCACTGTAAACCTTTTACCTTCAAATTGTCGATGAAACAAAGAAATTGCATCGGGATTCAATCCCAAATTCACAATGGCTTTTTCTGTTCACAGGAGTAACATTTAGAAGAGTCTGCTGTTTGGGCTTTTCCAGGGAGCCCAGTGTTAGATTCCGATGCACAGTAGTAGTTTCGCTGTAACCCTTGTACCTTCACATTGTCGATGAAACAAAGAAATTGCATCGGAATTCAACACCAAATTCACAATGGCGGTTTCTGTCCACAGGAGTAACATTTAGAAGAGTCTGCTGATTGGGCCTCTCCTGGGAGCCCAGTGTTAGATTCCGATGCACAGTAGTAGTTTCACTGTAAACCTTTTACCTTCAAATTGTCGATGAAACAAAGAAATTGCATCGGGATTCAATCCCAAATTCACAATGGCTTTTTCTGTCCACAGGAGTAACATTTAGAAGAGTCTGCTGTTTGGGCCTTTCCAGGGAGCCCAGTGTTAGATTCCGATGCACAGTAGTAGTTTCACTGTAACCCTTGTACCTTCACATTGTCGATGAAACAAAGAAATTTCATCGGGATTCAACACCAAATTCACAATGGCTGTTTCTGTCCACAGGTGTAACATTTAGAACAGTCTGCTGTTCGGGCCTCTCCTGGGAGCCCAGTGTTAGATTCCGATGCACAGTAGTAGTTTCACTGTAACCCTTGTACCTTCACATTGTCGATGAAACAAAGAAATGGCATCGGGATTCAACACCAAATTCACAATGGCGGTTTCTGTCCACAGGTGTAACATTTAGAAGAGTCTGCTGTTTGGGCCTCTCCTGGGAGCCCAGTGTTAGATTCCGATGCACAGTAGTAGTTTCACTGTAACCCTTTTACCTTCAAATTGTCGATGAAACAAAGAAATTGCATCGGGATTCAATCCCAAATTCACAATGGCGGTTTCTGTCCACAGGAGTAACATTTAGAAGAGTCTGCTGTTTGGGCCTCTCCTGGAAGCCCAGTATTAGATTCCGATGCACAGTAGTAGTTTAACTGTAACCCTTGTACCTTCAAATTGTCGATGAAACAAAGAAATTGCATCGGGATTCAATCCCAAATTCACAATGGCGGTTTCTGTCCACAGGAGTAACATTTAGAAGAGTCTGCTGTTTGGGCCTCTCCTGGGAGCCCAGTGTTAGATTCCGATGCGCAGTAGTAGTTTCACTGTAACCCTTGTACCTTCACATTGTCGATGAAACAAAGAATTTGCATCGGGATTCAATCCCAATTTCACAATGGCGGTTTCTGTCCACAGGAGTAACATTTAGAAGAGTGTGCTGTTTGGGCCTCTCCTGGGAGCCCAGTGTTAGATTCCGATGCACAGTAGTAGTTTCACTGTAACCCTTGTACCTTCACATTGTCGATGAAACAAAGAAATTGCTTCGGGATTCAACACCAAATTCACAATGGCGGTTTCTGTCCACAGGAGTAACATTTAGAAGAGTGTGCTGTTTGGGCCTCTCCTGGGAGCCCAGTGTTAGTTTCCGATGCACAACAGCAGGTTTACTGTAACCCTTAGACCTTCACAGTGTCGATGAAACAAATAAATTGTATGGGGATTCAACACATAAATACACAACGGCGGTTTCTGTCCACAGGACTAACATTTAGAACAGTCTGCTGTTTGGGCCTCTCCTGGGAGCCCAGTGTTAGATTCCGATGCACAGTAGTAGTTTCGCTGTAACCCTTGTACCTTCACATTGTCGATGAAACAAAGAAACTGCATCGGGATTCAATCCCAAATTCACAATGGCTTTTTCTGTCCACAGGAGTAACATTTAGAAGAGTCTGCTGTTTGGGCCTTTCCAGGGAGCCCAGGGTTAGATTCCGACGCACAGTAGTAGTTTCACTGTAACCCTTGTACCTTCACATTGTCGATGAAACAAAGAAATAGCATCGGGATTCAACACCAAATTCACAATGGCGGTTTCTGTCCACAGGTGTAACATTTAGAAGAGTCTGCTGTTTGGGCCTCTCCTGGGAGCCCAGTGTTAGATTCCGATGCACAGTAGTAGTTTCACTGGAAACCTTGTACCTTCACATTGTCGATGAAACAAAGAAATTGCATCGGGATTCAACACCAAATTCACAATGGCGGTTTCTGTCCACAGAAGTAACATTTTGAAGAGTCTGCTGTTTGGGCCTCTCCTGGGTGCCCAGTGTTAGATTCCGATGCACAGTAGTAGTTTCACTGTAACCCTTTTACCTTCAAATTGTCGATGAAACAAAGAAATTGTATCGGGATTCAATCCCAAATTCACAATGGCGGTTTCTGCCCACAGGAGTAACATTTAGAAGAGTCTGCTGTTTGGGCCTCTCCTGGGAGCCCAGTTTAAATTCCGATGCACAGTAGTAGTTTCACTGTAACCCTTGTACCTTCACATTGTCGATGAAACAACGAAATTGCTTCGGGACTCAACACCAAGTTCACAATGGCGGTTTCTGTCCACAGGAGTAACATTTAGAAGAGTCTGCTGTTTGGGCCTCTCCTGGGAGCCCAGTGTTAGATTCCGATGCACAGTAGTAGTTTCACTGTATCCCATGTACCTTCACGTTGTCGATGAAACAAAGACATTGCATCGGGATTCAACACCAAATTCACAATGGCGGTTTCTGTCCACAGGAGTAACATTTAGAAGAGTCTGCTGTTTGGGCCTCTCCTGGGAGCCCAGTGTTAGATTCCGATGCACAGTAGTAGTTTCACTGTAACCCTTGTACCTTCACATTGTCGATGAAACAAAGAAATGGCATCGGGATTCAACACCAAATTCACAATGGCGGTCTCTGTCCACAGGTGTAACATTTAGAAGAGTCTGCTGTTTGGGCCTCTCCTGGGAGCCCAGTGTTAGATTCCGATGCACAGTAGTAGTTTCACTGTAACCCTTTTACCGTCAAATTGTCGATGAAACAAAGAAATTGCATCGGGATTCAATCCCAAATTCACAATGGCGGTTTCTGTCCACAGGAGTAACATTTAGAAGAGTCTGCTGTTTGGGCCTCTCCTGGAAGCCCAGTGTTAGATTCCGATGCACAGTAGTAGTTTAACTGTAACCCTTGTACCTTCAAATTGTCGATGAAACAAAGAAATTGCATCGGGATTCAATCCCAAATTCACAATGGCGGTTTCTGTCCACAGGAGTAACATTTAGAAGAGTCTGCTGTTTGGGCCTCTCCTGGGAGCCCAGTGTTAGATTCCGATGCGCAGTAGTAGTTTCACTGTAACCCTTGTACCTTCACATTGTCGATGAAACAAAGAATTTGCATCGGGATTCAATCCCAATTTCACAATGGCGGTTTCTGTCCACAGGAGTAACATTTAGAAGAGTCTGCTGTTTGGGCCTCTCCTGGGAGCCCAGTGTTAGATTCCGATGCACAGTAGTAGTTTCACTGTAACCCTTGTACCTTCACATTGTAGATGAAACAAAGAAATTGCTTCGGGATTCAACACCAAATTCACAATGGCGGTTTCTGTCCACAGGAGTAACATTTAGAAGAGTGTGCTGTTTGGGCCTCTCCTGGGAGCCCAGTGTTAGATTCCGATGCACAACAGCAGGTTTACTGTAACCCTTAGACCTTCACAGTGTCGATGAAACAAATAAATTGTATGGGGATTCAACACATAAATACACAACGGCGGTTTCTGTCCACAGGACTAACATTTAGAACAGTCTGCTGTTTGGACCTCTCCTAAGAGCCCAGTGTTAGATTCCGATGCACAGTAGTAGTTTCGCTGTAACCCTTGTACCTTCACATTGTCGATGAAACAAAGAAATTGCATCGGGATTCAATCCCAAATTCACAATGGCTTTATCTGTCCACAGGAGTAACATTTAGAAGAGTCTGCTGTTTGGGCCTTTCCAGGGAGCCCAGGGTTGGATTCCGACGCACAGTAGTAGTTTCACTGTAACCCTTGTACCTTCACATTGTCGATGAAACAAAGAAATAGCATCGGGATTCAACACCAAATTCACAATGGCGGTTTCTGTCCACAGGTGTAACATTTAGAAGAGTCTGCTGTTTGGGCCTCTCCTGGGAGCCCAGTGTTAGATTCCGATGCACAGTAGTAGTTTCACTGGAAACCTTGTACCTTCACATTGTCGATGAAACAAAGAAATTGCATCGGGATTCAACACCAAATTCACAATGGCGGTTTCTGTCCACAGAAGTAACATTTTGAAGAGTCTGCTGTTTGGGCCTCTCCTGGGAGCTTAGTGTTAGATACCGATGCACAGTAGTAATTTAACTGTAACCCTTGTACCTTCAAATTGTCGATGAAACAAAGAAATTGCATCGGGATTCAATCCCAAATTCACAATGACGGTTTCTGCCCACAGGAGTAACATTTAGGAGAGTCTGCTGTTTGGGCCTCTCCTGGGAGCCCAGTGTTAGATTCCGATGCACAACAGCAGGTTTACTGTAACCCTTAGACCTTCACAGTGTCGATGAAACAAATAAATTGTATGGGGATTCAACACATAAATACACAACGGCGGTTTCTGTCCACAGGACTAACATTTAGAACAGTCTGCTGTTTGGGCCTCTCCTGGGAGCCCAGTGTTAGATTACGATGCACAGTAGTAGTTTCACTGTAACCCTTGTACCTTCAAATTGTCGATGAAACAAAGAAATTGCATCGGGATTCAATCCCAAATTCACAATGGCTGTTTCTGTCCACAGGAGAAACATTTCGAAGAGTCTGCTGTTTGGGCCTCTCCTGGGAGCCCAGTGTTAGATTCCGATGCACAGTAGTAGCTTCAGTGTAACCCTTGTACCGTCACATTGTCGATGAAACAAAGAAATTGCATCGGGATTCAATCCCAAATTCACAATGGCGGTTTCTGTCCACAGGAGTAACATTTAGAAGAGTCTGCTGTTTGGGCCTCTCCTGGGAGCCCAGTGTTAGATTCCGATGCACAGTAGTAGTTTCACCGTAACCCTTGTACCTTCAAATTGTCGTTTAAAAAAAGAAATTGCATCGGGATTCAATCCCAAATTCACAATGGCGGTTTCTGTCCACAGGAGTAACATGTAGAAGAGTCTGCTGTTTGGGCCTCTCGTGGGAGCCCAGTGTTAGATTCCGATGCGCAGTAGTAGTTTCACTGTAACCCTTGTACCTTCACATTGTCGATGAAACAAAGAAATTGCATCGGGATTCAACACCAAATTCACAATGGCGGTTTCTGTCCACAGGTGTAACATTTAGAAGAGTCTGCTGTTTGGGCCTCTCCTGGGAGCCCAGTGTTAGATTCCGATGCACAGTAGTAGTTTCACTGTAACCCTTGTACCTTCACATTGTCGATGAAACAAAGAAATTGCTTCGGGATTCAACACCAAATTCACAATGGCGGGTTCTGTCCACAGGAGTAACATTTAGAAGAGTGTGCTGTTTGGGCCTCTCCTGGGAGCCCAGTGTTAGATTCCGATGCACAACAGCAGGTTTACTGTAACCCTTAGACCTTCACAGTGTCGATGAAACAAATAAATTGTATGGGGATTCAACACATAAATACACAACGGCGGTTTCTGTCCACAGGAGTAACATTTAGAACAGTCTGCTGTTTGGGCCTCTCCTGGGAGCCCAGTGTTAGATTACGATGCACAGTAGTAGTTTCACTGTAACCCTTGTACCTTCAAATTGTCGATGAAACAAAGAAATTGCATCGGGATTCAATCCCAAATTCACAATGGCGGTTTCTGTCCACAGGAGTAACATTTAGAAGAGTCTGCTGTTTGGGCCTCTCCTGGGAGCCCAGTGTTAGATTCCGATGCACAGTAGTAGTTTCACTGTAACCCTTGTACCTTCATATTGTCGATGAAACAAAGAAATTACATCGGGATTCAATCCCAAATTCACAATGGCGGTTTCTGTCCACAGGTGTAACATTTAGAAGAGTCTGCTGTTTGGGCCTCTCCTGGGAGCCCAGTGTTAGATTCCGATGCACAGTAGTAGTTTCAGTGTAACCCTTGTACCGTCACATTGTCGATGAAACAAAGAAATTGCATCGGGATTCAATCCCAAATTCACAATGGCGGTTTCTGTCCACAGCAGTAACATTTAGAAGAGCCTGCTGTTTGGGCCTCTCCTGGGAACCCAGTGTTAGATTCCGATGAACAGTAGTAGTTTCACTGTAACCCTTGTACCTTCAAATTGTAGATGAAACAAAGAAATTGCATCGGGATTCACTCCCAAATTCACAATAGCGGTTTCTGTCCACAGGAGTAACATTTAGAAGAGTCTGCTGTTTGGGCCTCTCCTGGGAGCCCAGTGTTAGATTCCGATGCACAGTAGTAGTTTCACTGTAACCCTTTTACCTTCAAATTGTCGATGAAACAAAGAAATTGCAACGGGATTCAATAACAAATTCACAATGGCGGTTTCTGTCCACAGGAGTAACATTTAGAAGAGTCTGCTGATTGGGCCACTCATGGGAGCCCAGTGTTAGATTCCGATGCACAGTAGTAGTTTCACTGTAACCCTTGTACCTTCAAATTGTCGATGAAACAAAGAAATTTCATCGGGATTCAATCCCACATTCACAATGGCGGTTTCTGTCCACAGGAGTAACATTTAGAAGAGTCTGCTGTTCGGGCCTCTCCTGGGAGCCCAGTGTTAGATTCCGATGCACAGTAGTAGTTTCACTGTAACCCTTTTACCTTCAAATTGTCGATGAAACAAAGAAATTGCATCGGGATTCAATCCCAAATTCACAATGGCTTTTTCTGTCCACAGGAGTAACATTTAGAAGAGTCTGCTGTTTGGGCCTTTCCAGGGAGCCCAGGGTTAGATTACGACGCACAGTAGTAGTTTCACTGTAACCCTTGTACCTTCACATTGTCGATGAAACAAAGAAATAGCATCGGGATTCAACACCTAATTCACAATGGCGGTTTCTGTCCACAGGTGTAACATTTAGAAGAGTCTGCTGTTTGGGCCTCTCCTGGGAGCCCAGTGTTAGATTCCGATGCACAGTAGTAGTTTCACTGTAACCCTTGTACCTTCACATTGTCGATAAAACAAAGAAATTGCATCGGGATTCAACACCAAATTCACAATGGCGGTTTCTGTCCACAGAAGTAACATTTTGAAGAGTCTGCTGTTTGGGCCTCTCCTGGGAGCCCAGTGGTAGATTCCGATGCACAGTAGTAGTTTCACTGTAACCCTTTTACCTTCAAATTGTCGATGAAACAAAGAAATTGCATCGGGATTCAATCCCAAATTCACAATGGCGGTATCTGTCCACAGGAGTAACATTTAGAAGAGTCTGCTGTTTGGGCCTCTCCTGGGAGCCCAGTGTTAGATTCCGATGCACAGTAGTAATTTCACTGTAACCCTTGTACCTTCAAATTGTCGATGAAACAAAGAAATTGCATCGGGATTCAATCCCAAATCCACAATGGCGGTTTCTGCCCACAGGAGTAACATTTAGAAGAGTCTGCTGTTTGGGCCTCTCCTGGGAGCCCAGTTTAAATTCCGATGCACAGTAGTAGTTTCACTGTAACCCTTGTACCTTCACATTGTCGATGAAACAACGAAATTGCTTCGGGACTCAACACCAAGTTCACAATGGCGGTTTCTGTCCACAGGAGTAACATTTAGAAGAGTCTGCTGTTTGGGCCTCTCCTGGGAGCCCAGTGTTAGATTCCGATGCACAGTAGTAGTTTCACTGTATCCCTTGTACCTTCACGTTGTCGATGAAACAATGACATTGCATCGGGATTCAACACCAAATTCACAATGGCGGTTTCTGTCCACAGGTGTAACATTTAGAAGAGTCTGCTGTTTGGGCCTTTCCAGGGAGCCCAGTGTTAGATTCCGACGCACAGAAGTAGTTTCACTGTAACCCTTGTACCTTCACATTGTCGATGAAACAAAGAAATTTCATCGGGTTCCAACACCAAATTCACCATGGCGGTTTCTGTCCACAGGTGTAACTTTTAGAAGAGTCTGCTGTTTGGGCCTTTCCAGGAAGCCCAGTGTTAGATTCCGACGCACAGAAGTAGTTTCACTGTAACCCTTGTACCTTCACATTGTCGATGAAACAAAGAAATTTCATCGGGATTCAACACCAAATTCACCATGGCGGTTTCTGTCCACAGGTGTAACATTCAGAACAGTCTGCTGTTTGGGCCTCTCCTGGGAGCCCAGTGTTAGATTCCGATGCACAGTAGTAGTTTCACTGTAACCCTTGTACCTTCACATTGTCGATGAAACAAAGAAATTGCATCGGGATTCAACACCAAATTCACAATGGCGGTTTCTGTCCACAGGAGTAACATTTATAAGAGTCTGCTGTTTGGGCCTCTCCTGGGAGCCCTGTGTTAGAATCCGATGCACAGTAGTAGTTTCACTGTAACCCTTGTACCTTCAAATTGTCGATGAAAGAATGAAATTGCATCGGGATTCAATCCCAAATTCACAATGGCGATTTCTGTCCGCAGGAGTAACATTTAGAAGAGTCTGCTGTTTGGGCCTCTCCTGGGAGCCCAGTGTTAGATTCCGATGCACAGTAGTAGTTTCACCGTAACCCTTGTACCTTCAAATTGTCGATGAAAAAAAGAAATTGCATCGGGATTCAATCCCAAATTCACAATGGCTGTTTATGTCCACAGGAGTAACATTTAAAAGAGTCTGCTGTTTGGGCCTCTCCTGGGAGCCCAGTGTTAGATTCCGATGCACAGTAGTAGTTTCACTGTAACCCTTGTACCTTCAAATTGTCGATGAAACAAAAAAATTGCATCGGGATTCAATCCCAAATTCACAATGGCGGTTTCTGTCGACAGGAGTAACATTTAGAAGAGTCTGCTGTTTGGGCCTCTCGATGGGAGCCCAGTGTTAGTTTCCGATGCACAGTAGTAGTTTCACTGTATCCCTTGTACACCTTCAAATTGTCGATGAAACAAGGAAACTGCATCGGGATTCAATCCAAAATTCACAATGGCGGTTTCTGTCCACAGGAGTAACATTTAAAAGAGTCTGCTGTTTGGGCCTCTCCTGGGAGCCCAGTGTTAGATTCTGATGCAAAGTAGTAGTTTCACTGTAACCCTTGTACCTTCACATTGTCGATGAAACAAAGAAATTACTTCGGGATTCAACACCAAATTCACAATGGCGGTTTCTGTCCACAGGAGTAACATTTAGAAGAGTCTGCTGTTTGGGCCTCTCCTGGGAGCCCAGTGTTAGATTCTGATGCACAACAGCAGGTTAACTGTAACCCTTATACCTTCACATTGTCGATGAAACAAAGAAATTGTGTGGGGATTCAACATAAAATTCACAACGGCGGTTTCTATCCACAGGAGTAACATTTAGAAGAGTCTGCTGTTTGGGCCTCTCCTGGGAGCCCAGTGTTAGTTTCCGATGCACAGTAGTAGTTTCACTGTATCCCTTGTACACCTTCAAATTGTCGATGAAACAAAGAAACTGCATCGGGATTCAATCCAAAATTCACAATGGCGGTTTCTGTCCACAGGAGTAACATTTAAAAGAGTCTGCTGTTTGGGCCTCTCCTGGGAGCCCAGTGTTAGATTCCGATGCACAGTACCAGTTTCACTGTAACCCTTGTACCTTCACATTGTCGATGAAACAAAGAAATTACTTCGGGATTCAACACCAAATTCACAATGGCGGTTTCTGTCCACAGGAGTAACATTTAGAAGAGTCTGCTGTTTGGGCCTCTCCTGGGAGCCCAGTGTTAGATTCTGATGCACAACAGCAGGTTAACTGTAACCCTTATACCTTCACATTGTCGATGAAACAAAGAAATTGTGTGGGGATTCAACATAAAATTCACAACGGCGGTTTCTATCCACACGAGGAACATTTAGAAGAGTCTGCTGTTTGGGCGTCTCCTGGGAGCCCAGTGTTAGATTCAGATGCACAGTAGTAGTTTCACTGTAACCGTTGTACATTCAAATTGTCGATGAAACAAAGAAATTGCATCGGGATTCAATCCCAAATTCACAATGGCGGTTTCTCTCCACAGGTGTAACATTTAGAAGAGTCTGCTGTTTGGGCCTCTCCTGGGATCCCAGTGTTACATTCCGATGCACAGTAGTAGTTTCACTGTAACCCTTGTACCTTCAAATTGTCGATGAAACAAAGAAATTGCATCGGGATTCAATCCCAAATTCACAATGGCGGTTTCTGTCCACAGGAGTAACATTTAGAAGAGTCTGCTGTTCGGGCCTCTCCTGGGAGCCCAGTGTTAGATTCCGATGCACAGTAGTAGTTTCACTGTAACCCTTTTACCTTCAAATTGTCGATGAAACAAAGAAATTGCATCGGGATTCAATCCCAAATTCACAATGGCTTTTTCTGTCCACAGGAGTAACATTTAGAAGAGTCTGCTGTTTGGGCCTTTCCAGGGAGCCCAGGGTTAGATTACGACGCACAGTAGTAGTTTCACTGTAACCCTTGTACCTTCACATTGTTGATGAAACAAAGAAATAGCATCGGGATTCAACACCTAATTCACAATGGCGGTTTCTGTCCACAGGTGTAACATTTAGAAGAGTCTGCTGTTTGGGCCTCTCCTGGGAGCCCAGTGTTAGATTCCGATGCACAGTAGTAGTTTCACTGTAACCCTTGTACCTTCACATTGTCGATAAAACAAAGAAATTGCATCGGGATTCAACACCAAATTCACAATGGCGGTTTCTGTCCACAGGAGTAACATTTAGAAGAGTCTGCTGTTTGGGCCTCTCCTGGGAGCCCAGTGTTAGATTCCGATGCACAGTAGTAATTTCACTGTAACCCTTGTACCTTCAAATTGTCGATGAAACAAAGAAATTGCATCGGGATTCAATCCCAAATTCACAATGGCGGTTTCTGCCCACAGGAGTAACATTTAGAAGAGTCTGCTGTTTGGGCCTCTCCTGGGAGCCCAGTTTAAATTCCGATGCACAGTAGTAGTTTCACTGTAACCCTTGTACCTTCACATTGTCGATGAAACAACGAAATTGCTTCGGGACTCAACACCAAGTTCACAATGGCGGTTTCTGTCCACAGGAGTAACATTTAGAAGAGTCTGCTGTTTGGGCCTCTCCTGGGAGCCCAGTGTTAGATTCCGATGCACAGTAGTAGTTTCACTGTATCCCTTGTACCTTCACGTTGTCGATGAAACAATGACATTGCATCGGGATTCAACACCAAATTCACAATGGCGGTTTCTGTCCACAGGTGTAACATTTAGAAGAGTCTGCTGTTTGGGCCTTTCCAGGGAGCCCAGTGTTAGATTCCGACGCACAGAAGTAGTTTCACTGTAACCCTTGTACCTTCACATTGTCGATGAAACAAAGAAATTTCATCGGGATTCAACACCAAATTCACCATGGCGGTTTCTGTCCACAGGTGTAACATTTAGAAGAGTCTGCTGTTTGGGCCTTTCCAGGAAGCCCAGTGTTAGATTCCGACGCACAGAAGTAGTTTCACTGAACCCTTGTACCTTCACATTGTCGATGAAACAAAGAAATTTCATCGGGATTCAACACCAAATTCACCATGGCGGTTTCTGTCCACAGGTGTAACATTTAGAACAGTCTGCTGTTTGGGCCTCTCCTGGGAGCCCAGTGTTAGATTCCGATGCACAGTAGTAGTTTCACTGTAACCCTTGTACCTTCACATTGTCGATGAAACAAAGAAATTGCATCGAGATTCAACACCAAATTCACAATGGCGGTTTCTGTCCACAGGAGTAACATTTAGAAGAGTCTGCTGTTTGGGCCTCTCCTGGGAGCCCTGTGTTAGAATCCGATGCACAGTAGTAGTTTCACTGTAACCCTTGTACCTTCAAATTGTCGAAGAAAGAATGAAATTGCATCGGGATTCAATCCCAAATTCACAATGGCGATTTCTGTCCGCAGGAGTAACATTTAGAAGGGTCTGCTGTTTGGGCCTCTCCTGGGAGCCCAGTGTTAGATTCCGATGCACAGTAGTAGTTTCACCGTAACCCTTGTACTTTCAAATTGTCGATGAAAAAAAGAAATTGCATCGGGATTCAATCCCAAATTCACAATGGCTGTTTATGTCCACAGGAGTAACATTTAAAAGAGTCTGCTGTTTGGGCCTCTCCTGGGAGCCCAGTGTTAGCTTCCGATGCACACTAGTAGTTTCACTGTAACCCTTGTACCTTCAAATTGTCGATGAAACAAAAAAATTGCATCGGGATTCAATCCCAAATTCACAATGGCGGTTTCTGTCGACAGGAGTAACATTTAGATGAGTCTGCTGTTTGGGCCTCTCCTGGGAGCCCAGTGTTAGTTTCCGATGCACAGTAGTAGTTTCACTGTATCCCTTGTACACCTTCAAATTGTCGATGAAACAAGGAAACTGCATCGGGATTCAATCCAAAATTCACAATGGCGGTTTCTGTCCACAGGAGTAACATTTAAAAGAGTCTGCTGTTTGGGCCTCTCCTGGGAGCCCAGTGTTAGATTCTGATGCAAAGTAGTAGTTTCACTGTAACCCTTGTACCTTCACATTGTCGATGAAACAAAGAAATTACTTCGGGATTCAACACCAAATTCACAATGGCGGTTTCTGTCCACAGGAGTAACATTTAGAAGAGTCTGCTGTTTGGGCCTCTCCTGGGAGCCCAGTGTTAGATTCTGATGCACAACAGCAGGTTAACTGTAACCCTTATACCTTCACATTGTCGATGAAACAAAGAAATTGTGTGGGGATTCAACATAAAATTCACAACGGCGGTTTCTATCCACAGGAGTAACATTTAGAAGAGTCTGCTGTTTGGGCCTCTCCTGGGAGCCCAGTGTTAGTTTCCGATGCACAGTAGTAGTTTCACTGTATCCCTTGTACACCTTCAAATTGTCGATGAAACAAAGAAACTGCATCTGGATTCAATCCAAAATTCACAATGGCGGTTTCTGTCCACAGGAGTAACATTTAAAAGAGTCTGCTGTTTGGGCCTCTCCTGGGAGCCCAGTGTTAGATTCCGATGCACAGTACCAGTTTCACTGTAACCCTTGTACCTTCACATTGTCGATGAAACAAAGAAATTACTTCGGGATTCAACACCAAATTCACAATGGCGGTTTCTGTCCACAGGAGTAACATTTAGAAGAGTCTGCTGTTTTGGCCTCTCCTGGGAGCCCAGTGTTAGATTCTGATGCTCAACAGCAGGTTAACTGTAACCCTTATACCTTCACATTGTCGATGAAACAAAGAAATTGTGTGGGGATTCAACATAAAATTCACAACGGCGGTTTCTATCCACACGAGGAACATTTAGAAGAGTCTGCTGTTTGGGCGTCTCCTGGGAGCCCAGTGTTAGATTCAGATGCACAGTAGTAGTTTCACTGTAACCGTTGTACATTCAAATTGTCGATGAAACAAAGAAATTGCATCGGGATTCAATCCCAAATTCACAATGGCGGTTTCTCTCCACAGGTGTAACATTTAGAAGAGTCTGCTGTTTGGGCCTCTCCTGGGATCCCAGTGTTACATTCCGATGCACAGTAGTAGTTTCACTGTAACCCTTGTACCTTCAAATTGTCGATGAAACAAAGAAATTGCATCGGGATTCAATCCCAAATTCACAATGGCGGTTTCTGTCCACAGGAGTAACATTTAGAAGAGTCTGCTGTTCGGGCCTCTCCTGGGAGCCCAGTGTTAGATTCCGATGCACAGTAGTAGTTTCACTGTAACCCTTTTACCTTCAAATTGTCGATGAAACAAAGAAATTGCATCGGGATTCAATCCCAAATTCACAATGGCTTTTTCTGTCCACAGGAGTAACATTTAGAAGAGTCTGCTGTTTGGGCCTTTCCAGGGAGCCCAGGGTTAGATTACGACGCACAGTAGTAGTTTCACTGTAACCCTTGTACCTTCACATTGTCGATGAAACAAAGAAATAGCATCGGGATTCAACACCTAATTCACAATGGCGGTTTCTGTCCACAGGTGTAACATTTAGAAGAGTCTGCTGTTTGGGCCTCTCCTGGGAGCCCAGTGTTAGATTCCGATGCACAGTAGTAGTTTCACTGTAACCCTTGTACCTTCACATTGTCGATAAAACAAAGAAATTGCATCGGGATTCAACACCAAATTCACAATGGCGGTTTCTGTCCACAGAAGTAACATTTTGAAGAGTCTGCTGTTTGGGCCTCTCCTGGGAGCCCAGTGGTAGATTCCGATGCACAGTAGTAGTTTCACTGTAACCCTTTTACCTTCAAATTGTCGATGAAACAAAGAAATTGCATCGGGATTCAATCCCAAATTCACAATGGCGGTATCTGTCCACAGGAGTAACATTTAGAAGAGTCTGCTGTTTGGGCCTCTCCTGGGAGCCCAGTGTTAGATTCCGATGCACAGTAGTAATTTCACTGTAACCCTTGTACCTTCAAATTGTCGATGAAACAAAGAAATTGCATCGGGATTCAATCCCAAATTCACAATGGCGGTTTCTGCCCACAGGAGTAACATTTAGAAGAGTCTGCTGTTTGGGCCTCTCCTGGGAGCCCAGTTTAAATTCCGATGCACAGTAGTAGTTTCACTGTAACCCTTGTACCTTCACATTGTCGATGAAACAACGAAATTGCTTCGGGACTCAACACCAAGTTCACAATGGCGGTTTCTGTCCACAGGAGTAACATTTAGAAGAGTCTGCTGTTTGGGCCTCTCCTGGGAGCCCAGTGTTAGATTCCGATGCACAGTAGTAGTTTCACTGTATCCCTTGTACCTTCACGTTGTCGATGAAACAATGACATTGCATCGGGATTCAACACCAAATTCACAATGGCGGTTTCTGTCCACAGGTGTAACATTTAGAAGAGTCTGCTGTTTGGGCCTTTCCAGGGAGCCCAGTGTTAGATTCCGACGCACAGAAGTAGTTTCACTGTAACCCTTGTACCTTCACATTGTCGATGAAACAAAGAAATTTCATCGGGATTCAACACCAAATTCACCATGGCGGTTTCTGTCCACAGGTGTAACATTTAGAAGAGTCTGCTGTTTGGGCCTTTCCAGGAAGCCCAGTGTTAGATTCCGACGCACAGAAGTAGTTTCACTGTAACCCTTGTACCTTCACATTGTCGATGAAACAAAGAAATTTCATCGGGATTCAACACCAAATTCACCATGGCGGTTTCTGTCCACAGGTGTAACATTTAGAACAGTCTGCTGTTTGGGCCTCTCCTGGGAGCCCAGTGTAAGATTCCGATGCACAGTAGTAGTTTCACTGTAACCCTTGTACCTTCACATTGTCGATGAAACAAAGAAATTGCATCGAGATTCAACACCAAATTCACAATGGCGGTTTCTGTCCACAGGAGTAACATTTATAAGAGTCTGCTGTTTGGGCCTCTCCTGGGAGCCCTGTGTTAGAATCCGATGCACAGTAGTAGTTTCACTGTAACCCTTGTACCTTCAAATTGTCGATGAAAGAATGAAATTGCATCGGGATTCAATCCCAAATTCACAATGGCGATTTCTGTCCGCAGGAGTAACATTTAGAAGAGTCTGCTGTTTGGGCCTCTCCTGGGAGCCCAGTGTTAGATTCCGATGCACAGTAGTAGTTTCACCGTAACCCTTGTACCTTCAAATTGTCGATGAAAAAAAGAAATTGCATCGGGATTCAATCCCAAATTCACAATGGCTGTTTATGTCCACAGGAGTAACATTTAAAAGAGTCTGCTGTTTGGGCCTCTCCTGGGAGCCCAGTGTTAGATTCCGATGCACACTAGTAGTTTCACTGTAACCCTTGTACCTTCAAATTGTCGATGAAACAAAAAAATTGCATCGGGATTCAATCCCAAATTCACAATGGCGGTTTCTGTCGACAGGAGTAACATTTAGATGAGTCTGCTATTTGGGCCTCTCCTGGGAGCCCAGTGTTAGTTTCCGATGCACAGTAGTAGTTTCACTGTATCCCTTGTACACCTTCAAATTGTCGATGAAACAAGGAAACTGCATCGGGATTCAATCCAAAATTCACAATGGCGGTTTCTGTCCACAGGAGTAACATTTAAAAGAGTCTGCTGTTTGGGCCTCTCCTGGGAGCCCAGTGTTAGATTCTGATGCAAAGTAGTAGTTTCACTGTAACCCTTGTACCTTCACATTGTCGATGAAACAAAGAAATTACTTCGGGATTCAACACCAAATTCACAATGGCGGTTTCTGTCCACAGGAGTAACATTTAGAAGAGTCTGCTGTTTGGGCCTCTCCTGGGAGCCCAGTGTTAGATTCTGATGCACAACAGCAGGTTAACTGTAACCCTTATACCTTCACATTGTCGATGAAACAAAGAAATTGTGTGGGGATTCAACATAAAATTCACAACGGCGGTTTCTATCCACAGGAGTAACATTTAGAAGAGTCTGCTGTTTGGGCCTCTCCTGGGAGCCCAGTGTTAGTTTCCGATGCACAGTAGTAGTTTCACTGTATCCCTTGTACACCTTCAAATTGTCGATGAAACAAAGAAACTGCATCGGGATTCAATCCAAAATTCACAATGGCGGTTTCTGTCCACAGGAGTAACATTTAAAAGAGTCTGCTGTTTGGGCCTCTCCTGGGAGCCCAGTGTTAGATTCCGATGCACAGTACCAGTTTCACTGTAACCCTTGTACCTTCACATTGTCGATGAAACAAAGAAATTACTTCGGGATTCAACACCAAATTCACAATAGCGGTTTCTGTCCACAGGAGTAACATTTAGAAGAGTCTGCTGTTTGGGCCTCTCCTGGGAGCCCAGTGTTAGATTCTGATGCACAACAGCAGGTTAACTGTAACCCTTATACCTTCACATTGTCGATGAAACAAAGAAATTGTGTGGGGATTCAACATAAAATTCACAACGGCGGTTTCTATCCACACGAGGAACATTTAGAAGAGTCTGCTGTTTGGGCCTCTCCTGGGAGCCCAGTGTTAGATTCAGATGCACAGTAGTAGTTTCACTGTAACCGTTGTACATTCAAATTGTCGATGAAACAAAGAAATTGCATCGGGATTCAATCCCAAATTCACAATGGCGGTTTCTCTCCACAGGTGTAACATTTAGAAGAGTCTGCTGTTTGGGCCTCTCCTGGGATCCCAGTGTTACATTCGGATGCACAGTAGTAGTTTCACTGTAACTCTTGTACCTTCAAATTGTCGATGACACAAAGAAATTGCATCGGGATTCAATCCCAAATTCACAATGGCGGTTTCTGTCCACAGGAGTAACATTTAGAAGAGTCTGCTGATTGGGCCTCTCCTGGAAGCCCAGTGTTAGATTCCGATGCACAGTAGTAGTTCACTGTAGCCCTTGTACCTTCACATTGTCGATGAAATAAAGAAATTGCATCGGGATTCAATCCAGAATTCACAATGGCGGTTTCTGTCCACAGGAGTAACATTTAGAAGAGTCTGCTGTTTGGGCCTCTCCTGGGAGTCCAGTTTAGATTCCGATGTACAGTAGTAGTTTCACTGTAACCCTTGTACCTTCACATTGTCGATGAAACAACGAAATTGCTTCGGGTTTCAACGCCAAGTTCACAATGGCGGTTTCTGTCCACAGGAGTAACATTTAGAAGAGTCTGCTGTTTGGGCCTCTCCTGGGAGCCCAGTGTTAGATTCCGATGCACAGTAGTAGTTTCACTGCAACCCTTGTACCTTCAAATTGTCGATGACACAAAGAAATTGCATTGGGATTCACTCCCAAATTCACAATGGCGGTTTCTGTCCACAGGAGTAACATTTAGAAGAGTCTGCTGTTTGGGCCTCTCCTGGAAGCCCAGTGTTAGATTCCGATGCACAGTAGTAGTTCACTGTAACCCCTGTACCTTCAAATTGTCGATGAAACAAAGAAATTGCATCGGGATTCAATCCCAAATTCACAATGGCGGTTTCTGTCCACAGGAGTAACATTTAGAAGAGTCTGCTGTTTGGGCCTCTCCTGGGAGCCCAGTGTTAGATTCCGATGCACAGTAGTAGTCTCACTGTAACCCTTGTACCTTCAAATTGTCGATGAAACAAAGAAATTGCATCGGGATTCAATCCCAAATTCACAATGGCAGTTTCTGTCCACAGGAGTAACATTTAGAAGAGTCTGCTGTTTGGGCCTCTCCTGGAAGCCCAGTGTTAGATTCCGAAGCTCAGTAGTAGTTTCACTGTAACCCTTGTACCCTCAAATTGTAGATGAAACAAAGAAATTGCATCGGGATTCACTCCCAAATTCACAATGGCGGTTTCTGTCCACAGGAGTAACATTTAGAAGAGTCTGCTGTTTGGGCCTCTCCTGGGAGCCCAGTGTTAGTTTCCGATTCACAGTAGTAGTTTCACTGTAACACTTGTACACCTACAAATTGTCGATGAAACAAAGAAATTGCATCGGAATTCAATCCCAAATTCACAATGGCGGTTTCTGTCCACAGGAGTAACATTTAGAAGAGTCTGCTGTTTGGGCCTCTCCTGGAAGCCCAGTGTTAGATTCCGATGCACAGTAGTAGTTTCACTGTAACATTTGTACCCTCAAATTGTAGATGAAACAAAGAAATTGCATCGGGATTCACTCCCAAATTCACAATGGCGGTTTATGTCCACAGGAGTAACATTTAGAAGAGTCTGCTGTTTGGGCCTCTCCTGGGAGCCCAGTGTTAGATTCCGATGCACAGTAGTAGTTTCACTGTAACCCTTGTACCTTCAAATTGTCGATGAAACAAAGAAATTGCATCGGGATTCAATCCCAAATTCACAATGGCGGTTTCTGTCCACAGGAGTAACATTTAGAAGAGTCTGCTGTTTGGGCCTCTCCTGGGAGCCCAGTGTAAGTTTCCGATGCACAGTAGTAGTTTCACTGTAACCCTTGTACACCTTCAAATTGTCGATGAAACAAAGAAATTGCATCGGGATTCAATCCCAAATTCACAATGGCGGTTTCTGTCCACAGGAGTAACATTTAGAAGAGTCTGCTGTTTGGGCCTGTCCTCGGAGCCCAGTTTAAATTCTGATGCACAGTAGTAGTTTCACTGTAACCCATGTACCTTCACATTGTCGATGAAACAACGAAATTGCTTCGGGTTTCAACACCAAGTCCACAATGGCGGTTTCTGTCCACAGGAGTAACATTTAGAAGAGTCTGCTGTTTGGGCCTCTCCTGGGAGCCCAGTGTTAGATTCTGATGCACAACAGCAGGTTAACTGTAACCCTTATACCTTCACATTGTCGATGAAACAAAGAAATTGTGTGGGGATTCAACATAAAATTCACAACGGCGGTTTCTGTCCACAGGAGGAACATTTAGAAGAGTCTGCTGTTTGGGCCTCTCCTGGGAGCCCAGTGTTGGATTCAGATGCACAGTAGTAGTTTCACTGTAACCCTTGTACATTCAAATTGTCGATGAAACAAAGAAATTGCATCGGGATTCAATCCCAAATTCACAATGGCGGTTTCTGTCCACAGGAGTAACATTTAGAAGAGTCTGCTGTTTGGGCCTCTCCTGGGAGCCCAGTAATAGATTCCGATGCACAGTAGTAGTTTCACTGTAACCCTTGTACCTTCAAATTGTCGATGACACAAAGAAATTGCATCGGGATTCAATCCCAAATTCACAATGGCGGTTGTTGTCCACAGGAGTAACATTTAGAAGAGTCTGCTGTTTGGGCCTCTCCTGGAAGCCCAGTGTTAGATTCCGATGCACAGTAGTAGTTCACTGTAACCCCTGTACCTTCAAATTGTCGATGAAACAAAGAAATTGCATCGGGATTCAATCCCAAATTCACAATGGCGGTTTCTGTCCACAGGAGTAACATTTAGAAGAGTCTGCTGTTTGGGCCTCTCCTGGGAGCCCAGTTTAGATTCCGATGCACAGTAGTAGTCTCACTGTAACCCTTGTACCTTCAAATTGTCGATGAAACAAAGAAATTGCATCGGGACTCAATCCCAAATTCACAATGGCGGTTTCTGTCCACAGGAGTAACATTTAGAAGAGTCTGCTGTTTGGGCCTCTCCTGGGAGCCCAGTGTTAGATTCCGATGCACAGTAGTAGTTTCACTGTAACCCTTGTACCTTCAAATTGTCGATGAAACATAGAAATTGCATCGGGATTCAATCCAAAATTCACAATGGCGGTTTCTGTCCACAGGAGTAACATTTAGAAGAGTCTCCTGTTTGGGCCTCTCCTGGGAGTCCAGTGTTAGTTTCCGATGCACAGTAGTAGTTTCAATGTAATCCTTGTACACCTTCAAATTGTCGATGAAACAAAGAAACTGCATCGGGATTCAATCCCAAATTCACAATGGCGGTTTCTGTCCACAGGAGTAACATTTAGAAGTGTCTGCTGTTTGGGCCTCTCCTGGGAGGCCAGTTTAAATTCCGATGCACAGTAGTAGTTTCACTGTAACCCTTGTACCTTCAATTAGTCGATGACACAAAGAAATTGCATCGGGATTCAATCCCAAATTCACAATGGCGGTTTCTGTCCACAGGAGTAACATTTAGAAGAGTCTGCTGTTTGGGCCTCTCCTGGGAGCCCAGTGTTAGATTCTGATGCACAACAGCAGGTTAACTGTAACCCTTATACCTTCACATTGTCGATGAAACAAAGAAAATATGTGGGGATTCAACATAAAATTCACAACGGCGGTTTCTGTCCACAGGAGGAACATTTAGAAGAGTCTGCTGTTTGGGCCTCACCTGGGAGCCCAGTGTTGGATTCAGATGCAAAGTAGTAGTTTCACTGTAACCCTTGTACATTCAAATTGTCGATGAAACAAAGAAATTACATCGAGATTCAATCCCAAATTCACAATGGCGGTTTCTGTCCACAGGAGTAACATTTAGAAGAGTCTGCTGTTTGGGCCTCTCCTGGGAGCCCAGTGTTAGATTCCGATGCACTGTAGTAGTTTCACTGTAACCCTTGTACCTTCAAATAGTCGATGACACAAAGAAATTGCATCGGGATTCAATCCCAAATTCACAATGACGGTTTCTGTCCACAGGAGTAACATTTAGAAGAGTCTGCTGTTTGGGCCTCTCCTGGAAGCCCAGTGTTAGATTCCGATGCACAGTAGTAGTTTCACTGTAACCCTTGTACCTTCAAATTGTCGATGAAACAACGAAATTGCTTCGGGTTTCAACACCAAGTTCACAATGGCGGTTTCTGTCCACAGGAGTAACATTTAGAAGAGTCTGCTGTTTGGACCTCTCCTGGGAGCCCAGTGTTAGATTCTGATGCACAACAGCAGGTTAACTGTAACCCTTGTACCCTCAAATTGTAGATGAAACAAAGAAATTGCATCGGGATTCACTCCCAAATTCACAATGGCGGTTTATGTCCACAGGTGTAACATTTAGAAGTGTCTGCTGTTTGGGCCTCTCCTGGGAGGCCAGTATAAATTCCGATGCACAGTAGTAGTTTCACTGTAACCCTTGTACCTTCACATTGTCGATGAAACAAAGAAATTGCATCGGGATTCAATCCCAAATAAACAATGGCGGTTTCTGTCCACAGGAGTAACATTTAGAAGAGTCTGCTGTTTGGGCCTCTCCTGGAAGCCCAGTGTTAGATTCCGAAGCACAGTAGTAGTTTTACTGTAACCCTTGTACCCTCAAATTGTAGATGAAACAAAGAAATTGCATCGGGATTCACTCCCAAATTCACAATGGCGGTTTATGTCCACAGGTGTAACATTTAGAAGTGTCTGCTGTTTGGGCCTCTCCTGGGAGGCCAGTTTAAATTCCGATGCACAGTAGTAGTTTCACTGTAACCCTTGTACCTTCACATTGTCGATGAAACAACGAAATTGGTTCGGGTTTCAACACCAAGTTCACAATGGCGGTTTCTGTCCACAGGAGTAACATTTAGAAGAGTCTGCTGTTTGGACCTCTCCTGGGAGCCCAGTGTTAGATTCTGATGCACAACAGCAGGTTAACTGTAACCCTTATACCTTCACATTGTCGATGAAACAAAGAAAATGTGTGGGGATTCAACATAAAATTCACAACGGCGGTTTCTGTCCACAGGAGGAACATTTAGAAGAGTCTGCTGTTTGGGCCTCACCTGGGAGCCCAGTGTTGGATTCAGATGCACAGTAGTAGTTTCACTTTAACACTTGTACCTTCAAATAGTCGATGACACAAAGAAATTGCATCGGGATTCAATCCCAAATTCACAATGGCGGTTTCTGTCCACAGGAGTAACATTTAGAAGAGTCTGCAGTTTGGGCCTCTCCTGGAAGCCCAGTGTTAGATTCCGATGCACAGTAGTAGTTCACTGTAACCCTTGTACCTTCAAATTGTCGATGAAACAAAGAAATTGCATCGGGATTCAATCCCAAATTCACAATGGCGGTTTCTGTCCACAGGAGTAACATTTAGAAGAGTCTGCTGTTTGGGCCTCTCCTGGGAGCCCAGTTTAGATTCCGATGCACAGTAGTAGTCTCACTGTAACCCTTGTACCTTCAAATTGTCGATGAAACAAAGAAATTGCATCGGGATTCAATCCCAAATTCACAATGGCGGTTTCTGTCCACAGGAGTAACATTTAGAAGAGTCTGCTGTTTGGGCCTCTCCTGGGAGCCCAGTGTTAGTTTCCGAAGCACAGTAGTAGTTTCACTGTAACCCTTGTACCTTCAAATTGTCGATGACACAAAGAAAATGCATCGGGATTCAATCCCAAATTCACAATGGCGGTTTCTGTCCACAGGAGTAACATTTAGAAGAGTCTGCTGTTTGGGCCTCTCCTGGGAGCCCAGTGTTAGATTCTGATGCACAACAGCAGGTTAACTGTAACCCTTATACCTTCACATTGTCGATGAAACAAAGAAAATATGTGGGGATTCAACATAAAATTCACAACGGCGGTTTCTGTCCACAGGAGGAACATTTAGAAGAGTCTGCTGTTTGGGCCTCACCTGGGAGCCCAGTGTTGGATTCAGATGCAAAGTAGTAGTTTCACTGTAACCCTTGTACATTCAAATTGTCGATGAAACAAAGAAATTACATCGAGATTCAATCCCAAATTCACAATGGCGGTTTCTGTCCACAGGAGTAACATTTAGAAGAGTCTGCTGTTTGGGCCTCTCCTGGGAGCCCAGTGTTAGATTCCGATGCACAGTAGTAGTTTCACTGTAACCCTTGTACCTTCAAATAGTCGATGACACAAAGAAATTGCATCGGGATTCAATGCCAAATTCACAATGACGGTTTCTGTCCACAGGAGTAACATTTAGAAGAGTCTGCTGTTTGGGCCTCTCCTGGAAGCCCAGTGTTAGATTCCGATGCACAGTAGTAGTTTCACTGTAACCCTTGTACCTTCAAATTGTCGATGAAACAAAGAAATTGCATCGGGATTCAATCCCAAATTCACAATGGAGGTTTCTGTCCACAGGAGTAACATTTAGAAGAGTCTGCTGTTTGGGACCCTCCTGGGAGCCCAGTTTAGATTACGATGCACAGTAGTAGTCTCACTGTAACCCTTGTACCTTCAAAGTATCGATGAAACAAAGAAATTGCATCGGGATTCACTCCCAAATTCACAATGGCGGTTTCTGTCCACAGGAGTAACATTTAGAAGAGTCTGCTGTTTGGACCTCTCCTGGGAGCCCAGTGTAAGATTCTGATGCACAACAGCAGGTTAACTGTAACCCTTATACCTTCACATTGTCGATGAAACAAAGAAAATGTGTGGGGATTCAACATAAAATTCACAACGGCGGTTTCTGTCCACAGGAGGAACATTTAGAAGAGTCTGCTGTTTGGGCCTCACCTGGGAGCCCAGTGTTGGATTCAGATGCACAGTAGTAGTTTAACTGTAACCCTTGTACCTTCAAATTGTCGATGAAACAAAGAAATTGCATCGAGATTCAATCCCAAATTCACAATGGCGGTTTCTGTCCACAGGAGTAACATTTAGAAGAGTCTGCTGTTTGGGCCTCTCCTGGGAGCCCAGTGTTAGATTCCGATGCACAGTAGTAGTTTCACTTTAACACTTGTACCTTCAAATAGTCGATGACACAAAGAAATTGCATCGGGATTCAATCCCAAATTCACAATGGCGGTTTCTGTCCACAGGAGTAACATTTAGAAGAGTCTGCAGTTTGGGCCTCTCCTGGAAGCCCAGTGTTAGATTCCGATGCACAGTAGTAGTTCACTGTAACCCTTGTACCTTCAAATTGTCGATGAAACAAAGAAATTGCATCGGGATTCAATCCCAAATTCACAATGGCGGTTTCTGTCCACAGGAGTAACATTTAGAAGAGTCTGCTGTTTGGGCCTCTCCTGGGAGCCCAGTTTAGATTCCGATGCACAGTAGTAGTCTCACTGTAACCCTTGTACCTTCAAATTGTCGATGAAACAAAGAAATTGCATCGGGATTCAATCCCAAATTCACAATGGCGGTTTCTGTCCACAGGGGTAACATTTAGAAGAGTCTGCTGTTTGGGCCTCTCCTGGGAGCCCAGTGTTAGTTTCCGAAGCACAGTAGTAGTTTCACTGTAACCCTTGTACCTTCAAATTGTCGATGACACAAAGAAATTGCATCGGGATTCAATCCCAAATTCACAATGGCGGTTTCTGTCCACAGGAGTAACATTTAGAAGAGTCTGCTGTTTGGGCCTCTCCTGGGAGCCCAGTGTTAGATTCTGATGCACAACAGGAGGTTAACTGTAACCCTTATACCTTCAAATTGTCGATGAAACAAAGAAAATATGTGGGGATTCAACAAAAAATTCACAACGGCGGTTTCTGTCCACAGGAGGAACATTTAGAAGAGTCTGCTGTTTGGGCCTCTCCTGGGAGCCCAGTGTTAGATTCCGATGCACAGTAGTAGTTTCACTGTAACCCTTGTACCTTCAAATAGTCGATGACACAAAGAAATTGCATCGGGATTCAATCCCAAATTCACAATGACGGTTTCTGTCCACAGGAGTAACATTTAGAAGAGTCTGCTGTTTGGGCCTTTCCTGGAAGCCCAGTGTTAGATTCCGATGCACAGTAGTAGTTTCACTGTAACCCTTGTACCTTCAAATTGTCGATGAAACAAAGAAATTGCATCGGGATTCAATCCCAAATTCACAATGGAGGTTTCTGTCCACAGGAGTAACATTTAGAAGAGTCTGCTGTTTGGGCCTCTCCTGGGAGCCCAGTTTAGATTCCGATGCACAGTAGTAGTCTCACTGTAACCCTTGTACCTTCAAAGTATCGATGAAACAAAGAAATTGCATCGGGATTCACTCCCAAATTCACAATGGCGGTTTCTGTCCACAGGAGTAACATTTAGAAGAGTCTGCTGTTTGGGCCTCTCCTGGGAGCCCAGTTTAGATTCCGATGCACAGTAGTAGTCTCACTGTAACCCTTGTACCTTCAAATTGTCGATGAAACAAAGAAATTGCATCGGGATTCAATCCCAAATAAACAATGGCGGTTTCTGTCCACAGGAGTAACATTTAGAAGAGTCTGCTGTTTGGGCCTCTCCTGGAAGCCCAGTGTTAGATTCCGAAGCACAGTAGTAGTTTCACTGTATACCTTGTACCCTCAAATTGTAGATGAAACAAAGAAATTGCATCGGGATTCACTCCCAAATTCACAATAGCGCTTTATGTCCACAAGAGTAACATTTAGAGGAGTCTGCTGTTTGGGCCTCTCCTGGGAGCCCAGTGTTAGATTCCGACGCACAGTAGTAGTTTCACTGTAACCCATGTACCTTCAAATTGTCGATGAAACAAAGAAATTGCATCGGGATTCAATCCCAAATTCACAATGGCGGTTTCTGTCCACAGGAGTAACATTTTGAAGAGTCTGCTGTTTGGGCCTCTCCTGGGAGCCCAGTGTTAGTTTCCGATGCACAGTAGTAGTTTCACTGTAACCCTTGTACACCTTCAAATTGTCGATGAAACAAAGAAATTGCATCGGGATTCAATCCCAAATTCACAATGGCGGTTTCTGTCCACAGGAGTAACATTTAGAAGAGTCTGCTGTTTGGGCCTCTCCTCGGAGCCCAGTTTTAATTCCGATGCACAGTAGTAGTTCGCTGTAACCCATGTACCTTCACATTGTCGATGAAACAACGAAATTGCTTCGGGTTTCAACACCAAGTCCACAATGGCGGTTTCTGTCCACAGGAGTAACATTTAGAAGAGTCTGCTGTTTGGGCCTCTCCTGGGAGCCCAGTAATAGATTCCGATGCACAGTAGTAGTTTCACTGTAACCCTTGTACCTTCAAATTGTCGATGACAGAAAGAAATTGCATCGGGACTCAATCCCAAATTCACAATGGCGGTGTCTGTCCACAGGAGTAACATTTAGAAGAGTCTGCTGTTTGGGCCTCTCCTGGAAGCCCAGTGTTAGATTCCGAAGCACAGTAGTAGTTTCACTGTAACCCTTGTACCTTCAAATTGTAGATGAAACAAAGAAATTGCATCGGGATTCACTCCCAAATTCACAATAGCGGTTTCTGTCCACAGGAGTAACATTTAGAAGAGTCTGCTGTTTGGGCCTCTCCTGGGAGCCCAGTGTTAGATTCCGATGCACAGTAGTAGTTTCACTGTAACCCTTGTACCTTCAAATTGTCGATGAAACAAAGAAATTGCATCGGCATTCAATCCCAAATTCACAATGGCGGTTTCTGTCCACAGGAGTAACATTTAGAAGAGTCTCCTGTTTGGGCCTCTCCTGGGAGTCCAGTGTTAGTTTCCGATGCACAGTAGTAGTTTCAATGTAATCCATGTACACCTTCAAATTGTCGATGAAACAAAGAAACTGCATCGGGAATCAATCCCAAATTCACAATGGCGGTTTCTGTCCACAGGAGTAACATTTAGAAGAGTCTGCTGTTTGGGCCTCTCCTGGGAGGCCAGTTTAAATTCCGATGCACAGTAGTAGTTTCACTGTAACCCTTGTACCTTCACATTGTCGATGAAACAACGAAATTGCTTCGGGTTTCAACACCAAGTTCACAATGGCGGTTTCTGTCCACAGGAGTAACATTTAGAAGAGTCTGCTGTTTGGGCCTCTCCTGGGAGCCCAGTGTTAGATTCTGATGCACAACAGCAGGTTAACTGTAACCCTTATACCTTCACATTGTCGATGAAACAAAGAAAATGTGTGGGGATTCAACATAAAATTCACAACGGCGGTTTCTGTCCACAGGAGGAACATTTAGGAGAGTCTGCTGTTTGGGCCTCACCTGGGAGCCCAGTGTTGGATTCAGATGCACAGTAGTAGTTTCACTGTACCCCTTGTACATTCAAATTGTCGATGAAACAAAGAAATTGCATCCAGATTCAATCCCAAATTCACAATGGCGGTTTCTGTCCACAGGAGTAACATTTAGAAGAGTCTGCTGTTTGGGCCTCTCCTGGGAGCCAAGTGTTAGATTGCGATGCACAGTAGTAGTTTCACTTTAACCCTTGTACCTTCAAATAGTCGATGACAGAAAGAAATTGCATCAGGATTCAATCCCAAATTCACAATGGCGGTTTCTGTCCACAGGAGTAACATTTAGAAGAGTCTGCAGTTTGGGCCTCTCCTGGAAGCCCAGTGTTAGATTCCGATGCACAGTAGTAGTTCACTGTAACCCTTGTAATTTCAAATTGTCGATGAAACAAAGAAATTGCATCGGGATTCAATCCCAAATTCACAATGGCGATTTCTGTCCACAGGAGTAACATTTAGAAGAGTCTGCTGTTTGGGCCTCTCCTGGGAGCCCAGTTTAGATTCCGATGCACAGTAGTAGTCTCACTGTAACCCTTGTACCTTCAAATTGTCGATGAAACAAAGAAATTGCATCGGGATTCAATCCCAAATTCACAATGGCGGTTTCTGTCCACAGGAGTAACATTTAGAAGAGTCTGCTGTTTGGGCCTATCCTGGGAGCCCAGTGTTAGTTTCCGAAGCACAGTAGTAGTTTCACTGTAACCCTTGTACCTTCAAATTGTCGATGACACAAAGAAATTGCATCGGGATTCAATCCCAAATTCACAATGGCGGTTTCTGTCCACAGGAGTAACATTTAGAAGAGTCTGCTGTTTGTGCCTCTCCTGGGAGCCCAGTGTTAGATTCTGATGCACAACAGCAGGTTAACTGTAACCCTTATACCTTCACATTGTCGATGAAACAAAGAAAATGTGTGGGGATTCAACATAAAATTCACAACGGCGGTTTCTGTCCACAGGAGGAACATTTAGAAGAGTCTGCTGTTTGGGCCTCACCTGGGAGCCCAGTGTTGGATTCAGATGCACAGTAGTAGTTTCACTGTAACCCTTGTACATTCAAATTGTCGATGAAACAAAGAAATTGCATCGAGATTCAATCCCAAATTCACAATGGCGGTTTCTGTCCACAGGAGTAACATTTAGAAGAGTCTGCTGTTTGGGCCTCTCCTGGGAGCCCAGTGTTAGATTCCGATGCACAGTAGTAGTTTCTCTTTAACCCTTGTACCTTCAAATAGTCGATGACACAAAGAAATTGCATCGGGATTCAATCCCAAATTCACAATAGCGGTTTCTGTGCACAGGAGTAACATTTAGAAGAGTCTGCAGTTTGGGCCTCTCCTGGAAGCCCAGTGTTAGATTCCGATGCACAGTAGTAGTCTCACTGTAACCCTTGTACCTTCAAAGTATCGATGAAACAAAGAAATTGCATCGGGATTCAATCCCAAATTCACAATGGCGGTTTCTGTCCACAGGAGTAACATTTAGAAGAGTCTGCTGTTTGGGCCTCTCCTCGGAGCCCAGTTTTAATTCCGATGCACAGTAGTAGTTCACTGTAACCCATGTACCTTCACATTGTCGATGAAACAACGAAATTGCTTCGGGTTTCAACACCAAGTCCACAATGGCGGTTTCTGTCCACAGGAGTAACATTTAGAAGAGTCTGCTGTTTGTTCCTCTCCTGGGAGCCCAGTAATAGATTCCGATGCACAGTAGTAGTTTCACTGTAACCCTTGTACCTTCAAATTGTCGATGACACAAAGAAATTGCATCGGGATTCAATCCCAAATTCCCAATGGCGGTTTCTGTCCACAGGAGTAACATTTAGAAGAGTCTGCTGTTTGGGCCTCTCCTGGATGCCCAGTGTTAGATTCCGATGCACAGTAGTAGTTCACTGTAACCCCTGTACCTTCAAATTGTCGATGAAACAAAGAAATTGCATCGGGATTCAATCCCAAATTCACAATGGCGGTTTCTGTCCACAGGAGTAACATTTAGAAGAGTCTGCTGTTTGGGCCTCTCCTGGGAGACCAGCTTAGATTCCGATGCACAGTAGTAGTCTCACTGTAACCCTTGTACCTTCAAATTGTCGATGAAACAAAGAAATTGCATCGGGACTCAATCCCAAATTCACAATGGCGGTTTCTGTCCACAGGAGTAACATTTAGAAGAGTCTGCTGTTTGGGCCTCTCCTGGAAGCCCAGTGTTAGATTCCGAAGCACAGTAGTAGTTTCACTGTAACCCTTGTACCTTCAAATTGTAGATGAAACAAAGAAATTGCATCGGGATTCACTCCCAAATTCACAATAGCGGTTTCTGTCGACAGGAGTAACATTTAGAAGAGTCTGCTGTTTGGGCCTCTCCTGGGAGCCCAGTGTTAGATTCCGATGCACAGTAGTAGTTTCACTGTAACCCTTGTACCTTCAAATTGTCGATGAAACAAAGAAATTGCATCGGCATTCAATCCCAAATTCACAATGGCGGTTTCTGTCCACAGGAGTAACATTTAGAAGAGTCTCCTGTTTGGGCCTCTCCTGGGAGTCCAGTGTTAGTTTCCGATGCACAGTAGTAGTTTCAATGTAATCCATGTACACCTTCAAATTGTCGATGAAACAAAGAAACTGCATCGGGAATCAATCCCAAATTCACAATGGCGGTTTCTGTCCACAGGAGTAACATTTAGAAGAGTCTGCTGTTTGGGCCTCTCCTGGGAGGCCAGTTTAAATTCCGATGCACAGTAGTAGTTTCACTGTAACCCTTGTACCTTCACATTGTCGATGAAACAACGAAATTGCTTCGGGTTTCAACACCAAGTTCACAATGGCGGTTTCTGTCCACAGGAGTAACATTTAGAAGAGTCTGCTGTTTGGGCCTCTCCTGGGAGCCCAGTGTTAGATTCTGATGCACAACAGCAGGTTAACTGTAACCCTTATACCTTCACATTGTCGATGAAACAAAGAAAATGTGTGGGGATTCAACATAAAATTCACAACGGCGGTTTCTGTCCACAGGAGGAACATTTAGAAGAGTCTGCTGTTTGGGCCTCACCTGGGAGCCCAGTGTTGGATTCAGATGCACAGTAGTAGTTTCACTGTAACCCTTGTACATTCAAATTGTCGATGAAACAAAGAAATTGCATCGAGATTCAATCCCAAATTCACAATGGCTGTTTCTGTCCACAGGAGTAACATTTAGAAGAGTCTGCTGTTTGGGCCTCTCCTGGGAGCCAAGTGTTAGATTCCGATGCACAGTAGTAGTTTCACTTTAACCCTTGTACCTTCAAATAGTCGATGACAGAAAGAAATTGCATCAGGATTCAATCCCAAATTCACAATGGCGGTTTCTGTCCACAGGAGTAACATTTAGAAGAGTCTGCAGTTTGGGCCTCTCCTGGAAGCCCAGTGTTAGATTCCGATGCACAGTAGTAGTTCACTGTAACCCTTGTACCTTCAAATTGTCGATGAAACAAAGAAATTGCATCGGGATTCAATCCCAAATTCACAATGGCGGTTTCTGTCCACAGGAGTAACATTTAGAAGAGTCTGCTGTTTGGGCCTCTCCAGGGAGCCCAGTTTAGATTCCGATGCACAGTAGTAGTCTCACTGTAACCCTTGTACCTTCAAATTGTCGATGAAACAAAGAAATTGCATCGGGATTCAATCCCAAATTCACAATGGCGGTTTCTGTCCACAGGAGTAACATTTAGAAGAGTCTGCTGTTTGGGCCTCTCCTGGGAGCCCAGTGTTAGTTTCCGAAGCACAGTAGTAGTTTCACTGTAACCCTTGTACCTTCAAATTGTCGATGAAACAAAGAAATTGCATCGGGATTCAATCCCAAATTCACAATGGCGGTTTCTGTCCACAGGAGTAACATTTAGAAGAGTCTGCTGTTTGTGCCTCTCCTGGGAGCCCAGTGTTAGATTCTGATGCACAACAGCAGGTTAACTGTAACCCTTATACCTTCACATTGTCGATGAAACAAAGAAAATTTGTGGGGATTCAACATAAAATTCACAACGGCGGTTTCTGTCCACAGGAGGAACATTTAGAAGAGTCTGCTGTTTGGGCCTCACCTGGGAGCCCAGTGTTGGATTCAGATGCACAGTAGTAGTTTCACTGTAACCCTTGTACATTCAAATTGTCGATGAAACAAAGAAATTGCATCGAGATTCAATCCCAAATTCACAATGGCGGTTTCTGTCCACAGGAGTAACATTTAGAAGAGTCTGCTGTTTGGGCCTCTCCTGGGAGCCCAGTGTTAGATTCCGATGCACAGTAGTAGTTTCTCTTTAACCCTTGTACCTTCAAATAGTCGATGACACAAAGAAATTGCATCGGGATTCAATCCCAAATTCACAATGGCGGTTTCTGTGCACAGGAGTAACATTTA
Organism: Schistocerca nitens; assembly: GCF_023898315.1. Taxonomy (NCBI): domain Eukaryota; kingdom Metazoa; phylum Arthropoda; class Insecta; order Orthoptera; family Acrididae; genus Schistocerca; species Schistocerca nitens. Next base: position 177,975,222 of record NC_064623.1, read on the forward strand.
GAAGAGTCTGCAGTTTGGGCCTCTCCTGGAAGCCCAGTGTTAGATTCCGATGCACAGTAGTAGTTTACTGTAACCCTTGTACCTTCAAATTGTCGATGAAACAAAGAAATTGCATCGGGATTCAATCCCAAATTCACAATGGCGGTTTCTGTCCACAGGAGTAACATTTAGAAGAGTCTGCTGTTTGGGCCTCTCCTGGGAGACTAGTTTAGATTCCGATACACAGTAGTAGTCTCACTGTAACCCTTGTACCTTCAAATTGTCGATGAAACAAAGAAATTGCATCGGGATTCAATCCCAAATTCACAATGGCGGTTTCTGTCCACAGGAGTAACATGTAGAAGAGTCTGCTGTTTGGGCCTCTCCTGGGAGCCCAGTGTTAGTTTCCGAAGCACAGTAGTAGTTTCACTGTAACCCTTGTACCTTCAAATTGTCGATGACACAAAGAATTTGCATCGGGATTCAATCCCAAATTCACAATGGCGGTTTCTGTCCACAGGAGTAACATTTAGAAGAGTCTGCTGTTTGGGCCTCTCCTGGGAGCCCAGTGTTAGATTCTGATGCACAACAGCAGGTTAACTGTAACCCTTATACCTTCACATTGTCGATGAAACAAAGAAAATATGTGGGGATTCAACATAAAATTCACAACGGCGGTTTCTGTCCACAGGAGGAACATTTAGAAGAGTCTGCTGTTTGGGCCTCTCCTGGGAGCCCAGTTTAGATTCCGATGCACAGTAGTAGTCTCACTGTAACCCTTGTACCTTCAAATTGTCGATGAAACAAAGAAATTGCATCGGGATTCAGTCCCAAATTCACAATGGCGGTTTCTGTCCACAGGAGTAACATTTAGAAGAGTCTCCTGTTTGTTCCTCTCCTGGGAGTCCTGTGTTAGTTTCCGATGCACAGTAGTAGTTTCACTGTAACCCTTGTACACCTTCAAATGTTCGATGAAACAAAGAAACTGCATCGGGATTCAATCCCAAATTCACAATGGCGGTTTCTGTCCACAGGAGTAACATTTAGAAGATTCTGCTGTTTGGGCCTCTCCTGGGAGGCCAGATTAAATTCCGATGCACAGTAGTAGATTCACTGTAACCCTTGTACCTTCACATTGTCGATGAAACAACGAAATTGCTTCGGGTTTCAACACCAAGTTCACAATGGCGGTTTCTGTCCACAGGAGTAACATTTAGAAGAGTCTGCTGTTTGGGCCTCTCCTAGGAGCCCAGTGTTAGATTCTGATGCACAACAGCAGGTTAACTGTAACCCTTATACCTCCACATTGTCGATGAAACAAAGAAATTGTGTGGGTATTCAACATAAAATTCACAACGGCGGTTTCTGTCCACAGAAGTAACATTTAGAAGAGTCTGCTGTTTGGGCCTCTCCTGGGAGCCCAGTTTAGATTCTGATGCACACTAGTAGTCTCACTGTAACACTTGTACACATTCAAATTGTCGATGAAACAAAGAAATTGCATCGGGATTCAATCTCAAATTCACAATGGCGGTTTCTGTCCACAGGAGTAACGTTTAGAAGAGTCTGCTGTTTGGGCCTCTCCTGGGAGCCCAGTGTTAGATTCCGATGCACAGTAGTAGTTTCACTGTAACCCTTGTACCTTCAAATTGTCGATAAAACAAAGACATTGCATCGGGATTCAGTCCCAAATTCACAATGGCGGTTTCTGTCCACAGGAGTAACATTTAGAAGAGTCTGCTGTTTGGGCCTCTCCTGGGAGTCCAGTGTTAGTTTCCGATGCACAGTAGTGGTTTCACTGTAACCCTTGTACACCTTCATATTGTCGATGAAACAAAGAAACTGCATCGGGATTCAATCCCAAATTCGCAATGGCGGTTTCTGTCCACAGGAGTAACATTTAGAAGAGTCTGCTGTTTGGGCCTCTCCTGGGAGGCCAGTTTAAATTCCGATGCACAGTAGTAGTTTCACTGTAACCCTTGTACCTTCACATTGTCGATGAAACAACGAAATTGCATCGGGTTTCAACACCAAGTTCACAATGGCGGTTTCTGTCCACAGGAGTAACATTTAGAAGAGTCTGCTGTTTGGGCCTCTCCTGGGAGCCCAGTGTTAGATTCTGATGCACAACAGCAGGTTAACTGTAACCCTTATACCTTCACGTTGTCGATGAAACAAAGAAAATATGTGGGGATTCAACATAAAATTCACAACGGCGGTTTCTGTACACAGGAGGAACATTTAGAAGAGTCTGCTGTTTGGGCCTCACCTGGCAGCCCAGTGTTGGATTCAGATGCATCGTAGTAGTTTCACTGTAACCCTTGTACATTCAAATTGTCGATGAAACAAAGAAATTGCATCGGGATTCAATCCCAAATTCACAATGGCGGTTTCTGTCCACAGGAGTAACATTTAGAAGAGCCTGCTGTTTGGGCCTCTCCTGGGAGCCCAGTGTTAGATTCCGATGCACAGTAGTAGTTTCACTGTAACCCTTGTACCTTCAAATAGTCGATGACACAAAGATATTGCATCGGGATTCAATCCCAAATTCACAATGGCGGTTTCTGTCCACAGGAGTAACATTTAGAAGAGTCTGCTGTTTGGGCCTCTCCTGGAAGCCCAGTGTTAGATTCCGATGCACAGTAGTAGTTCACTGTAACCCTTGTACCTTCAAATTGTCGATGAAACAAAGAAATTGCATCGGGATTCAATCCCAAATTCACAATGGCGGTTTCTGTCCACAGGAGTAACATTTAGAAGAGTCTGCTGTTTGGGCATCTCCTGGGGGCCCAGTTTAGATTCCGATGCACAGTACTAGTCTCACTGTAACCCTTGTACCTTCAAATTGTCGATGAAACAAAGAAATTGCATCGGGATTCAGTCCCAAATTCACAATGGCGGTTTCTGTCCACAGGAGTAACATTTAGAAGAGTCTCCTGTTTGGGCCTCTCCTGGGAGCCCAGTGTTAGATTCCGATGCACAGTAGTAGTTTCACTGTAACCCTTGTACCTTCAAATTGTCGATGACACAAAGAAATTGCATCGGGATTCACTCCCAAATTCACAATGGTGGTTTCTGTCCACAGGAGTAACATTTAGAAGAGTCTGCTGTTTGGGCCTCTCCTGGGAGCCCAGTGTTAGACTCCGATGCACAGTAGTAGTTTCACTGTAACCCTTGTACCTTCAAATTGTCGATGAAACAAAGAAATTGCATAGGGATTCAATCCCAAATTCACAATGGCGGTTTCTGTCCACAGGAGTAACATTTAGAAGAGTCTCCTGTTTGGGCCTCTCCTGGGAGCCCAGTGTTAGATTCCGATGCACAGTAGTAGTTTCACTGTAACCCTTGTACCTTCAAATTGTCGATGACACAAAGAAATTGCATCGGGATTCAATCCCAAATTCACAATGGCGGTTTCTGTCCACAGGAGTAACGTTTAGAAGAGTCTGCTGTTTAGGCCTCTCCTGGAAGCCCAGTGTTAGATTCCGATGCACAGTAGTAGTTCACTGTAACTCCTGTACCTTGAAATTGTCGATGAAACAGAGAAATTGCATCGGGATTCAATCCCAAATTCATAATGGCGGTTTCTGTCCACAGGAGTAACATTTAGAAGAGTCTGCTGTTTGGGCCTCTCCTGGGAGCCCAGTTTAGTTTCCGATGCACAGTAGTAGTCTCACTGTAACCCTTGTACCTTCAAATTGTCGATGGAACAAAGAAATTGCATCGGGATTCAGTCCCAAATTCACAATGGCGGTTTCTGTCCACAGGAGTAACATTTAGAAGAGTCTGCTGTTTGGGCCTCTCCTGGAAGCCCAGTGTTAGATTCCGAAGCACAGTAGTAGTTTCGCTGTAACCCTTGTACCTTCAAATTGTAGATGAAACAAAGAAATTGCATCGGGATTCACTCCCATATTCACAATGGCGGTTTCTGTCCACAGGAGTAACATTTAGAAGAGTCTGCTGTTTGGGCCTCTCCTGGGAGCCCAGTGTTAGATTCCGATACACGGTAGTAGTTTCACTGTAAACCTTGTACCTTCAAATTGTCGATGAAACAAAGAAATTTCATCGGGATTCTGTCCCAAATTCACAATGGCGGTTTCTGTCCACAGGAGTAACGTTTAGAAAAGTCTCCTGTTTGGGCCGCTCCTGGGAGACCAGTGTTAGTTTCCGATGCACAGTAGTAGTTTCACTGTAACCCTTGTACACCTTCAAATTGTCGTTGAAGCAAACAAACTGCATCGGGATTCAATCCCAAATTCACAATGGCGGTTTCTGTCCACAGGAGTAACATTTAGAAGAGTCTGCTGTTTGGGCCTCTCCTGGGAGCCCACTGTTAGATTCCGATGCACAGTAGTAGTTTCACTGTAACCCTTGTACCTTCAAATTGTCGATGAAACAACGAAATTGCTTCGGGTTTCAACACCAAGTTCACAATGGCGGTTTCTGTCCACAGGAGTAACATTTAGAAGAGTCTGCTGTTTGGGCCTCTCCTGGGAGCCCAGTGTTAGATTCTGATGCACAACAGCAGGTTAACTGTAACCCTTATACCTTCACATTGACGATGAAACAAAGAAATTGTGTGGGGATTCAACATAAAATTCACAACGGCGGTTTCTGTCCACAGGAGGAACATTTAGAAGAGTGTGCTGTTTGGGCCTCACCTGGGAGCCCAGTGTTGGATTCAGATGCACAGTAGTAGTTTCACTGTAACCCTTGTACATTCAAATTGTCGATGAAACAAAGAAATTGCATCGGGATTCAATCTCAAATTCACAATGGCGGTTTCTGTCCACAGGAGTAACATTTAGAAGAGTCTGCTGTTTGGGCCTCTCCTGGGAGCCCAGTTTAGATTCCGATGCACAGTAGTAGTCTCACTGTAACCCGTGTACCTTCAAAATGTCGATGAAACAAAGAAATTGCATCGGGATTCAATCCCAAATTCACAATGGCGGTTTCTGTCCAAAGGAGTAACATTTAGAAGAGTCTGCTGTTTGGGCCTCTCCTGGGAGCCCAGTGTTAGACTCCGATGCACAGTAGTAGTTTCACTGTAACCCTTGTACCTTAAAATTGTCGATGAAACAAAGAAATTGCATCGGGATTCAATCCCAAATTCACAATGGCGGTTTCTGTCCACAGGAGTAACATTTAGAAGAGTCTGCTGTTTGGGCCTCTCCTGGGAGCCCAGTGTTAGACTCCGATGCACAGTAGTAGTTTCACTGTAACCCTTGTACATTCAAATTGTCGATGAAACAAAGAAATTGCATCGGGATTCACTCCCAAATTCACAATGGCGGTTTCTGTCCGCAGGAGTAACATTTAGAAGAGTCTGCTGTTTGGGCCTCTCCTGGGAGCCCAGTGTTAGACTCCGATGCACAGTAGTAGTTTCACTGTAACCCTTGTATCTTCAAATTGTCGATGAAACAAAGAAATTGCATCGGGATTCAATCCCAAATTCACAATGGCGGTTTCTGTCCACAGGAGTAACATTTAGAAGAGTCTCCTGTTTGGGCCTCTCCTGGGAGCCCAGTGTTAGTTTCCGATGCACAGTAGTAGTTTCACTGTAACCCTTGTACACCTTCAAATTGTTGATGAAACAAAGAAACTGCATCGGGATTCAATCCCAAATTCACAATGGCGGTTTCTGTCCACAGGAGTAACATTTAGAAGAGTCTGCTGTTTGGGCCTCTCCTGGGAGCCCAGTTTAAATTCTGATGCACAGTAGTAGTTTCACTGTAACCCTTGTACCTTCACATTGTCGATGAAACAACGAAATTGCTTCGGGATTCAACACCAAGTTCACAATGGCGGTTTCTTTCCACAGGAGTAACATTTAGAAGAGTCTGCTCTTTGGGCCTCTCCCTGGAGCCCAGTGTTAGATTCCGATGCACAGTAGTAGTTTCACTGTAACCCTTGTACCTTCAAATTGTCGATGAAACAAAGAAATTGCATCGGGATTCAACACCAATTTCACAATGGCGGTTTCTGTCCAGAGGAGTAATATTTAGAAGAGTCTGCTGTTTGGGCCTCTCCTGGGAGCCCAGTGTTAGATTCCGATGCAAAGTAGTAGTTTCTCTGTAAACCTTGTACCTTCACATTGTCGATGAAACAAAGAAATTGCATCGGGATTCAACACCAAATTCACAATGGCGGTTTCTGTCCACAGGAGTAACATTTAGAAGAGTCTGCTGTTTGGGCCTCTCCTGGGAGCCCAGTTTGGATTCCGATGCACAGTAGTAGTTTCACTGTAACCCTTGTACCTTCCCATTGTCGATGAAACAAAGAATTTGCTTCGGGATTCAACACCAAATTCACAATGGCGGTTTCTGTCCACAGGAGTAACATTTAGAAGAGTCTGCTGTTTGGGCCTCTCTGGGAGCCCAGTGTTAGATTCCGATGCACAACAGCAGGTTAACTGTAACCCTTATACCTTCACATTGTCGATGAAACAAAGAAATTGTGTGGGGATTCAACATAAAATTCACAACGGCGGTTTCTGTCCACAGGAGGAACATTTAGAAGAGTCTGCTGTTTGGGCCTCACCTGGGAGGCTAGTGTTGGATTCAGATGCACAGTAGTAGTTTCACTGTAACCCTTGTACATTCAAATTGTCGATGAAACAAAGAAATTGCATCGGGATTCAATCCCAAATTCACAATGGCGGTTTCTGTCCACAGGAGTAACATTTAGAAGAGTCTGCTGTTTGGACCTCTCCTGGGAGCCCAGTGTTAGATTCCGATGCACAGTAGTAGATTCACTGTAACCCTTGTACCTTCAAATTGTCGATGACACAAAGAAATTGCATCGGGATTCAATCCCAAATTCACAATGGCGGTTTCTGTCCACAGGAGTTAACATTTAGAAGAGACTGCTGTTTGGGCCTCTCCTGGAATCCCAGTGTTAGATTCCGATGCACAGTAGTAGTTCACTGTAACCCTTGTACCTTCACATTGTCGATGAAACAAAGAAATTGCATCGGGATTCAATCCCAAATTCACAATGGCGGGTTCTGTCCACAGGAGTAACATTTAGAAGAGTCTGCTGTTTGGGCCTCTCCTGGGAGCCCAGTTTCGATTCCGATGCACAGTAGTAGTCTCACTGTAACCCTTGTACCTTCAAAATGTCGATGAAACAAAGAAATTGCATCGGGATTCAATCCCAAATTCACAATGGCGGTTTCTGTCCACAGGAGTAACATTTAGAAGAGTCTGCTGTTTGGGCCTCTCCTGGGAGCCCAGTGTTAGACTCCGATGCACAGTAGTAGTTTCACTGTAACCCTTGTACCTTCAAATTGTCGATGAAACAAAGAAATTGCATCGGGATTCAATCCCAAATTCACAATGGCGGTTTCTGTCCACAGGAGTAACATTTAGAAGAGTCTCCTGTTTGGGCCTCTCCTGGGAGCCCAGTGTTAGTTTCCGATGCACAGTAGTAGTTTCACTGTAACCCTTGTACCTTCACATTGTTGATGAAACAACGAAATTGCTTCGGGATTCAACACCAAGTTCACAATGGCGGTTTCTTTCCACAGGAGTAACATTTAGAAGAGTCTGCTGTTTGGGCCTCTCCCTGGAGCCCAGTGTTAGATTCCGATGCACAGTAGTAGTTTCACTGTAACTCTTGTACCTTCAAATTGTCGATGAAACAAAGAAATTGCATCGGGATTCAACACCAAATTCACAATGGCGGTTTCTGTCCAGAGGAGTAATATTTAGATGAGTCTGCTGTTTGGGCCTCTCCTGGGAGCCCAGTGTTAGATTCCGATGCACAGTAGTAGTTTCACTGTAACCCTTGTACCTTCACATTGTCGATGAAACAAAGAAATTGCATCGGGATTCAACACCAAATTCACAATGGCGGTTTCTGTCCACAGGAGTCACATTTAGAAGAGTCTGCTGTTTGGACCTCTCCTGGGAGCCCAGTTTAGATTCCGATGCACGGTAGTAGTTTCAATGTAACCCTTGTACCCTCACATTGTCGATGAAACAAAGAATTTGCTTTTGGATTCAACACCAAATTCACAATGGCGGTTTCTGTCCACAGGAGTAACATTTAGAAGAGTCTGCTGTTTGGGCCTCTCCTGGGAGCCCAGTGTTAGATTCTGATGCACAACAGCAGGTTAACTGTAACCCTTATACCTTCACATTGTCGATGAAACAAAGAAATTGTGTGGGGATTCAACATAAAATTCACAACGGCGGTTTCTGTCCACAGGAGTAACATTTAGAAGTGTCGGCTGTTTGGGCTTCTCCTGGGAGCCCAGTTTAGATTCCGATGCACAGTAGTAGTTTCACTGTAATCCTTGTACCTTCAAATTGTCGATGAAACAAAATAATTGCATCGGGATTCAATCCCAAATTCACAATGACCTTTTCTGTCCACAGGAGTAACATTTAGAAGAGTCTGCTGTTTGGGCCTCTACTGGGAGCCCAGTGTTAGATTCCGATTCACAGTAGTAGTTTCTCTGTAACCTTTGTACCTTCACATTGTCGATGAAACAAAGAAATTGCATCGGGATTCAACACCAAATTCACAATGGCGGTTTCTGTCCACAGGAGTAATATTTAGAAGAGTCTGCTGATTGGGCCTCTCCTGGGAGCCCAGTGTTAGATTCCGATGCACAGTAGTAGTTCCACTGTAACCCTTGTACCTTCAAATTGTCGATGAAACAAAGAAATTGCATCGGGATTCAACACCAAATTCATAATTGCGGTTTCTGTCCACAGGAGTAACATTTAGAAGAGTCCGCTGTTTGGGCTGCTCCTGGGAGCCCAGTTTAGATTCCGATGCACAGTAGTAGTTTCACTGTAACCCTTGTACCTTCACATTGTCGATGAAACAAAGAATTTGCTTCGGGATTCAACACCAAATTCACAATGGCGGTTTCAGTCCACAGGAGTAACATTTAGAAGAGTCTGCTGTTTGGGCCTCTCCTGGGAGCCCAGTGTAAATTCTGATGCACAGTAGTAGTTTCACTGTAACCCTTGTACCTTCACATTGTCGATGAAACAACGAAATTGCTTCGGGATTCAACACCAAGTTCACAATGGCGGTTTCTTTCCACAGGAGTAACATTTAGAAGAGTCTGCTGTTTGGGCCTCTCCCTGGAGCCCAGTGTTAGATTCCGATGCACAGTAGTAGTTTCACTGTAACTCTTGTACCTTCAAATTGTCGATGAAACAAAGAAATTTTATCGGGATTCAACACCAAATTCACAATGGCGGTTTCTGTCCAGAGGAGTAATATTTAGAAGAGTCTGCTGTTTGGGCCTCTCCTGGGAGCCCAGTTTAGATTCCGATGCACAGTAGTAGTTTCACTGTAACCCTTGTACCTTCAAATTGTCGATGAAACAAAGAAATTGCTTTTGGATTCAACACCAAATTCAGAATGGCGGTTTCTGTCCACAGGAGTAACATTTAGAAGAGTCTGCTGTTTGGGCCTCTCCTGGGAGCCCAGTGTTAGATTCTGATGCACAACAGCAGGTTAACTGTAACCCTTATACCTTCACATTGTCGATGAAACAAAGAAATTGTGTGGGGATTCAACATAAAATTCACAAAGGCGGTTTCTGTCCACAGGAGTAACATTTAGAAGTGTCGGCTGTTTGGGCCTCTCCTGGGAGCTCAGTTTAGATTCCGATGCACAGTAGTAGTTTCACTGTAACCCTTGTACCTTCAAATTGTCGATGAAACAAAATAATTACATCGGGATTCAATCCCAAATTCACAATGGCCTTTTCTGTCCACAGGAGTAACATTTAGAAGAGTCTGCTGTTTGAGCCTCTACTGGGAGCCCAGTGTTAGATTCCGATGCACAGTAGTAGTTTCTCTGTAACTTTTGTACCTTCACATTGTCGATGAAATAAAGAAATTGCATCGGGATTCAACACCAAATTCACAATGGCGGTTTCTGTCCACAGGAGTAATATTTAGAAGAGTCTGCTGATTGGGCCTCTCCTGGGAGCCCAGTGTTAGATTCCGATGCACAGTAGTAGTTCCACTGTAACCCTTGTACCTTCAAATTGTCGATGAAACAAAGAAATTGCATCGGGATTCAACACCAAATTCACAATGGCGGTTACTGTCCACAGGAGTAACATTTAGAAAAGTCCGCTGTTTGGGCCTCTCCTGGGAGCCCAGTTTAGATTCCGATGCACAGTAGTAGTTTCACTGTAACCCTTGTACCTTCACATTGTCGATGAAACAAAGAATTTGCTTCGGGATTCAACACCAAATTCACAATGGCGGTTTCTGTCCACAGGAGTAACATTTAGAAGAGTCTGCTGTTTGGGCCTCTCCTGGAAGCCCAGTTTAAATTCTGATGCACAGTAGTAGTTTCACTGTAACCCTTGTACCTTCACATTGTCGATGAAACAACGAAATTGTTTCGGGATTCAACACCAAGTTCCCAATGGCGGTTTCTTTCCGCAGGAGTAACATTTAGAAGAGTCTGCTGTTTGGACCTCTCCCTGGAGCCCAGTGTTAGATTCCGATGCACAGTAGTAGTTTCACTGTAACTCTTGTACCTTCAAATTGTCGATGAAACAAAGAAATTGCATCGGGATTCAACACCAAATTCACAATGGCGGTTTCTGTCCAGAGGAGTAATTTATAGAAGAGTCTGCTGTTTGGGCCTCTCCTGGGAGCCCAGTGTTAGATTCCGATGCACAGTAGTAGTTTCACTGTAACCCTTGTACCTTGACATTGTCGATGAAACAAAGAAATTGCATCGGGATTCAACACCAAATTCACAATGGCGGTTTCTGTCCACAGGAGTAGTATTTAGAAAAGTCTGCTGTTTGGGCCTCTCCTGGGAGCCCAGTGTTAGATTCCGATGCACAGTAGTAGTTTCACTGTAACCCTTGTACCTTCACATTGTCGATGAAACAAAGAAAATGCATCGGGATTCAACACCAAATTCACAATGGCGGTTTCTGTCCACAGGAGTAACATTTAGAAGAGTCTGCTGTTTGGGCCTCTCCTGGGAGCCCAGTGTTAGATTCCGATTCACAGTAGTATTTTCACTGTAACCCTTGTACCTTCAAATTGTCGATGAAACGAAATAATTGCATCGGTATTCAATCCCAAATACACAATGGCCTTTTCTGTCCACAGGAGTAACATTTAGAAGAGTCTGCTGTTTGGGCCTCTCCTGGGAGCCCAGTGTTAGATTCTGATGCATAGTAGTAGTTTCTCTGTAACCCTTGTACCTTCACATTGTCGATGAAACAAAGAAATTGCATCGGGATTCAACACCAAATTCACAATGGCGGTTTCTGTCCACAGGAGTAATATATAGAAGAGACTGCTGTTTGGGCCTCTCCTGGGAGCCCAGTGTTAGATTCCGATGCACAGTAGTAGTTTCACTGTAACACTTGTACCTTCACAGTGTCGATGAAACAAAGAAATTGCATCGGGATTCAACACCAAATTCACAATGGCGGTTTCTGTCCACAGGAGTAACATTCAGAAGAGTCTGCTGTTTGGGCCTCTCCTGGGATCCCAGTGTTAGATTCTGATGCACAACAGCAGGTTAACTGTAACCCTTATACCTTCACATTGTCGATGAAACAAAGAAATTGTGTGGGGATTCAACACCAAATTCACAACGATGGTTTCTGTCCACAGGAGTAACATTTAGAAGAGTCTGCTGTTTGGGCCCCTCCTGGGAGCCCAGTGTTAGATTCTGATGCACAGTAGTAGTTTCACTGTAACCCTTGTACCTTCAAATTGTCGATGAAACAAACAAATTGCATCGGGCTTCAATCCCAAATTCACAATGGCGGTTTCTGTCCACAGGAGTAACATTTAGAAGAGTCTGCTGTTTGGGCCTCTCCTGGAAGCCCAGTGTTAGATTCCGATGCACAGTAGTAGTTTCACTGTAACCCTTGTACCTTCAAATTGTCGATGAAACAAAGAAATTGCATCGGGATTCAATCCCAAATTCACAATGGCGGTTTCTGTCCACAGGAGTAACATTTAGAAGAGTCTGCTGTTTGGGCCTCTCCTGGGAGCCCAGTGTTAGATTCCGATGCACAGTAGTAGTTTCACTGTAACCCTTTTACCTTCAAATTGTCGATGAAACAAACAAATTGCATCGGGATTCAATCCCAAATTCACAATGGTGGTTTCTGTCCACAGGAGTAACATTTAGAAGAGTCTGCTGTTTGAGCCTCTCCTGGGAGCCCAGTTTAGATTCCGATGGACAGTAGTAGTTTCAGTGTAACCCTTGTACCTTCAAATTGTCGATGAAACAAAGAAATTGCATCGGGATTCAATCCCAAATTCACAATGGCGGTTTCTGTCCACAGAAGTAACATTTAGAAGAGTCAGCTGTTTGGGCCCTCCTGGGAGCCCAGTGTTAGATTCTGATGCACAGTAGTAGTTTCACTGTAACCCTTGTACCTTCAAATTATCGATGAAACAAACAAATTGCATCGGGCTTCAATCCCAAATTCACAATGGCGGTTTCTGTCGACAGGAGTAACATTTAGAAGAGTCTGCTGTTTGGGCCTCTCCTGGAAGCCCAGTGTTAGATTACGATGCACAGTAGTAGTTTCACTGTAACCCTTGTACCTTCAAATTGTCGATGAAACAAAGAAATTGCATCGGGATTCAATCCCAAATTCACAATGGCGGTTTCTGTCCACAGGAGTAACATTTAGAAGAGTCTGCTGTTTGGGCCTCTCACGGAAGCCCAGTGTTAGATTCCGATGCACAGTAGTAGTTCACTGTAACCCTTGTACCTTCAAATTGTCGATGAAACAAAGAAATTGCATCGGGATTCAATCCCAAATTCACAATGGCGGTTTCTGTCCACAGGAGTAACATTTAGAAGAGTCTGCTGTTTGGGCCCCTCCTGGGAGCCCAGTGTTAGATTCCGATGCACAGTAGTAGTTTCACTGTAACCCCTGTACCTTCAAATTGTCGATGAAACAAAGAAATTGCATCGGGATTCAATCCCAAATTCACAATGGCGGTTTCTGTCCACAGGAGTAACATTTAGAAGAGTCTGCTGTTTGGGCCTCTCCTGAAGCCCAGTGTTAGATTCCGATGCACAGTAGTAGTTCACTGTAACCCTTGTACCTTCAAATTGTCGATGAAACAAAGAAATTGCATCGGGATTCAATCTCAAATTCACAATGGCGGTTTCTGTCCACAGGAGTAACATTTAGAAGAGTCTGCTGTTTGGGCCACTCCTGGGAGCCGAGTGTTAGATTCCGATGCACAGTAGTAGTTTCACTGTAACCCTTGTACCTTCAAATTGTCGATGAAACAAAGAAATTGCATCGGGATTCAATCCCAAATTCACAATGGCGGTTTCTGTCCACAGGAGTAACATTTAGAAGAGTCTGCTGTTTGGGCCTCTCCTGGAAGCCCAGTGTTAGATTCCGATGCACAGTAGTAGTTTCACTGTAACCCTTGTACTTTCAAATTGTCGATGAAACAAACAAATTGCATCGGGCTTCAATCCCAAATTCACAATGGCGGTTTCTGTCCACAGGAGTAACATTTAGAAGAGTCTGCTGTTTGGGCCTCTCCTGGAAGCCCAGTGTTAGATTACGATGCACAGTAGTAGTTTCACTGTAACCCTTGTACCTTCAAATTGTCGATGAAACAAAGAAATTGCATCGGGATTCAATCCCAAATTCACAATGGCGGTTTCTGTCCACAGGAGTAACATTTAGAAGAGTCTGCTGTTTGGGCCTCTCACGGAAGCCCAGTGTTAGATTCCGATGCACAGTAGTAGTTCACTGTAACCCTTGTACCTTCAAATTGTCGATGAAACAAAGAAATTGCATCGGGATTCAATCCCAAATTCACAATGGCTGTTTCTGTCCACAGGAGTAAGATTTAGAAGAGTCTGCTGTTTGGGCCGCTCCTGGGAGCCCAGTGTTAGATTCTGATGCACAACAGCAGGTTAACTGTAACCCTTATACCTTCACATTGTCGATGAAACAAAGAAATTGTGTGGGGATTCAACATAAAATTCACAACGGCGGTTTCTGTCCACAGGAGGAACATTTAGAAGAGTCTGCTGTTTGGGACTCACCTGGGAGCCCAGTGTTGGATTCAGATGCACAGTAGTAGTTTCACTGTAACCCTTGTACATTCAAATTGTCGATGAAACAAAGAAATTGCATCGGGATTCAATCCCAAATTCACAATGGCGGTTTCTGTCCACAGGAGTAACATTTAGAAGAGTCTGCTGTTTGGGCCTCTCCTGGGAGCCCAGTGTTAGATTCCGATGCACAGTAGTAGTTACACTGTAACCCTTGTACCTTCAAATTGTCGATGAAACAAAGAAAATGCATCGGGATTCAATCCCAAATTCACAATGGCGGTTTCTGTCCACAGGAGTAACATTTAGAAGAGTCTGCTGTTTGGGCCTCTCCTGAGAGCCCAGTTTAAATTCTGATGCACAGTAGTAGTTTCACTGTAACCCTTGTACCTTCACATTGTCGATGAAACAACGAAATTGCTTCGGGATTCAACACCAAGTTCACAATGGCGGTTTCTTTCTACAGGAGTAACATTTAGAAGAGTCTGCTGTTTGGGCCTCTCCCTGGAGCCCAGTGTTAGATTCCGATGCACAGTAGTAGTTTCACTGTAACCCTTGTACCTTCAAATTGTCGATGAAACAAAGAAATTGCATCGGGATTCAACTCCAAATTCACAATGGAAGTTTCTGTCCACAGGAGTAATATTTAGAAGAGTCTGCTGTTTGGGCCTCTCCTGGGAGCCCAGTGTTAGATTCCGATGCACAGTAGTAGTTTCACTGTAACCCTTGTACCTTCACATTGTCGATGAAATAAAGAAATTGCATCGGGATTCAACACCAAATTCACAATGGCGGTTTCTGTCCACAGGAGTCACATTTAGAAGAGTCTGCTGTTTGGGCCTCTCCTGTGAGAACAGTTTAGATTCCGATGCACAGTAGTAGTTTGACTGTAACCCTTGTACCTTCACATTGTCGATGAAACAAAGAATTTGCTTCGGGATTCAACACCAAATTCACAATGGCGGTTTCTGTCCATAGGAGTAACATTTAGAAGAGTCTGCTGTTTGGGCCTCTCCTGGGAGCCCAGTGTTAGATTCCGATGCACAGTAGTAGTTTCACTCTAACCCTTGTAACTTCACATTGTCGATGAAACAAATAAATTGCATCGGGATTCAACACCAAATTCACAATGGCGGTTTCTGTCCACAGGAGTAGCATTCAGAAGAGTCTGCGGTTTGGGCCTCTCCTGGGATCCCAGTGTTAGATTCTGATGCACAACAGCAGGTTAACTGTAACCCTTATACCTTCACATTGTCGATGAAACAAAGAAATTGTGTGGGGACTCAACATAAAATTCACAACGGCGGTTTCTGTCCACAGGAGTAACATTTAGAAGAGTCTGCTGTTTGGGCCTCTCCTGGGAGCCCAGTGTTACATTCAGATGCACAGTAGTAGTTTCACTATAACCCCTGTACCTTCAAATTGTCGATGAAACAAAGAAATTGCATCGGGATTCACCCGAAATTCACAATGGCGGTTTCTGTCCACAGGAGTAACATTTAGAAGAGTCTGCTGTTTGGGCCTCTCCTGGGAGCCCAGTGTTAGATTCCGATGCACAGTAGTAGTTTCACTGTAACCCTTGTACCTTCAAATTGTCGATGACACAAAGAAATTGCATCGGGATTCAGTCCCAAATTCACAATGGTGGTTTCTGTCCACAGGAGTAACATTTAGAAGAGTCTGCTGTTTGGGCCTCTCCTGGAAGCCCAGTGTTAGATTCCGATGCACAGTAGTAGTTCACTGTAACCCTTGTACCTTCAAATTGTCGATGAAACAAAGAAATTGCATCGGGATTCAATCCCAAATTCACAATGGTGATTTCTCTCCACAGGAGTAACATTTAGAAGAGTCTGCTGTTTGGGCCTCTCCTGGGAGCCCAGTTTAGATTCCGATGGACAGTAGTAGTTTCACTGTAACCCTTGTACCTTCAAATTGTCGATGAAACAAAGAAATTGCATCGGGATTCAATCCCAAATTCACAATGGCGGTTTCTGTCCACAGGAGTAACATTTAGAAAAGTCTGCTGTTTGGGCCCCTCCTGGGAGCCCAGTGTTAGATTCCGATGCACAGTAGTAGTTTCACTGTAACCCTTGTACCTTCAAATTGTCGATGAAACAAAGAAATTGCATCGGGATTCAATCCCAAATTCACAATGGCGGTTTCTGTCCACAGGAGTAACATTTAGAAGAGTCTGCTGTTTGGGCCTCTCCTGGGAGCCCAGTGTTAGAGTCAGATGCACAGTAGTAGTTTCACTGTAACCCTTGTACCTTCAAATTGTCGATGAAACAAAGAAATTGCATCGGGATTCAATCCCAAATTCACAATGGCGGTTTCTGTCCACAGGAGTAACATTTAGAAGAGTCTGCTGTTTGGGCCTCTCCTGGAAGCCCAGTGTTAGATTCCAATGCACAGTAGTAGTTCACTGTAACCCTTGTACCTTCAAATTGTCGATGAAACAAAGAAATTGCATCGGGATTCAATCCCAAATTCACAATGGCGGTTTCTGTCCACAGGAGTAACATTTAGAAGAGTCTGCTGTTTGGGCCCCTCCTGGGAGCTCAGTGTTAGATTCCGATGCACAGTAGTAGTTTCACTGTAACCCTTGTACTTTCAAATTGTCGATGAAACAAATAAATTGCATCAGGATTCAATCCCAAATTCACAATGGCGGTTTCTGTCCACAGGAGTAACATTTAGGAGAGTCTGCTGTTTGCGCCTCTCCTGGAAGCCCAGTGTTAGATTCCGATGCACAGTAGTAGTTCACTGTAACCCTTGTACCTTCAAATTGTCAGTGAAACAAAGAAATTGCATCGGGATTCAACACCAAATTCACAATGGCGGTTTCTGTCCACAGGAGTAACATTTAGAAGAGTCTGCTGTTTGGGCCACTCCTGGGAGCCCAGTGTTAGATTCCGATGCACAGTAGTAGTTTCACTGTAACCCTTGTACCATCAAATTGTCGATGAAACAAAGAAATTGCATCGGGATTCAATCCCAAATTCACAATGGCGGTTTCTGTCCACAGGAATAACATTTAGAAGAGTCTGCTGTTTGGGCCTCTCCTGGAAGCCCAGTGTTAGATTCCGATGCACAGTAGTAGTTTCACTGTAACCGTTTTACCTTCAAATTGTCGATGAAACAAAGAAATTGCATCGGGATTCAATACCAAATTCACAATGGCGTTTTCTGTCCACAGGAGTAACATTTAGAAGAGTCTGCTGTTTGGGCCTCTTTTGAGAGCCCAGTGTTAGATTCCGATGTACAGTAGTAGTTTCACTGTAACCCTTGTACCTTCAAATTGTCGATGAAACAAAGAAATTGCATCGGGATTCAATCCCAAATTCACAATGGCTGTTTCTGCCCACAGGAATAACATTTAGAAGAGTCTGCTGTTTGGGCCGTTCCTGGGAGCCCAGTGTTAGATTCTGATGCACAACAGCAGGTTAACTGTAACCCTTATACCTTCACATTGTCGATGAAACAAAGAAATTATGTGGGGATTCAACACAAAATTCACAACGGCGGTTTCTGTCCACAGGAGGAACATTTAGAAGAGTTTGCTGTTTGGGCCTCACCTGGGAGCCCAGTGTTGGATTCAGATGCTTAGTAGTAGTTTCACTGTAACCCTTGTACATTCAAATTGTCGATGAAACAAAGAAATTGCATCGGGATTCAATCCCAAATTCACAATGGCGGCTTCTGTCCACAGGAGTAACATTTAGAAGAGTCTGCTGTTTGGGCCTCTCCTGGGAGCCCAGTTTAGATTCCGATGCACAGTAGTAGTCTCACTGTAACCCTTGTACCTTCAAATTGTCGATGAAACAAAGAAATTGCATCGGGATTCAATCCCAAATTCACAATGGCGGTTTCTGTCCACAGGAGTAACATTTAGAAGAGTCTGCTGTTTGGGCCTCTCCTGGGAGCCCAGTGTTAGATCCGAAGCACAGTAGTAGTTTCACTGTAACCCTTGTACCTTCAAATTGTAGATGAAACAAAGAAATTGCATCGGGATTCACTCCCTAATTCACAATGGCGGTTTCTGTCCACAGGAGTAACATTTAGAAGAGTCTGCTGTTTGGGCCTCTCCTGGGAGCCCAGTGTTAGACTCCGATGCACAGTAGTAGTTTCACTGTAACCCTTGTACCTTCAAATTGTCAATGAAACAAAGGAAATGCATCGGGATTGAATCCCAAATTATCAATGGCCGTTTCTGTCCACAGGAGTAACATTTAGAAGAGTCTCCTGTTTGGGCCTCTCCTGGGAGCCCAGTGTTAGTTTCCGATGCACAGTAGTAGTTTCACTGTAACCCTTGTACACCTTCAAATTGTCGATGAAACAAAGAAACTGCATCGGGATTCAATCCCAAATTCACAATGGCGGTTTCTGTCCACAGGAGTAACATTTAGAAGAGTCTGCTGTTTGGGCCTCTCCTGGGAGCCCAGTTTAAATTCTGGTACACAGTAGTAGTTTCACTGTAACCCTTGTCCCTTCACATTGTCGATGAAACAACGATATTGCTTCGGGATTCAACACCAAGTTCACAATGGCGGTTTCTTTCCACAGGAGTAACATTTAGAAGAGTCTGCTGTTTGGGCCTCTCCCTGGAGCCCAGTGTTAGATTCCGATGCACAGTAGTAATTTCACTGTGACCCTTGTACCTTCAAATTGTCGATGAAACAAAGAAATTGCATCGGGATTCAACACCAAATTCACAATGGCGGTTTCTGTCCACAGGAGTAATATTTAGAAGAGTCTGCTGTTTGGGCCTCTCCTGGGTGCCCAGTGTTAGATTCCGATGCACAGTAGTAGTTTCACTGTAACCCTTGTACCTTCAAATTGTCGATGGCACAAAGAAATTGCATCGGGATTCAATCCCAAATTCACAATGGCGGTTTCTGTCCACAGGAGTAACATTTAGAAGAGTCTGCTGTTTGGGCCTCTCCTGGAAGCCCAGTGTTAGATTCCGATGCACAGTAGTAGTTCACTGTAACCCTTGTACCTTCAAATTGTCGATGAAACAAAGAAATTGCATCGGGATTCAATCCCAAATTCACAATGGCGGTTTCTGTCCACAGGAGTAACATTTAGTAGAGTCTGCTGTTTGGGCCTCTCCTGGGAGCCCAGTGTTAGATTCCGATGCACAGTAGTAGTTTCACTGTAACCCTTGTACATTCAAATTGTCGATGAAACAAAGAAATTGCATCGGGATTCAATCCCAAATTCACAATGAAGGTTTCTGTCCACAGGAGTAACATTTAGCAGAGTCTCCTGTTTGGGCCTCTCTGGGAGCCCAGTGTTAGTTTCCGATGCACAGTAGTAGTTTCACTGTAACCTTTGTACACCTTCAAATTGTCGATGAAACAAAGAAACTGCATCGGGATTCAATCCCAAATTCACAATGGCGGTTTCTGTCCACAGGAGTAACATTTAGAAGAGTCTGCTGTTTGGGCCTCTCCTGGGAGCCCAGTTTAAATTCCGATGCACAGTAGTAGTTTCACTGTAACCCTTGTACCTTCACATTGTCGATGAAATAACGAAATTGCTTCGGGATGCAACACCAAGTTCACAATGGCGGGACGGCCGCGGTGGTCTCGCGGTTCTAGGCGCGTGGTCCGGAACTGTGCGACTGCTACGGTTGCAGGTTCGAATCCTGCCTCGGGCATGGATGTGTGTGCTGTCCTTAGGTTAGTTAGGTTTAAGTAGTTCTAAGTTCTAGGGACTGATGACCACAGCAGTTGAGTCCCATAGTGCTCAGAGCCAATTTTTCACAATGGCGGTTTCCGTCCACAGGAGTAACATTTAGAAGAGTCTGCTGTTTGGGCCTCTCCTGGGAGCCCAGTGTTAGATTCCGATGCACAGTAGTAGTTTCACTGTAACCCTTGTACCTTCACGTTGTCGATGAAACAAAGAAATTGCATCGGGATTCAACACCAAATTCACAATGGCGGTTTCTGTCCACAGGTGTAACATTTAGAAGAGTCTGCTGTTTGGGCCTCTCCTGGGAGCCCAGTGTTAGATTCCGATGCACAGTAGTAGTTTCACTGTAACCCTTTTACCTTCAAATTGTCGATGAAGCAAAGAAATTGCATCGGGATTCAACCCCAAATTCACAATGGCGGTTTCTGTCCACAGGAGTAACATTTAGAAGAGTCTGCTGTTTGGGCCTTTCCAGGGAGCCCAGTGTTAGATTCCGACGCACAGTAGTAGTTTCACTGTAACCCTTGTACCTTCACATTGTCGATGAAACAAAGAAATTTCATCGGGATTCAACACCAAATTCACAATGGCGGTTTCTGTCCACAGGTGTAACATATAGAACAGTCTGCTGTTTGGGCCTCTCCTGGGAGCCCAGTGTTAGATTCCGATGCACAGTAGTAGTTTCACTGTAACCCTTGTACCTTCAAATTGTCGATGAAACATAGAAATTGCATCGGGATTCAACACCAAATTCACAATGGCGGTTTCTGTCCACAGGTGCAACATTTAGAAGAGTCCGCTGTTTGGGCCTCTCCTGGGAGTCCAGTGTTAGATTCCGATGCACAGTAGTAGTTTCACTGTAACCCTTGTACCTTCAAATTGTCGATGAAACAAAGAAATTGCATCGGGATTCAATCCCAAATTCACAATGGCGGTTTCTGTCCACAGGAGTAACATTTAGAAGAGTCTGCTGTTTGGGCCTCTCCTGGGAGCCCAGTGTTAGTTTCCGATGCACAGTAGTAGTTTCACTGTAACCCTTGTACCTTCAAATTGTCGATGAAACAAAGAAATTGCATCGGAATTCAATCCCAAATTCACAATGGCGGTTTATGGCCACAGGAGTAACATTTAGAAGAGTCTGCTGTTTGGGCCTCTCCTGGGAGCCCAGTGTTAGATTCCGATGCACAGTAGTAGTTTCACTGTAACCCTTGTACCTTCAAATTGTCTATGAAACAGAGAAATTGCATCGGGATTGAATCCCAAATTCACAATGGCGGTTTATGTCCACAGGAGTAACATTTAGAAGAGTCTGCTGTTTGGGCCTCTCCTGGGAGCCCAGTGTTAGATTCCGATGCACAGTAGTAGTTTCACTGTAACCCTTGTACCTTCAAATTGTCGATGAAACAAAGAAATTTCATCGGGATTCAACACCAAATTCACAATGGCGGTTTCTGTCCACAGGTGTAACATATAGAACAGTCTGCTGTTTGGGCCACTCCTGGGAGCCCAGTGTTAGATTCCGATGCACAGTAGTAGTTTCACTGTAACCCTTGTACCTTCAAATTGTCGATGAAACAAAGAAATTCCATCGGAATTCAATCCCAAATTCACAATGGCGGTTTATGTCCACAGGTGCAACATTTAGAAGAGTCTGCTGTTTGGGCCTCTCCTGGGAGCCCAGTGCTAGATTCCGATGCACAGTAGTAGTTTCACTGTAACCCTTGTACCTTCAAATTGTCGATGAAACAAAGAAACTGCATCGGGATTCAATCCCAAATTCACAATGGCGGTTTCTGTCCACAGGAGTAACATTTAGAAGAGTCTGCTGTTTGGGCCTCTCCTGGGAGCCCAGTTTAGATTCCGATGCACAGTAGTAGTTTCACTGTAGCCCTTGTACCTTCACATTGTCGATGAAACAAAGAAATTGCTTCGGGATTCAACACCAAATTCACAATGGCGGTTTCTGTCCACAGGAGTAACATTTAGAAGAGTCTGCTGTTTGGGCCTCTCCTGGGAGCCCAGTGTTATATTCTGATGCACAACAGCAGGTTAACTGTAACCCTTATACCTTCACATTGTCGATGAAACAAAGAAATTGTGTGGGGATTCAACATAAAATTCACAATGGCGGTTTCTGTCCACAGGAGGAACATTTAGAAGAGTCTGCTGTTTGGGCCTCTCCTGGGAGCCCAGTGTTGGATTCAGATGCACAGTAGTAGTTTCACTGTAACCCTTGTACATTCAAATTGTCGATGAAACAAAGAAATTGCATCGGGATTCAATCCCAAATTCACAATGGCGGTTTCTGTCCACAGGAGTAACATTTAGAAGAGTCTGCTGTTTGGGCCTCTCCTGGAAGCCCAGTGTTAGATTCCGATGCACAGTAGTAGTTTCACTGTAACCCTTGTACCTTCAAATTGTCGATGAAACAAAGAAATTGCATCGGGATTCAATCCCAAATTCACAATGGCGGTTTCTGTCCACAGGAGTAACATTTAGAAGAGTCTGCTGTTTGGGCCTCTCCTGGGAGCCCAGTGTTAGATTCCGATGTACAGTAGTAGTTTCACTGTAACCCTTGTAAATTCTAATTGCCGATGAAACAAAGAAATTGCATCGAGATTCAATCCCAAATTCACAATGAAGGTTTCTGTCCACAGGAGTAACATTTAGAAGAGTCTCCTGTTTGGGCCTCTCTGGGAGCCCAGTGTTAGTTTCCGATGCACAGTAGTAGTTTCACTGTAACCTTTGTACACCTTCAAATTGTCGATGAAACAAAGAAACTGCATCGGGATTCAATCCCAAATTCACAATGGCGGTTTCTGTCCACAGGAGTAACATTTAGAAGAGTCGGCTGTTTGGGCCTTTCCAGGGAGCCCAGTGTTAGATTCCGACGCACAGTAGTAGTTTCACTGTAACCCTTGTACCTTCACATTGTCGATGAAACAAAGAAATTTCATCGGGATTCAACACCAAATTCACAATGGCGGTTTCTGTCCACAGGTGTAACATATAGAACAGTCTGCTGTTTGGGCCTCTCCTGGGAGCCCAGTGTTAGATTCCGATGCACAGTAGTAGTTTCACTAAAACCCTTGTACCTTCACATTGTCGATGAAACAAAGAAATTGCATCGGGATTCAACACCAAATTCACAATGGCGGTTTCTGTCCACAGGTGCAACATTTAGAAGAGTCCGCTGTTTGGGCCTCTCCTGGGAGTCCAGTGTTAGATTCCGATGCACAGTAGTAGTTTCACTGTAACCCTTGTACCTTCAAATTGTCGATGAAACAAAGAAATTGCATCGGGATTCAATCCCAAATTCACAATGGCGGTTTCTGTCCACAGGAGTAACATTTAGAAGAGTCTGCTGTTTGGGCCTCTCCTGGGAGCCCAGTGTTAGATTCCGATGCACAGTAGTAGTTTCACTGTAACCCTTGTACCTTCAAATTGTCGATGAAACAAAGAAATTGCATCGGAATTCAATCCCAAATTCACAATGGCGGTTTATGTCCACAGGAGTAACATTTAGAAGAGTCGGATGTTTGGGCCTCTTCTGGGAGCCCAGTGTTAGATTCCGATGCACAGTAGTAGTTTCACTGTAACCCTTGTACCTTCAAATTGTCTATGAAACAAAGAAACTGCATCGGGTTTCAATCCCAAATTCACGATGGCGGTTTCTGTCCACAGGAGTAACATGTATAAGAGTCTGCTGTTTGGGCCTCTCCTGGGAGCCCAGTGTTAGTTTCCAATGCACAGTAGTAGTTTCACTGTAACCCTAGTACACCTTCAAATTGTCGATGAAACAAAGAAACTGCATCGGGATTCAATCCCAAATTCACAATGGCGGTTTCTGTCCACAGGAGTAACATTTAGAAGAGTCTGCTGTTTGGGCCTCTCCTGGGAGCCCAGTTTAGATTCCGATGCACAGTAGTAGTTTCACTGTAACCCTTGTACCTTCACATTGTCGATGAAACAAAGAAATTGCATCGGGATTCAACACCAAATTCACAATGGCGGTTTCTGTCCACAGCTGTAACATTTAGAAGAGTCTGCTGTTTGGGCCTCTCCTGGGAGCCCAGTCATAGATTCCGATGCACAGTGGTAGTTTCACTGTAACCCTTTTACCTTCAAATTGTCGATGAAGCAAAGAAATTGCATCGGGATTCTATCCCAAATTCACAATGGCGGTTTCTGTCCACAGGAGTAACATTTAGAAGAGTCTGCTGTTTGGGCCTTTCCAGGGAGCCCAGTGTTAGATTCCGACGCACAGTAGTAGTTTCACTGTAACCCTTGTACCTTCACATTGTCGATGAAACAAAGAAATTTCATCGGGATTCAACACCAAATTCACAATGGCGGTTTCTGTCCACAGGTGTAACATATAGAACAGTCTGCTGTTTGGGCCTCTCCTGGGAGCCCAGTGTTAGATTCCGATGCACAGTAGTAGTTTCACTGTAACCCTTGTACCTTCAAATTGTCGATGAAACATAGAAATTGCATCGGGATTCAACACCAAATTCACAATGGCGGTTTCTGTCCACAGGTGCAACATTTAGAAGAGTCCGCTGTTTGGGCCTCTCCTGGGAGTCCAGTGTTAGATTCCGATGCACAGTAGTAGTTTCACTGTAACCCTTGTACCTTCAAATTGTCGATGAAACAAAGAAATTGCATCGGGATTCAATCCCAAATTCACAATGGCGGTTTCTGTCCACAGGAGTAACATTTAGAAGAGTCTGCTGTTTGGGCCTCTCCTGGGAGCCCAGTGTTAGATTCCGATGCACAGTAGTAGTTTCACTGTAACGCTTGTACCTTCAAATTGTCGATGAAACAAAGAAATTGCATCGGAATTCAATCCCAAATTCACAATGGTGGTTTATGGCCACAGGAGTAACATTTAGAAGAGTCTGCTGTTTGGGCCTCTCCTGGGAGCCCAGTGTTAGATTCCGATGCACAGTAGTAGTTTCACTGTAACCCTTGTACCTTCAAATTGTCGATGAAACAAAGAAATTGCATCGGGATTCAATCCCAAATTCACAATGGCGGTTTCTGTCCACAGGAGTAACATTTAGAAGAGTCTGCTGTTTGGGCCTCTCCTGGGAGCCCAGTGTTAGATTCCGATGCACAGTAGTAGTTTCACTGTAACCCTTGTACCTTCAAAGTGTCGATGAAACAAAGAAATTTCATCGGGATTCAACACCAAATTCACAAAGGCGGTTTCTGTCCACTGGTGTAACATATAGAACAGTCTGCTGTTTGGGCCACTCCTGGGAGCCCAGTGTTAGATTCCGATGCACAGTAGTAGTTTCACTGTAACCCTTGTACCTTCAAATTGTCGATGAAACAAAGAAATTGCATCGGAATTCAATCCCAAATTCACAATGGCGGTTTATGTCCACAGGTGCAACATTTAGAAGAGTCTGCTGTTTGGGCCTCTCCTGGGAGCCCAGTGTTAGATTCCAATGCACAGTAGTAGTTTCACTGTAACCCTTGTACCTTCAAATTGTCGATGAAACAAAGAAACTGCATCGGGATTCAATCCCAAATTCACAATGGCGGTTTCTGTCCACAGGAGTAACATTTAGAAGAGTCTGCTGTTTGGGCCTCTCCTGGGAGCCCAGTTTAGATTCCGATGCACAGTCGTAGTTTCACTGTAGCCCTTGTACCTTCACATTGTCGATGAAACAAAGAAATTGCTTCGGGATTCAACACCAAATTCACAATGGCGGTTTCTGTCCACAGGAGTAACATTTAGAAGAGTCTGCTGTTTGGGCCTCTCCTGGGAGCCCAGTGTTATATTCTGATGCACAACAGCAGGTTAACTGTAACCCTTATACCTTCACATTGTCGATGAAACAAAGAAATTGCTTCGGGATTCAACACCAAATTCACAATGGCGGTTTCTGTCCACAGGAGTAACATTTAGAAGAGTCTGCTGTTTGGGCCTCTCCTGGAAGCCCAGTGTTAGATTCCGATGCACAGTAGTAGTTTCACTGTAACCCTTGTACCTTCAAATTGTCGATGAAACAAAGAAATTGCATCGGGATTCAATCCCAAATTCACAATGGCGGTTTCTGTCCACAGGAGTAACATTTAGAAGAGTCTGCTGTTTGGGCCTCTCCTCGGAGCCCAGTGTTAGATTCCGATGTACAGTAGTAGTTTCACTGTAACCCTTGTAAATTCTAATTGTCGATGAAACAAAGAAATTGCATCGAGATTCAATCCCAAATTCACAATGAAGGTTTCTGTCCACAGGAGTAACGTTTAGAAGAGTCTCCTGTTTGGGCCTCTCTGGGAGCCCAGTGTTAGTTTCCGATGCACAGTAGTAGTTTCACTGTAACCTTTGTACACCTTCAAATTGTCGATGAAACGAAGAAACTGCACCGGGATTCAATCCCAAATTCACAATGGCGGTTTCTGTCCACAGGAGTAACATTTAGAAGAGTCTGCTGTTTGGGCCTCTCCTGGGAGCCCAGTTTAAATTCCGATGCACAGTAGTAGTTACACTGTAACCCTTGTACCCTCACATTGTCGATGAAACAACGAAATTGCTTCGGGATTCAGCACCAAGTTCACAATGGCGGTTACCGTCCACAGGAGTAACATTTAGAAGAGTCTGCTGTTTGGGCCTCTCCTGGGAGCCCAGTGTTAGATTCCGATGCACAGTAGTAGTTTCACTGTAACCCTTGTACCTTCACGTTGTCGATGAAACAAAGAAATTGCATCGGGATTCAACACCAAATTCACAATGGTGGTTTCTGTCCACAGGAGTAACATTTAGAAGAGGCTGCTGTTTGGGCCTCTCCTGGGAGCCCAGTTTAGATTCCGATGGACAGTAGTAGTTTCACTGTAACCCTTGTACCTTCAAATTGTCGATGAAACAAAGAAATTGCATCGGGATTCAATCCCAAATTCACAATGGCTGTTTCTGTCCACAGGAGTAACATTTAGAAGAGTCTGCTGTTTGGGCCTCTCCTGGGAGCCCAGTGTTAGATTCCGATGCACAGTAGTAGTTTCACTGTAACCCTTTTACCTTCAAATTGTCGATGAAGCAAAGAAATTGCATCGGGATTCAATCCCAAATTCACAATGGCGGTTTCTGTCCACAGGAGTAACATTTAGAAGAGTCTGCTGTTTGGGCCTTTCCAGGGAGCCCAGTGTTAGATTCCGACGCACAGTAGTAGTTTCACTGTAACCCTTGTACCTTCACATTGTCGCTGAAACAAAGAAATTTCATCGGGATTCAACACCAAATTCACAATGGCGGTTTCTGTCCACAGGTGTAACATACAGAACAGTCTGCTGTTTGGGCCTCTCCTGGGAGCCCAGTGTTAGATTCCGATGCACAGTAGTAGTTTCACTAATACCCTTGTACCTTCACATTGTCGATGAAACAAAGAAATTGCATCGGGATTCAACACCAAATTCACAATGGCAGTTTCTGTCCACAGGTGCAACATTTAGAAGAGTCCGCTGTTTGGGCCTCTCCTGGGAGTCCAGTGTTAGATTCCGATGCACAGTAGTAGTTTCACTGTAACCCTTGTACCTTCAAATTGTCGATGAAACAAAGAAATTGCATCGGGATTCAATCCCAAATTCACAATGGCGGTTTCTGTCCACAGGAGTAACATTTAGAAGAGTCTGCTGTTTGGGCCTCTCCTGGGAGCCCAGTGTTAGATTACGATGCACAGTAGTAGTTTCACTGTAACCCTTGTACCTTCAAATTGTCGATGAAACAAAGAAATTGCATCGGAATTCAATCCCAAATTCACAATGGCGGTTTATGTCCACAGGAGTAACATTTAGAAGAGTCGGATGTTTGGGCCTCTTTTGGGAGCCCAGTGTTAGATTCGGATGCACAGTAGTAGTTTCACTGTAACCCTTGTACCTTCACATTGTCGATGAAACAAAGAAATTGCTTCGGGATTCAGCAACCAAATTCACAATGGCGGTTTCTGTCCACAGGAGTAACATTTAGAAGAGTCTGCTGTTTGGGCCTCTCCTGGGAGCCCAGTGTTATATTCTGATGCACAACAGCAGGTTAACTGTAACCCTTATACCTTCACATTGTCGATGAAACAAAGAAATTGTGTGGGGATTCAACATAAAATTCACAGCGGCGGTTTCTGTCCACAGGAGGAACATTTAGAAGAGTCTGCTGTTTGGGCCTCTCCTGGGAGCCCAGTGTTGGATTCAGATGCACAGTAGTCGTTTCACTGTAACCCTTGTACATTCAAATTGTCGATGAAACAAAGAAATTGCATCGGGATTCAATCCCAAATTCACAATGGCGGTTTCTGTTCACAGGAGTAACATTTAGAAGGGTCTGCTGTTTGGGCCTCTCCTGGAAGCCCAGTGTTAGATTCCGATGCACAGTAGTAGTTCACTGTAACCCTTGTACCTTCAAATTGTCGATGAAACAAAGAAATTGCATCGGGATTCAATCCCAAATTCACAATGGCGGTTTCTGTCCACTGGAGTAACATTTAGAAGAGTCTGCTGTTTGGGCCCTTCCAGGGAGCCCAGTGTTAGATTCCGACGCACAGTAGTAGTTTCACTGTAACCCTTGTACCTTCACATTGTCGATGGAACAAAGAAATTTCATCGGGATTCAACACCAAATTCACAATGGCGGTTTCTGTCCACAGGTGTAACATATAGAACAGTCTGCTGTTTGGGCCTCTCCTGGGAGCCCAGTGTTAGATTCCGATGCACAGTAGTAGTTTCACTGTAACCCTTGTACCTTCAAATTGTCGATGAAACAAAGAAATTGCATCGGGATTCAACACCAAATTCACAATGGCGGTTTCTGTCCACAGGTGCAACATTTAGAAGAGTCCGCTGTTTGGGCCTCTCCTGGGAGTCCAGTGTTAGATTGCGATGCACAGTAGTAGTTTCACTGTAACCCTTGTACGTTCAAATTGTCGATGAAACAAAGAAATTGCATCGGGATTCAATCCCAAATTCACAATGGCGGTTGCTGTCCACAGGAGTAACATTTAGAAGAGTCTGCTGTTTGGGCCTCTCCTGGGAGCCCAGTGTTAGATTCCGATGCACAGTAGTAGTTTCACTGTAACCCTTGTACCTTCAAATTGTCGATGAAACAAAGAAATTGCATCGGAATTCAATCCCAAATTCACAATGGCGGTTTATGTCCACAGGAGTAACATTTAGAAGAGTCTGCTGTTTGGGCCTCTCCTGGGAGCCCAGTGTTAGATTCCGATGCACAGTAGTAGTTTCACTGTAACCCTTGTACCTTCAAATTGTCTATGAAACAAAGAAATTGCAACGGGATTCAATCGCAAATTCACAATGGTGGTTTCTGTCCACAGGAGTAACATTTAGAAGAGTCTGCTGTTTGGGCCTCTCCTGGGAGCCCAGTGTTAGATTCCGATGCACAGTAGTAGTTTCACTGTAACCCTTGTACCTTCAAATTGTCGATGAAACAAAGAAATTTCATCGGGATTCAACACCAAATTCACAATGGCGGTTTCTGTCCACAGGTGTAACATATAGAACAGTCTGCTGTTTGGGCCTCTCCTGGGAGCCCAGTGTTAGATTCCGATGCACAGTAGTAGTTTCACTGTAACCCTTGTACCTTCAAATTGTCGATGAAACAAAGAAATTGCATCGGGATTCAACACCAAATTCACAATGGCGGTTTCTGTCAACAGGTGTAACATATAGAACAGTCTGCTGTTTGGGCCTCTCCTGGGAGCCCAGTGTTAGATTCCGATGCACAGTAGTAGTTTCACTGTAACCCTTGTACCTTCAAATTGTCGATGAAACAAAGAAATTGCATCGGAATTCAATCCCAAATTCACAATGGCGGTTTATGTCCACAGGTGCAACATTTAGAAGAGTCTGCTGTTTGGGCCTCTCCTGGGAGCCCAGTGTTAGATTCCGATGCACAGTAGTAGTTTCACTGTAACCCTTGTAAATTCTAATTGTCGATGAAACAAAGAAACTGCATCGGGTTCAATCCCAAATTCACAATGGCGGTTTCTGTCCACAGGAGTAACAATTAGAAGAGTCTGCTGTTAGGGCCTCTCCTGGGAGCCCAGTTTAGATTCCGATGCACAGTAGGAGTTTCACTGTAACCCTTGTACCTTCACATTGTCGATGAAACAAAGAAATTGCTTCGGGATTCAACACCAAATTCACAATGGCGGTTTCTGTCCACAGGAGTCTGCTGTTTGCGCCTCTCCTGGGAGCCCAGTGTTAGATTCCGATGCACAGTAGTAGTTTCACTGTAACCCTTGTACCTTCAAATTGTCGATGAAACAAAAAAATTGCATCGGAATTCAATCCCAAATTCACAATGGCGGTTTATGTCCACAGGAGTAACATTTAGAAGAGTCTGCTGTTTGGGCCTCTCCTGGGAGCCCAGTGTTAGATTCCGATGCACAGTAGTAGTTTCACTGTAACCCTTGTACCTTCAAATTGTCTATGAAACAAAGAAATTGCATCGGGATTCAATCCCAAATTCACAATGGCGGTTTCTGTCCACAGGAGTAACATGTAGAAGAGTCTGCTGTTTGGGCCTCTCCTGGGAGCCCAGTGTTAGTTTCCAATGCACAGTAGTAGTTTCACTGTAACCCTAGTACACCTTCAAATTGTCGATGAAACAAAGAAACTGCATCGGGATTCAATCCTAAATTCACAATGGCGGTTTCTGTCCAAAGGAGTAACATTTAGAAGAGTCTGCTGTTTGGGCCTCTCCTGGGAGCCCAGTTTAGATTCCGATGCACAGTAGTAGTTTCACTGTAACCCTTGTACCTTCACATTGTCGATGAAACAAAGAAATTGCTTCGGGATTCAACACCAAATTCACAATGGCGGTTTCTGTCCACAGGAGTAACATTTAGAAGAGTCTGCCGTTTGGGCCTCTCCTGGGAGCCCAGTGTTAGATTCTGATGCACAACAGCAGGTTAACTGTAACCCTTATACCTGCACATTGTCGATGAAACAAAGAAATTGTGTGGGGATTCAACATAAAATTCACAACGGCGGTTTCTGTCCACAGGAGTAACATTTAGAAGAGTGTGCTGTTTGGGCCTCTCCTGGAAGCCCAGTGTTAGATTCCGATGCACAGTAGTAGTTCACTGTAACCCTTGTACCTTCAAATTGTCGATGAAACAAAGAAATTGCATCGGGATTCAATCCCAAATTCACAATGGCGGTTTCTGTCCACAGGAGTAACATTTAGAAGAGTCTGCTGTCTGGGCCTTTCCAGGGAGCCCAGTGTTACATTCCGACGCACAGTAGTAGTTTCACTGTAACCCTTGTACCTTCAAATTGTCGATGGAACAAAGAAATTGCATCGGGATTCAACACCAAATTCACAATGGCGGTTTCTGTCCACAGGTGCAACATTTAGAAGAGTCCGCTGTTTGGGCCTAGCCGGGGAGTCCAGTGTTAGATTCCGATGCACAGTAGTAGTTTCACTGTAACCCTCGTACCTTCAAATTGTCGATGAAACAAAGAAATTGCATCGGGATTCAATCCCAAATTCACAATGGCGGTTTCTGTCCACAGGAGTAACATTTAGAAGAGTCTGCTGTTTGGGCCTCTCCTGGGAGCCCAGTGCTAGATTCCGATGCACAGTAGTAGTTTCACTGTAACCCTTGTACCTTCAAATTGTCGATGAAACAAAGAAATTGCATCGGAATTCAATCCCAAATTCACAATGGCGGTTTATGTCCACAGGAGTAACATTTAGAAGAGTCTGCTGTTTGGGCCTCTCCTGGGAGCCCAGTGTTAGATTCCGGTGCACAGTAGTAGTTTCACTGTAACCATTGTACCTTCAAATTGTCTATGAAACAAAGAAATTGCATCGGGATTCAATCCCAAATTCACAATGGTGGTTTCTGTCCACAGGAGTAACATTTAGAAGAGTCTGCTGTTTGGGCCTCTCCTGGGAGCCCAGTGTTAGATTCCGATGCACAGTAGTAGTTTCACTGTAACCCTTGTACCTTCAAATTGTCGATGAAACAAAGAAATTGCATCGGGCTTCAATCCCAAATTCACAATGGCGGTTTCTGTCCACAGGAGTAACGTTTAGAAGAGTCTGCTGTTTGGGCCTCTCCTGGGAGCCCAGTGTTAGATTCCGATGCACAGTAGTAGTTTCACTGTAACCCTTATACCTTCACATTGTCGATGAAATAAAGAAATTGTGTGGGGATTCAACACAAAATTCACAACGGCGGTTTGTGTCCACAGGAGGAACATTTAGAAGAGTCTGCTGTTTGGGCCTCTCCTGGGAGCCCAGTGTTAGATTCCGATGCACAGTAGTAGTTTGACTGTAACTCTTGTACCTTCAAATTGTCGATGAAACAAAGAAATTGCATCGGGATTAAATCCCAAATTCACAATGGCGGTTTCTGTCCACAGGAGTAACATTTAGAAGAGTCTGCTGTTTGGGCCTCTCCTGGGAGCCCAGTTTAGATTCCGATGCACAGTAGTAGTTTCACTGTAACCCTTGTACCTTCACACTGTCGATGAAACAAAGAAATTGCTTCGGGATTCAACACCAAATTCACAATGGCGGTTTCTGTCCACAGGAGTAACATTTAGAAGAGTCTGCTGTTTGGGCCTCTCCTGGGAGCCCAGTGTTATATTCTGATGCACAACAGCAGGTTAACTGTAACCCTTATACCTTCACATTGTCGATGAAACAAAGAAATTGTGTGGGGATTCAACATAAAATTCACAACGGCGGTTTCTGTCCACAGGAGGAACATTTAGAAGAGTCTGCTGTTTGGGCCTCTCCTGGGAGCCCAGTGTTAGATTCCGATGCACAGTAGTAGTTTCACTGTAACCCTTATACCTTCACATTGTCGATGAAATAAAGAAATTGTGTGGGGATGCAACACAAAATTCACAACGGCGGTTTCTGTCCACAGGAGGAACATTTAGAAGAGTCTGCTGTTTGGGCCTCACCTGGGAGCCCAGTGTTGGATTCAGATGCTTAGTAGTAGTTTCACTGTAACCCTTGTACATTCAAATTGTCGATGAAACAAAGAAATTGCATCGGGATTCAATCCCAAATTCACAATGGCGGTTTCTGTCCACAGGAGTAACATTTAGAAGAGTCTGCTGTTTGGGCCTCTCCTGGGAGGCCAGTTTAAATTCCGATGCACAGTAGTAGTTTCACTGTAACCCTTGTACCTTCACGTTGTCGATGAAACAAAGAAATTGCATCGGGATTCAACACCAAATTCACAATGGCGGTTTCTGTCCACAGGTGTAACATATAGAACAGTCTGCTGTGTGGGCCTCTCCTGGGAGCCCAGTGTTAGATTCCGATGCACAGTAGTAGTTTCACTGTAACCCTTGTACCTTCAAATTGTCGATGAAACAAAGAAATTGCATCGGGCTTCAATCCCAAATTCACAATGGCGGTTTCTGTCCACAGGAGTAACGATTAGAAGAGTCTGCTGTTTGGGCCTCTCCTGGGAGCCCAGTGTTAGATTCCGATGCACAGTAGTAGTTTCACTGTAACCCTTATACCTTCACATTGTCGATGAAATAAAGAAATTGTGTGGGGATTCAACACAAAATTCACAACGGCGGTTTGTGTCCACAGGAGGAACATTTAGAAGAGTCTGCTGTTTGGGCCTCTCCTGGGAGCCCGGTGTTAGATTCCGATGCACAGTAGTAGTTTGACTGTAACCCTTGTACCTTCAAATTGTCGATGAAACAAAGAAATTGCATCGGGATTAAATCCCAAATTCACAATGGCGGTTTCTGTCCACAGGAGTAACATTTAGAAGAGTCTGCTGTTTGGGCCTCTCCTGGGAGCCCAGTTTAGATTCCGATGCACAGTAGTAGTTTCACTGTAACCCTTGTACCTTCACATTGTCGATGAAACAAAGAAATTGCTTCGGGATTCAACACCAAATTCACAATGGCGGTTTCTGTCCACAGGAGTAACATTTAGAAGAGTCTGCTGTTTGGGCCTCTCCTGGGAGCCCAGTGTTATATTCTGATGCACAACAGCAGGTTAACTGTAACCCTTATACCTTCACATTGTCGATGAAACAAAGAAATTGTGTGGGGATTCAGCATAAAATTCACAACGGCGGTTTCTGTCCACAGGAGGAACATTTAGAAGAGTCTGCTGTTTGGGCCTCTCCTGGGAGCCCAGTGTTGGATTCAGATGCACAGTAGTAGTTTCACTGTAATCCTTGTACATTCAAATTGTCGATGAAACAAAGAAATTGCATCGGGATTCAACACCAAATTCACAATGGCGGTTTCTGTCCACAGGTGTAACATATAGAACAGTCTGCTGTTTGGGCCTCTCCTGGGAGCCCAGTGTTAGATTCCGATGAACAGTAGTAGTTTCACTGTAACCCTTGTACCTTCAAATTGTCGATGAAACAAAGAAATTGCATCGGGATTCAATACCAAATTCACAATGGCGGTTTCTGTCCACAGGAGTAACATTTAGAAGAGTCTGCTGTTTGGGCCTCTCCTGGGAGCCCAGTGTTAGATTCCGATGCACAGTAGTAGTTTCACTGTAACCCTTGTACCTTCAAATTGTCTATGAAACAAAGAAATTGCATCGGGATTCAATCCCAAATTCACAATGGCGGTTTCTGTCCACAGGAGTAACATTTAGAAGAGTCTGCTGTTTGGGCCTCTCCTGGGAGCCCAGTGTTAGATTCCGATGCACAGTAGTAGTTTCACTGTAACCCTAGTACACCTTCAAATTGTCGATGAAACAAAGAAACTGCATCGGGATTCCATCCCAAATTCACAATGGCGGTTTCTGTCCACAGGAGTGACATTTAGAAGAGTCTGCTGTTTGGTCCTCTCCTGGGAGCCCAGTTTAGATTCCGATGCACAGTAGTAGTTTCACTGTAACCTTTGTACCTTCACATTGTCGATGAAACAAAGAAATTGCTTCGGGATTCAACACCAAATTCACAATGGCGGTTTCTGTCCACAGGAGTAACATTTAGAAGTGTCTGCTGTTTGGGCCTCTCCTGGGAGCCCAGTGTTATATTCTGATGCACAACAGCAGGTTAACTGTAACCCTTATACCTTCACATTGTCGATGAAACAAAGAAATTGTGTGGGGATTCAACATAAAATTCACAACGGCGGTTTCTGTCCACAGGAGGAACATTTAGAAGAGTCTGCTGTTTGGGCCTCTCCTGGGAGCCCAGTGTTTGTTTCAGATGCACAGTAGTAGTTTCACTGTAACCCTTGTACATTCAAATTGTCGATGAAACAAAGAAATTGCATCGGGATTCAATCCCAAATTCACAATGGCGGTTTCTGTCCACAGGAGTAACATTTAGAAGAGTCTGCTGTTTGGGCCTCTCCTGGAAGCCCAGTGTTAGATTCCGATGCACAGTAGTAGTTCACTGTAACCCTTGTACCTTCAAATTGTCGATGAAACAAAGAAATTGCATCGGGATTCAATCCCAAATTCACAATGGCGGTTTCTGTCCACAGGAGTAACATTTAGAAGAGTCTGCTGTTTGGGCCTTTCCAGGGAGCCCAGTGTTAGATTCCGACGCACAGTAGTAGTTTCACTGTAACCCTTGTACCTTCACATTGTCGATGAAACAAAGAAATTTCATCGGGATTCAACACCAAATTCACAATGGCAGCTTCTCTCCACAGGAGTAACATTTAGAGAGTCTGCTGTTTGGGCCTCTCCTGGGAGCCCAGTGTTAGATTCCGATGCACAGTAGTAGTTTCACTGTAACCCTTGTACCTTCAAATTGTCTATGAAACAAAGAAATTGCATCGGGATTCAATCCCAAATTCACAATGGCGGTTTATGTCCACAGGAGTAACATTTAGAAGAGTCTGCTGTTTTGGCCTCTCCTGGGAGCCCAGTGTTAGATTCCGATGCACAGTAGTAGTTTCACTGTAACCCTTGTACCTTCAAATTGTCGATGAAACTAAGAAATTTCATCGGGATTCAACACCAAATTCACAATGGCGGTTTCTGTCCACAGGTGTAATATATAGAACAGTCTGCTCTTTGGGCCTCTCCTGGGAGCCCAGTGTTAGATTCCGATGCACAGTAGTAGTTTCACTGTAACCCTTGTACCTTCAAATTGTCGATGAAACAAAGAAATTGCATCGGAATTCAATCCCAAATTCACAATGGCGGTTTATGTCCACAGGTGCAACATTTAGAAGAGTCTGCTGTTTGGGCCTCTCCTGGGAGCCCAGTGTTAGATTCCGATGGACAGTAGTAGTTTCACTGTAACCCTTGTACCTTCAAATTGTCGATGAAACAAAGAAACTGCATCGGGATTCAATCCCAAATTCACAATGGCGGTTTCTGTCCACAGGAGTAACATTTAGAAGAGTCTGGTGTTAGGGCCTCTCCTGGTAGCCCAGTTTAGATTCCGATGCACAGTAGTAGTTTCACTGTAACCCTTGTACCTTCACATTGTCGATGAAACAAAGAAATTGCTTCGGGATTCAACACCAAATTCACAATGGCGGTTTCTGTCCACAGGAGTAACATTTAGAAGAGTCTGCTGTTTGGGCCTCTCCTGGGAGCCCAGTGTTATATTCTGATGCACAACAGCAGGTTAACTGTAACCCTTATACCTTCACATTGTCGATGAAACAAAGAAATTGTGTGGGGATTCAACATAAAATTCACAACGGCGGTTTCTGTCCACAGGAGGAACATTTAGAAGAGTCTGCTGTTTGGGCCTCTCCTGGGAGCCCAGTGTTGGATTCAGATGCACAGTAGTAGTTTCACTGTAACCCTTGTACATTCAAATTGTCGATGAAACAAAGAAATTGCATCGGGATTCAATCCCAAATTCACAATGGCGGTTTCTGTCCACAGGAGTAACATTTAGAAGAGTCTGCTGTTTGGGCCTCTCCTGGGAGCCCATTTTAGATTCCGATGCACAGTGGTAGTTTCACTTTAACCCTTGTACCTTCAAATTGTCGATGAAACAAAGAAATTGCATCGGGATTCAATCCCAAATTCACAATGGCGGTTTCTGTCCACAGGAGTAACATTTAGAAGAGTCTGCTGTTTGGGCCTCTCCTAGGAGCCCAGTGTTCGATTCCGATGCACAGTAGTAGTTTCACTGTAATCCTTGTACATTCAAATTGTCGATGAAACAAAGAAATTGCATCGGGATTCAATCCCAAATTCACAATGAAGGTTTCTGTCCACAGGAGTAACATTTAGAAGAGTCTCCTGTTTG
Source organism: Schistocerca nitens (assembly GCF_023898315.1). Lineage (NCBI taxonomy): Eukaryota > Metazoa > Arthropoda > Insecta > Orthoptera > Acrididae > Schistocerca > Schistocerca nitens. Next base: position 178,012,154 of record NC_064623.1, read on the forward strand.
GGCCACTCTGGGAGCCCAGTGTTAGTTTCCGATGCACAGTAGTAGTTTCACTGTAAACTTTGTACACCTTCAAATTGTCGATGAAACAAAGAAACTGCATCGGGATTCAATGCCAAATTCACAATGGCGGTTTCTGTCCACAGGAGTAACATTTAGAAGAGTCTGCTGTTTGGGCCTCTCGTGGGAGCCCAGTTTAAATTCCGATGCACAGCAGTAGTTTCACTGTAACCCTTGTACCTTCACATTGTCGATGAAACATCGAAATTGCTTCGGGATTCAACACCAAGTTCACAATGGCAGTTTCCGTCCACAGGAGTAACATTTAGAAGAGTCTGCTGTTTGGGCCTCTCCTGGGAGCCCAGTGTTAGATTCCGATGCACAGTAGTAGTTTCACTGTAACCCTTGTACCTTCAAATTGTCGATGAAGCAAAGAAATTGCATCGGGATTCAATCCCAAATTCACAATGGCGGTTTCTGTCCACAGGAGTAAAATTTAGAAGAGTCTGCTGTTTGGGCCTTTCCAGGGAGCCCAGTGTTAGATTCCGACGCACAGTAGTAGTTTCACTGTAACCCTTGTACCTTCACATTGTCGATGAAACAAAGAAATTTCATCGGGATTCAACACCAAATTCACAATGGCGGTTTTTGTCCACAGGTGTAACTTATAGAGCAGTCTGCTGTTTGGGCCTCTCCTGGGAGCCCAGTGTTAGATTCCGATGCACAGTAGTAGTTTCACTAAAACCCTTGTACCTTCACATTGTCGATGAAACAAAGAAATTGCATCGGGATTCAACACCAAATTCACAATGGCGGTTTCTGTCCACAGGTGCAACATTTAGAAGAGTCCGCTGTTTGGGCCTCTCCTGGGAGTCCAGTGTTAGATTCCGATGCACAGTAGTAGTTTCACTGTAACCCTTGTACCTTCAAATTGTCGATGAAACAAAGAAATTGCATCGGGATTCAATCCCAAATTCACAATGGCGGTTTCTGTCCACAGGAGTAACATTTAGAAGAGTCTGCTGTTTGGGCCTCTCCTGGGAGCCCAGTGTTAGATTCCGATGCACAGTAGTAGTTTCACTGTAACCCATGTACCTTCAAATTGTCGATGAAACAAAGAAATTGCATCGGAATTCAATCCCAAATTCACAATGGCGGTTTGTGTCCACAGGAGTAACATTTAGAAGAGTCTGCTGTTTGGGCCTCTCCTGGGAGCCCAGTGTTAGATTCCGATGGACAGTAGTAGTTTCACTGTAACCCTTGTACCTTCAAATTGTCTATGAAACAAAGAAATTGCATCGGGATTCAATCCCAAATTCACAATGGCGGTTTCTGTCCACAGGAGTAACATTTAGAAGAGTCTGCTGTTTGGGCCTCTCCTGGGAGCCCAGTGTTAGTTTCCAATGCACAGTAGTAGTTTCACTGTAACCCTAGTACACCTTCAAATTGTCGATGAAACAAAAAAACTGCATCGGGATTCAATCCCAAATTCACAATGGCGGTTTCTGTCCACAGGAGTAACATTTAGAAGAGTCTGCTGTTTGGGCCTCTCCTGGGAGCCCAGTGTTATATTCTGATGCACAACAGCAGGTTAACTGTAACCCTTATACCCTCACATTGTCGATGAAACAAAGAAATTGTGTGGGGATTCAACATAAATTTCACAACGGCGGTTTCTGTCCACAGGAGGAACATTTAGAAGAGTCTGCTGTTTGGGCCTCTCCTGGGAGCCCAGTGTTGGATTCAGATGCACAGTAGTAGTTTCACTGTAACCCTTGTACATTCAAATTGTCGATGAAACAAAGAAATTGCATCGGGATTCAATCCCAAATTCACAATGGCGGTTTCTGTCCACAGGAGTAACATTTAGAAGAGTCTGCTGTTTGGGCCTCTCCTGGAAGCCCAGTGTTAGATTCCGATGCACAGTAGTAGTTCACTGTAACCCTTGTATCTTCAAATTGTCGATGAAACAAAGAAATTGCATCGGGATTCAATCCCAAATTCACAATGGCGGTTTCTGTCCACAGGAGTAACATTTAGAAGAGTCTGCTGTTTGGTCCTCTCCTGGGAGCCCAGTGATAGATTCCGATGCACAGTAGTAGTTTCACTGTAACCCTTGTACCTTCAAATTGTCGATGAATCAAAGAAATTGCATCGGGATTCAATCCCAAATTCACAATGGCGGTTTCTGTCCACAGGAGTAACATTTAGATGAGTCTGCTGTCTGGGCCTCTCCTGGGAGCCCAGTGTTAGTTTCCAATGCACAGTAGTAGTTTCACTGTAACCCTAGTACACCTTCAAATTGTCGATGAAACAAAGAAACTGCATCGGGATTCAATCCCAAATTCACAATGGCGGTTTCTGTCCACAGGAGTAACATTTAGAAGAGTCTGCTGTTTGGGCCTCTCCTGGGAGCCCAGTTTAGATTCCGATGCACAGTAGTAGTTTCACTGTATCCCTTGTACCTTCACATTGTCGATGAAACAAAGAAATTGCTTCGGCATTCAACACCAAATTCACAATGGCGGTTTCTGTCCACTGGAGTTACATTTAGAAGAGTCTGCTGTTTGGGCCTCTCCTGGGAGCCTAGTGTTAGACTCTGATGCACAACAGCAGGTTAACTGTAACCCTTATACCTTCACATTGTCGATGAAACAAAGAAATTGTGTGGGGATTCAACATAAAATTCACAACGGCGGTTTCTGTCCACAGGAGGAACATTTAGAAGAGTCTGCTGTTTGGGCCTCTCCTGGGAGCCCAGTGTTGGATTCAGATGCACAGTAGTAGTTTCACTGTAACCCTTGTACATTCAAATTGTCGATGAAACAAAGAAATTGCATCGGGATTCAATCCCAAATTCACAATGGCGGTTTCTGTCCACTGGAGTAACATTTAGAAGAGTCTGCTGTTTGGGCCTCTCCTGGGAGCCCTGTGTTAGATTCAGATGCACAGTAGTAGTTTCACTGTAACCCTTGTACCTTCAAATTGTCGATGACACAAAGAAATTGAACCGGGATTCAATCCCAAATTCACAATGGCGGTTTCTGTCCACAGGAGTAACATTTAGAAGAGTCTGCTGTTTGGGCCTCTCCTGGAAGCCCAGTGTTAGATTCCGATGCACAGTAGTAGTTCACTGTAACCCTTGTACCTTCAAATTGTCGATGATACAAAGAAATTGCATCGGGATTCAATCCCAAATTCACAATTTCGGTTACTGTCCACAGGAGTAACATTTAGAAGAGTCTGCTGTTTGGGCCTCTCCTGGGAACCCAGTTTAGATTCCGATGCACAGTGGTAGTTTCACTTTAACCCTTGCACCCTCAAATTGTCGATGAAACAAAGAAATTGCATCGGGATTCAGTCCGAAATTCACTATGGCGGTTTCTGTCCACAGGAGTAACATTTAGAAGAGTCTGTTGTTTGGGCCTCTCCTGGGAGCCCAGTGTTAGATTCTGATGCACAACAGCAGGTTAACTGTAACCCTTATACCTTCACATTGTCGATGAAACAAAGAAATTGTGTTGGGATTCAACATAAAATTCACAACGGCGGTTTCTGTCCACAGGAGGAACGTTTAGAAGAGTCTGCTGTTTGGGCCTCTCCTGGGAGCCCAGTGTTAGATTCCGATGCACAGTAGTAGTTTCACTGTAACCCTTGTACCTTCAAATTGTCGATGAAACAAAGAAATTGCATCGGGATTCAATCCCAAATTCACAATGGCGGTTTCTGTCCATAGGAGTAACATTTAGAAGAGTCTGCTGTTTGGGCCTCTTTTGGGAGCCCAGTGTTAGTTTCCAATGCACAGTAGTAGTTTCACTGTAACCCTAGTACACCTTCAAATTGTCGATGAAACCAAGAAACTGCATCGGGATTCAATCCCAAATTCACAATGGCGGTTTCTGTCCACAGGAGTAACATTTAGAAGAGTCTGCTGTTTGGGCCTCTCCTGGGAGCCCAGTTTAGATTCCGATGCACAGTAGTAGTTTCACTGTAACCCTTGTACCTTCACATTGTCGATGAAACAAAGAAATTGCTTCGGGATTCAACACCAAATTCACAATGGCGGTTTCTGTCCACAGGAGTAACATTTAGAAGAGTCTGCTGTTTGGGCCTCTCCTGGGAGCCCAGTGTTATATTCTGATGCACAACAGCAGGTTAACTGTAACCCTTATACCTTCACATTGTCGATGAAACAAAGAAATTGTGTGGGGATTCAACATAAAATTCACAACGGCGGTTTCTGTCCACAGGAGGAACATTTAGAAGAGTCTGCTGTTTGGGCCTCTCCTGGGAGCCCAGTGTTGGATTCAGATGCACAGTAGTAGTTTCACTGTAACCCTTGTACATTCAAATTGTCGATGAAACAAAGAAATTGCATCGGGATTCAATCCCAAATTCACAATGGCGGTTTCTGTCCACAGGAGTAACATTTAGAAGAGTCTGTTGTTTGGGCCTCTCCTGGAAGCCCAGTGTTAGATTCCGATGCACAGTAGTAGTTCACTGTAACCCTTGTACCTTCAAATTGTCGATGAAACAAAGAAATTGCATCGGGATTCAATCCCAAATTCACAATGGCGGTTTCTTTCCACAGGAGTAACATTTAGAAGAGTCTGCTGTTTGGGCCTCTCCTGGGAGCCCAGTTTAGATTCCGATGCACAGTGGTAGTTTCACTTTTACCCTTGTACCTTCAAATTGTCGATGAAACAAAGAAATTGCATCGCGATTCAATCCGAAAATCACAATGGCGGTTTCTGTCCACAGGAGTAACATTTAGAAGAGTCTGCTGTTTGGGCCTCTCCTGGGAGCCCAGTGTTAGATTCCGATGCACAGTAGTAGTTTCACTGCAACCCTTGTACCTTCAAATTGTCGATGAAACAAAGAAATTGCATCGGGTTTCAATTCCAAATTCACAATGGCGGTTTCTGTCCACAGGAGTAACATTTAGAAGAGTCTGCTGTTTGGGCCTCTCCTGGGAGCCCAGTGTTAGATTCCGATGAACAGTAGTAGCTTCACTCTAACCCTTATACCTTCACATTGTCGATGAAATAAAGAAATTGTGTGGGGATTCAACACAAAATCCACAACGGCGGTTTGTGTCCACAGGAGGAACATTTAGAAGAGTCTGCTGTTTGGGCCTCTTTTGGGAGCCCAGTGTTAGATTCCGATGCACAGTAGTAGTTTCACTGTAACCCTTATACCTTCAAATTGTCGATGAAACAAAGAAATTGCATCGGGATTCAATCCCAATTTCACAATGGCGGTTTCTGTCCACAGGAGTAACATTTAGAAGAGTCTGCTGTTTGGGCCTCTCCTGGGAGCCCAGTATTAGATTCCGATGCACAGTAGTAGTTTCACTGTAACCCTTGTACCTTCAAATTGTCGATGAAACAAAGAAATTGCATCGGGATTCAATCCCAAATTCACAATGGCGGTTTCTGTCCACAGGAGTAACATTTAGAATAGTCTGCTGTTTGGGCCTCTCCTGGGAGCCCAGTGTTAGATTCCGATGCACAGTAGTAGTTTCACTGTAACCCTTGTACCTTCCGATTGTCGATGAAACAAAGAAATTGCATCGGGATTCAATCCCAAATTCACAATGGCAGTTTCTGTCCACAGGAGTAACATTTGGAAGAGTCTGCTGTTTGGGCGTCTCGTGGGAGACTAGTGTTAGATTCAGATGCACAGTCGTAGTTTCACTGTAACCCTTGTACCTTCAAATTGTCGATGAAACAAAGAAATTGCATCGGGATTCAATCCCAAATTCACAATGGCGGTTTCTGACCACAGGAGTAACATTTAGAAGAGTCTGCTGTTTAAGCCTCTCCTGGGAGCCCAGTGTTAGATTCCGATGCACAGTAGTAGTTTCACTGTAACCCTTATACCTTCACATTGTCGATGAAACAAAGAAATTGTGTGGGGATTCAACATCAAATTCACAACGGGGGTTGTTTCCACAGGAGGAACATTTAGAGGAGTCTGCTGTTTGGGCCTCTTTTGGAGCCCAGTGTTAGATTCCGATGCACAGTAGTAGTTTTACTGTAACCCTTGTACCTTCAAATTGTCGATGAAACAAAGAAATTGCATCGGGATTCAATCCCAAATTCACAATGGCGGTTTCTGTCCACAGGAGTAACATTTAGAATTGTCTGCTGTTTGGGCCTCTCCTGGGAGCCCAGTGTTAGATTCCGATGCACAGTAGTAGTTTCACTGTAACCCTTGTACCTTCAGATTGTCGATGAAACAAAGAAATTGCATCGGGATTCAATCCCAAATTCACGATGGCGGTTTCTGTCCACAGGAGTAACATTTAGAAGAGTCTGCTGTTTGGGCGTCTCGTGGGAGCCCAGTGTTAGATTCAGATGCACAGTAGTAGTTTCACTGTAACCCTTGTACCTTCAAATTGTCGATGAAACAAAGAAATTGCATCGGGTTTCAATCCCAAATTCACAATGGCGGTTTCTGTCCACAGGAGTAACATTTAGAAGAGTCTGCTGTTTGGGCGTCTCGTGGGAGCCCAGTGTAAAATTCAGATGTACAGTAGTAGTTTCACTGTAACCCTTGTACCTTCAAATTGTCGATGAAACAAAGAAATTGCATCGGGATTCAAAATACCAAATTCACAATGGCGGTTTCTGTCCACAGGAGTAACATTTAGAAGAGTCTGCTGTTTGGGCCTCTCCTGGGAGCCCAGTGTTAGATTCCGATGCACACTAGTAGTTTCACTGTAACCCTTATACCTTCACATTGTCGATGAAACAAAGAAATTGTGTGGGGATTCAACACAAAATTCACAACGGCGGTTTGTGTCCACAAAAGGAACATTTAGAAGAGTCTGCTGTTTGGGCCTCTTTTGGGAGTACAGTGTTAGATTCCGATGCACAGTAGTAGTTTCACTGTAACCCTTGTACTTTCAGATTGGAGATGAAACAAAGAAATTGCATCGGGATTCAATCCCAAATTCACAATGGCGGTTACTGTCCAAAGAGTAACATTTGGAAGAGTCTGCTGTTTGGGCCTCTCCTGGGAGCCCAGTGTTAGATTCCGATGCACAGTAGTAGTTTCACTGTAACCCTTGTACCTTCAAATTGCCGATGAAACAAAGATATTGCATCGGGATTCAATCCCAAATTCACAATGGCGGTTTCTGTCCACAGGAGTAACATTTAGAAGAGTCTGCTGTTTGGGCCTCTCCTGGGAGCCCAGTGTTAGATTCCGATGCACTGTAGTAGTTTCACTGTAACCCTTGTACCTTCAAATTGTCGATGAAACAAAGAAATTGGATCGGGATTCAATCCCAAATTCACAATGGCGGTTTCTGTCCACAGGAGTAACATTTAGAAGAGTCTGCTGTTTGGGCCTCTCCTGGGAGCCCAGTGTTAGATTCCGATGCACAGTAGTAGTTTCACTGTAACCCTTGTACCTTCAAATTGTCGATGAAACAAAGAAATTGCATCGGGTTTCAATCCCAAATTCACAATGGCGGTTTCTGTCCACAGGAGTAACATTTAGAAGAGTCTGCTGTTTGGGCCTCTTTTGGGAGCCCAGTGTTAGATTCCGATGCACAGTAGTAGTTTCACTGTAACCCTTGTACCTTCAAATTGTCGATGAAACAAAGAAATTGCATCGGGATCCAAAATACCAAATTCACAATGGTGGTTTCTGTCCACAGGAGTAACATTTAGAAGAGTCTGCTGTTTGGGCCTCTCCTGGGAGCCCAGTGTTAGATTCCGATGCACACTAGTAGTTTCACTGTAACCCTTATACCTTCACATTGTCGATGAAACAAAGAAATTGTGTGGGGATTCAACACAAAATTCACAACGGCGGTTTGTGTCCACAAAAGGAACATTTAGAAGAGTCTGCTGTTTGGGCCTCTTTTGGGAGCCCAGTGTTAGATTCCGATGGACAGTAGTAGTTTCACTGTAACCCTTGTACCTTCAAATTGTCGATGAAACAAAGAAATTGCATCGGGATTCAATCCCAAATTCACAATGGCGGTTTCTGTCCACAGGAGTAACATTTAGAAGAGTCTGCTGTTTGGGCCTCTCCTGGGAGCCCAGTGTTAGATTCCGATGCACAGTAGTAGTTTCAGTGTAACCCTTGTACCTTCACATTGTCGATGAAACAAAGAAATTGCATCGGGATTCAATCCCAAATTCACAATGGCGGTTACTGTCCAAAGAGTAACATTTAGAAGAGTCTGCTGTTTGGGCCTCTCCTGGGAGCCCAGTGTTAGATTCCGATGCACAGTAGTAGTTTCACTGTAACCCTTGTACCTTCAAATTGCCGATGAAACAAAGAAATTGCATCGGGATTCAATCCCAAATTCACAATGGCGGTTTCTGTCCACAGGAGTAACATTTAGAAGAGTCTGCTGTTTGGGCCTCTCCTGGGAGCCCAGTGTTAGATTCCGATGCACAGTAGTAGTTTCACTGTAACCCTTGTAGCTTCAAATTGTCGATGAAACAAAGAAATTACATCGGGATTCAATCCCAAATTCACAATGGCGGTTTCTGTCCACAGGAGTAACATTTAGAAGAGTCTGCTGTTTGGGCCTCTCCTGGGAGCCCAGTGTTAGATTCCGATGCACAGTTGTAGTTTCAGTGTAACCCTTGTACCTTCACATTGTCGATGAAACAAAGAAATTGCATCGGGATTCAATCTCAAATTCACAATGGCGGTTTCTGTCCACAGGAGTAACATTTAGAAGAGTCTGCTGTTTGGGCCTCTCCTGGGAGCCCAGTGTTAGATTCCGATGCACTGTAGTAGTTTCACTGTAACCCTTGTACCTTCAAATTGTCGATGAAACAAAGAAATTGCATCGGGATTCAATCCCAAATTCACAATGGCGGTTTCTGTCCACAGGAGTAACATTTAGAAGAGTCTGCTGTTTGGGCCTCTCCTGGGAGCCCAGTGTTAGATTCCGATGCACAGTAGTAGTTTCACTGTAACCCTTGTACCTTCAAATTGTCGATGAAACAAAGAAATTGCATCGGGTTTCAATCCCAAATTCACAATGGCGGTTTCTGTCCACAGGAGTAACATTTAGAAGAGTCTGCTGTTTGGGCCTCTTTTGGGAGCCCAGTGTTAGATTCCGATGCACAGTAGTAGTTTCACTGTAACCCTTGTACCTTCAAATTGTCGATGAAACAAAGAAATTGCATCGGGATTCAATCCCAAATTCACAATGGCGGTTTCTGACTACAGGAGTAACATTTAGAAGAGTCTGCTGTTTGGGCCTCTCCTGGGAGCCCAGTGTTAGATTCCGATGCACAGTAGTAGTTTCACTGTAAGCCTTGTACCTTCTAATTGTCGATATAACAAAGATATTGCATCGGGATTCAAAATACCAAATTCACAATGGCGGTTTCTGTCCACAAGAGTAACATTTAGAAGAGTCTGCTGTTTGGGCCTCTCCTGGGAGCCCAGTGTTAGATTCCGATGCACACTAGTAGTTTCACTGTAACCCTTATACCTTCACATTGTCGATGAAACAAAGAAATTGTGTGGGGATTCAACACAAAATTCACAACGGCGGTTTGTGTCCACAAGAGGAACATTTAGAACTGTCTGCTGTTTGGGCCTCTCCTGGGAGCCCAGTGTTAGATTCCGATGCACAGTAGTAGTTTCACTGTAACCCTTGTACCTTCAGATTGTCGATGAAACAAAGAAATTGCATCGGGATTCAATCCCAAATTCACAATGGCGGTTTCTGTCCACAGGAGTAACATTTAGAAGAGTCTGCTGTTTGGGCGTCTCGTGGGAGCCCAGTGTTAGATTCAGATGCACAGTAGTAGTTTCACTGTAACCCTTGTACCTTCAAATTGTCGATGAAACAAAGAAATTGCATCGGGTTTCAATCCCAAATTCACAATGGCGGTTTCTGTCCACAGGAGTAACATTTAGAAGAGTCTGCTGTTTGGGCGTCTCGTGGGAGCCCAGTGTAAAATTCAGATGTACAGTAGGAGTTTCACTGTAACCCTTGTACCTTCAAATTGTCGATGAAACAAAGAAATTGCATCGGGATTCAAAATACCAAATTCACAATGGCGGTTTCTGTCCACAGGAGTAACATTTAGAAGAGTCTGCTGTTTGGGCCTCTCCTGGGAGCCCAGTGTTAGATTCCGATGCACACTAGTAGTTTCACTGTAACCCTTATACCTTCACATTGTCGATGAAACAAAGAAATTGTGTGGGGATTCAACACAAAATTCACAACGGCGGTTTGTGTCCACAAAAGGAACATTTAGAAGAGTCTGCTGTTTGGGCCTCTTTTGGGAGTACAGGGTTAGATTCCGATGCACAGTAGTAGTTTCACTGTAACCCTTGTACTTTCAGATTGGAGATGAAACAAAGAAATTGCATCGGGATTCAATCCCAAATTCACAATGGCGGTTACTGTCCAAAGAGTAACATTTAGAAGAGTCTGCTGTTTGGGCCTCTCCTGGGAGCCCAGTGTTAGATTCCGATGCACAGTAGTAGTTTCACTGTAACCCTTGTACCTTCAAATTGTCGATGAAACAAAGAAATTGCATCGGGATTCAATCCCAAATTCACAATGGCGGTTTCTGTCCACAGGAGTAACATTTAGAAGAGTCTGCTGTTTGGGCCTCTCCTGGGAGCCCAGTGTTAGATTCCGATGCACAGTTGTAGTTTCACTGTAACCCTTGTACCTTCAAATTGTCGATGAAACAAAGAAATTGCATCGGGATTCAATCTCAAATTGCCAATGGCAGTTTCTGTCCAACGGAGTAAGATTTAGAAGAGTCTGCTGTTTGGGCCTCTCCTGGGAGCCCAGTGTTAGATTCCGATGCACTGTAGTAGTTTCACTGTAACCCTTGTACCTTCAAATTGTCGATGAAACAAAGAAATTGGATCGGGATTCAATCCCAAATTCACAATGGCGGTTTCTGTCCACAGGAGTAACATTTAGAAGAGTCTGCTGTTTGGGCCTCTCCTGGGAGCCCAGTGTTAGATTCCGAAGCACAGTAGTAGTTTCACTGTAACCCTTGTACCTTCAAATTGTCGATGAAACTAAGAAATTGCATCGGGTTTCAATCCCAAATTCACAATGGCGGTTTCTGTCCACAGGAGTAACATTTAGAAGAGTCTGCTGTTTGGGCCTCTTTTGGGAGCCCAGTGTTAGATTCCGATGCACAGTAGTAGTTTCACTGTAACCCTTGTACCTTCAAATTGTCGATGAAACAAAGAAATTGCATCGGCATCCAAAATACCAAATTCACAATGGCGGTTTCTGTCCACAGGAGTAACATTTAGAAGAGTCTGCTGTTTGGGCCTCTCCTGGGAGCCCAGTGTTAGATTCCGATGCACACTAGTAGTTTCACTGTAACCCTTATACCTTCACATTGTCGATGAAACAAAGAAATTGTGTGGGGATTCAACACAAAATTCACAACGGCGGTTTGTGTCCACAAAAGGAACATTTAGAAGAGTCTGCTGTTTGGGCCTCTTTTGGGAGCCCAGTGTTAGATTCCGATGGACAGTAGTAGTTTCACTGTAACCCTTGTACCTTCAGATTGTCGATGAAACAAAGAAATTGCATCGGGATTCAATCCCAAATTCACAATGGCAGTTTCTGTCCACAGGAGTAAGATTTAGAAGAGTCTGCTGTTTGGGCGTCTCCTGGGAGCCCAGTGTTAGATTCCGATGCACAGTAGTAGTTTCACTGTAACCCTTGTACCTTCAAATTGTCGATGAAACAAAGAAATTGCATCGGGATTCAATCCCAAATTCACAATGGCGGTTTCTGTCCACAGGAGTAACATTTAGAAGAGTCTGCTGTTTAAGCCTCTCCTGGGAGCCCAGTGTTAGATTCCGATGCACAGTAGTAGTTTCACTGTAACCCTTATACCTTCACATTGTCGATGAAACAAAGAAATTGTATGGGGATTCAACATCAAATTCACAACGGCGGTTTGTGTCCACAGGAGGAACATTTAGAAGAGTCTGCTGTTTGGGCCTCTCCTGGGAGCCCAGTGTTAGATTCCGATGCACAGTAGTAGTTTCACTGTAACCCTTGTACCTTCAAATTGTCGATGAAACAAAGAAATTGCATCGGGATTCAATCCCAAATTCACAATGGCGGTTTCTGTGCACAGGAGTAACATTTAGAAGAGTCTGCTGTTTGGGCCTCTCCTGGGAGCCCAGTGTTAGATTCCGATGCACAGTAGTAGTTTCAGTGTAACCCTTGTACCTTCACATTGTCGATGAAACAAAGAAATTGCATCGGGATTCAATCCCAAATTCACAATGGCGGTTACTGTCCAAAGAGTAACATTTAGAAGAGTCTGCTGTTTGGGCCTCTCCTGGGAGCCCAGTGTTAGATTCCGATGCACAGTAGTAGTTTCACTGTAACCCTTGTACCTTCAAATTGCCGATGAAACAAAGAAATTGCATCGGGATTCAATCCCAAATTCACAATGGCGGTTTCTGTCCACAGGAGTAACATTTAGAAGAGTCTGCTGTTTGGGCCTCTCCTGGGAGCCCAGTGTTAGATTCCGATGCACAGTAGTAGTTTCACTGTAACCCTTGTAGCTTCAAATTGTCGATGAAACAAAGAAATTACATCGGGATTCAATCCCAAATTCACAATGGCGGTTTCTGTCCACAGGAGTAACATTTAGAAGAGTCTGCTGTTTGGGCCTCTCCTGGGAGCCCAGTGTTAGATTCCGATGCACAGTTGTAGTTTCAGTGTAACCCTTGTACCTTCAAATTGTCGACGAAACAAAGAAATTGCATCGGGATTCAATCTCAAATTCACAATGGCGGTTTCTGTCCACAGGAGTAACATTTAGAAGAGTCTGCTGTTTGGGCCTCTCCTGGGAGCCCAGTGTTAGATTCCGATGCACTGTAGTAGTTTCACTGTAACCCTTGTACCTTCAAATTGTCGATGAAACAAAGAAATTGCATCGGGATTCAATCCCAAATTCACAATGGCGGTTTCTGTCCACAGGAGTAACATTTAGAAGAGTCTGCTGTTTGGGCCTCTCCTGGGAGCCCAGTGTTAGATTCCGATGCACAGTAGTAGTTTCACTGTAACCCTTGTACCTTCAAATTGTCGATGAAACAAAGAAATTGCATCGGGTTTCAATCCCAAATTCACAATGGTGGTTTCTGTCCACAGGATTAACATTTAGAAGAGTCTGCTGTTTGGGCCTCTTTTGGGAGCACAGTGTTAGATTCCGATGCACAGTAGTAGTTTCACTGTAACCCTTGTACCTTCAAATTGTCGATGAAACAAAGAAATTGCATCGGGATTCAATCCCAAATTCACAATGGCGGTTTCTGTCTACAGGAGTAACATTTAGAAGAGTCTGCTGTTTGGGCCTCTCCTGGGAGCCCAGTGTTAGATTGCGATGCACAGTAGTAGTTTCACTGTAAGCCTTGTACCTTCAAATTGTCGATGAAACAAAGATATTGCATCGGGATTCAAAATACCAAATTCACAATGGCGGTTTCTGTCCACAGGAGTAACATTTAGAAGAGTCTGCTGTTTGGGCCTCTCCTGGGAGCCCAGTGTTAGATTCCGATGCACACTAGTAGTTTCACTGTAACCCTTATACCTTCACATTGTCGATGAAACAAAGAAATTGTGTGGGGATTCAACACAAAATTCACAACGGCGGTTTGTGTCCACAAGAGGAACATTTAGAAGAGTCTGCTGTTTGGGCCTCTTTTGTGAGCCCAGTGTTAGATTCCGATGCACAGTAGTAGTTTCACTGTAACCCTTGTACCTTCAAATTGTCGATAAAACAAAGAAATTGCATCGGGATTCAATCCCAAATTCACAATGGCGGTTTCTGTCCACAGGAGTAACATTTAGAAGAGTCTGCTGTTTGGGCCTCTCCTGGGAGCCCAGTGTTAGATTCCGATGCACAGTTGTAGTTTCACTGTAACCCTTGTACCTTCAAATTGTCGATGACACAAAGAAATTGCATCGGGATTCAATCCCAAATTCACAATGGCGGTTTCTGTCCACAAGAGTAACATTTAGAAGAGTCTGCTGTTTGGGCCTCTCCTGTAAGCCCAGTGTTAGATTCCGATGCACAGTAGTAGTTCACTGTAACCCTTGTACCGTCAAATTGTCGATGAAACAAAGAAATGGCATCGGGATTCAATCCCAAATTCACAATGGCGGTTTCTGTCCACAGGAGTAACATTTAGAAGAGTCTGCTGGTTTGGCCTCTCATGGGAGCCCAGTGTTAGTTTCCGATGCACAGTAGTAGTTTCACTGTAACCCTTGTACACCTTCAAATTGTCGATGAAACAAAGAAACTGCATCGGGATTCAATCCCAGATTCACAATGGCGGTTTCTGTCCACAGGAGTAACATTTAGAAGAGTCTGCTGTTTGGGCCTCTCCTGGGAGCCCAGTTTAGATTCCGATGCCCAGTAGTAATTTCACTGTAACCCTTGTACCTTCAAATTGTCGATGACACAAAGAAATTGCATCGGGATTCAATCCCAAATTCACAATGGTAGTTTCTGTCCACAGGAGTAACATTTAGAAGAGTCTGCTGTTTGGGCCTCTCCTGTAAGCCCAGTGTTAGATTCCGATGCACAGTAGTAGTTCACTGTAATCCTTGTACCGTCAAATTGTCGATGAAACAAAGAAATTGCATCGGGATTAAATCCCAAATTCACAATGGCGGTTTCTGTCCACAGGAGTAACATTTAGAAGAGTCTGCTGTTTGGGCCTCTCCTGCGAGCCCAGTTTAGATTCCGATGCACAGTGGTAGTTTCACTTTAACCCTTGTACCTTCAAATTGTCGATGAAACAAAGAAATTGCATCGGGATTCAATCCCAAATTCACAATGGCGGTTTCTGTCCACAGGAGTAACATTTAGAAGAGTCTGCTGTTTGGGCCCCTCCTGGGAGCCCAGTGTTAGATTCCGATGCACAGTAGTAGTTTCACTGTAACCCTTGTACCTTCAAATTGTCGATGAAACAAAGAAATTGCATCGGGATTAAATCCCAAATTCACAATGGCGGTTTCTGTCCACAGGAGTAACATTTAGAAGAGTCTGCTGTTTGGGCCTCTCCTGGGAGCCCAGTGTAGGTTCCAATGCACAGTAGTAGTTTCACTGTAACCCTTGTACCTTCAAATTGTCGATGAAACAAAGAAATTGCATCGGGATTCAAAATACCAAATTCACAATGGCGGTTTCTGTCCACAGGAGTAACATTTAGAAGAGTCTGCTGTTTGGGCCTCTTTTGGGAGCCCAGTGTTAGATTCCGATGCACAGTAGTAGTTTCACTGTAACCCTTGTACCTTCAAATTGTCGATGAAACAAAGAAATTGCATCGGGTTTCAATCCCAAATTCACAATGGCGGTTTCTGTCCACAGGAGTAACATTTAGAAGAGTCTGCTGTTTGGGCCTCTCCTGGGAGCCCAGTGTTAGATTCCGATGCACAGTAGTAGTTTCACTGTAACCCTTATACCTTCACATTGTCGATGAAATAAAGAAATTGTGTGGGGATTCATCACAAAATTCACAACGGCGGTTTGTGTCCACAGGAGGAACATTTAGAAGAGTCTGCTGTTTGGGCCTCTTTTGGGAGCCCAGTGTTAGATTCCGATGCACAGTAGTAGTTTCACTGTAACCCTTATACCTTCAAATTGTCGATGAAACAAAGAAATTGCATCGGGATTCAATCCCAATTTCACAATGGCGGTTTCTGTCCACAGGAGTAACATTTAGAAGAGTCTGCTGTTTGGGCCTCTCCTGGGAGCCCAGTGTTAGATTCCGATGCACAGTAGCAGTTTCACTGTAACCGTTGTACCTTCAAATTGTCGATGAAACAAAGAAATTGCATCGGGATTCAATCCCAAATTCACAATGGCGGTTTCTGTCCACAGGAGTAACATGTAGAAGAGTCTGCTGTTTGGGCCTCTCCTGGGAGCCCAGTGTTAGATTCCGAAGCACAGTAGTAGTTTCACTGTAACCCTTGTACCTTCAAATTGTAGATGAAACAAAGAAATTGCATCGGGATTCACTCCCAAATTCACAATGGCGGTTTCTGTCCACAGGAGTAACATTTAGAAGAGTCTGCTGTTTGGGCCTCTTTTGGGAGCCCAGTGTTAGATTCCGATGCACAGTAGTAGTTTCACTGTAACCCTTGTACCTTAAAATTGTCGATGAAACAAAGAAATTGCATCGGGATTCAATCCGAAATTCACAATGGCGGTTTCTGTCCACAGGAGTAACATTTAGAAGAGTCTGCTGTTTGGGCCTCTCCTGGGAGCCCAGTGTTAGTTTCCGATGCACAGTAGTAGTTTCACTGGAACCCTTGTACACCTTCAAATTGTCGATGAAACAAAGAAACTGCATCGGGATTCACTCCCAGATTCACAATGGCGGATTCTGACCACAGGAGTAACATTTAGAAGAGTCTGCTGTTTGGGCCTCTCCTGGGAGCCCAGTTTAGATTCCGATGCCCAGTAGTAGTTTCACTGTAACCCTTCTACCTTCACATTGTCGATGAAACAAAGAAATTGCTTCTGGATTCGACACCAAATGCACAATGGCGGTTTCTGTCCACAGGAGTAACATTTAGAAGAGTCTGCTGTTTGGGCCTCTCCTGGGAGCCCAGTGTTAGATTCTGATGCACAACAGCAGGTTAACTGTAACCCTTATACCTTCACATTGTCGATGAAACAAAGAAATTGTGTGGGGATTCAACATAAAATTTACAACGGCGGTCTCTGTCCACAGGAGGAACATTTAGAAGAGTCTGCTGTTTTGGCCTCTCCTGGGAGCCCAGTGTTGGATTCAGATGCACAGTAGTAGTTTCACTGTAACCCTTGTACATTCAAACTGTCGATGAAACAAAGAAATTGCATCGGGATTCAATCCCAAATTCACAATGGCGGTTTCTGTCCACAGGAGTAACATTTAGAAGAATCTGCTGTTTGGGCCTCTCCTGGGAGCCCAGTGTTAGTTTCCGATGCACAGTAGTAGTTTCACTGTAACCCTTGTACACCTTCAAATTGTCGATGAAACAAAGAAACTGCATCGGGATTCAATCCCAGATTCACAATGGCGGTTTCTGACCACAGGAGTAATATTTAGAAGAGTCTGCTGTTTGGGCCTCTCCTGGGAGCCCAGTTTAGATTCAGATGCCCAATAGTAGATTCACTGCAACCCTTGTACCTTCACATTGTCGGAGAAACAAAGAAATTGCTTCTGGATTCAACACCAAATTCACAATGGCGGTTTCTGTCCACAGGAGTAACATTTAGAAGAGTCTGCTGTTTGGGCCTCTCCTGGGAGCCCAGTGTTAGATCCTGATGCACAACAGCAGGTTAACTGTAACCCTTATACCTTCACATTGTCGATGAAACAAAGAAATTGTGTGGGGTTCAACATAAAATTTACAACGGCGGTCTCTGTCCACAGGAGGAACATTTAGAAGAGTCTCTGTTTTGGCCTCTCCTGGGAGCCCAGTGTTGGATTCAGATGCACAGTAGTAGTTTCACTGTAACCCTTGTACATTCAAATTGTCGATGAA